>NW_019211456.1:9039285-9497988 GCF_002443255.2 Varroa destructor
ATATACACACACACTATATAGGCAGCGAAACAGTGGTCTTTAGCTGGTGGTAAATGATAAAACAACCAATAACAACTGGTGGGAAAGCGGGAAAAAAACCATAAACATAACTGTAGAAGACATATAAGCACGGTATGGAACGAAAGCAGTATATATACAGTGAACATGCATACCTAGCTCTGTGTTTGGCCTAACTTTTTCTTATCAATTAACTTGCTAAGAAGCGATTTGAGTTGAGTAAAGCAATCGCCCGATAAGCATTGAAAATCCCCGTAGGTTTCTAGAGTATTATTGATTAGGAGCAACATTCTGAATGCGAGTCGTGTATATTTATTTTTAGAAACAAGTTATCATCAGACATTGGTAATGTATGTGGTACTACTAGTAACCATAAAAACAAACTTGAACGTGCTTTCCTTTGCGTACCAGTGAGTTTTGTATATATGAGTATTACTAAGAAAATAGTGTTATTATATCGGTAAAAGTTTATAACTATATTATTTAAATACCGCTGAAAAGAACGTTTAATAAAAGTCAGTATTACTTACTGTATTCGGCGATTCAAATGTTATGATTACCCGTTTCTAGCCGCAGCCAACTAATATGACCTTCAATATACCTGATCTTTAAACGCTACATACGGTCGGTATGCACGATGTACACCTTACATAATTAGATCCCTAGAAAAAAACAACGTAGTATACTTACTTGTTTACTTCAGATTTATTCGATAATAGAGTACTGGGAGATTTCTCGTGTTAAGTAGGATATCTATTACCGTAATATCCGATCTAGTCCTGAGAAACAAGTATTGTTTCAGTAATTAAATGTACATTTTCGGTAAAGTTTCGATAGCGATGTATAAGCGTTTCGATATGATTAGGGACTTCGAAAAAACCATTAAATTTGCCCGTTTAAAGTTCCGCGTCTGAATCTATGTACAACTGACAGCGTTCTCTGAGAGTCGCTGACAGCAAAATAGGCTGACCATCGAGGGACCACGCAAGCATATTTAATATATATAGGCAAGCTTTGGGAAGCGTTGACATACATGTTCGTTGCACTAATTTTCATTATTAATATTAAATTATAAAACATAATAGATAAAAAATACAAGGTATACTGACAACCGTAAGAACTTCAGTAGGTGTTAGACTTGTTCAGTAGACGAAGGTATGAAAATTATAGTTTTCAACTTGCGCCAACGTAAGTAACAACTTTATTGCGTAATTGCATATCGCACATGATTTTTCAACTCTGCACCTTTAAAACGAAAATCAAAAAAAGGGCTAAGGACCTTTCTCTTGACAACTCTAACACACGTCCTGCCGTGCCTCTAGTTCACAAGAGGCCTAGTCCTCACGGAACTTAAGCATCGCTTTTATAGTAATTAAACTGTGAAGCAGTTACTGAACCGGCCAAGAAAATTATTAGTAGCAATATTAGCACTTTGAAATGTACACAGTTCTACGGTTTACTATGAAAGTCATTAGTACGCCTAAACTAGCATAGCGTTGTAGCACAAACATGAAAGTGCTCGACAAAACTCGTTGATCGCTGAATAACTGCAAAGTTTAGTGCATATTGTTACTGCATACACTCCGTGGTAGGATCAGGCCTAGGCCGTCCAGTGACCGCATGTTTGAATTGGAGCACCTGTTGGCTGTTATTCGTTAGGGTATTTATTTTATAAGGCACCGTGCCATTATCGTTAACCAGTGTCGTACGGATCAGTTTTCCTACAATATATTGCCTTGCTCGAAAAATAATGGTCCACGGTGTTTTTACCGAACAAGACAGACAGCGTTGTATTTAAATTCTAGAAACAACATGTCGTGGACGTGTTGTTGCACTGCTGTGCCAACTCTCAAGCTCAATCTGATTTCGTATCGACGAAAATTGCTAGATCTGATATGTAATGATCAGTAATAGTTTCAGGATCCTCTACGATGTGGAGATTTCTACAAGGAATTTTATGCGCCAGTTGTCGCAAAAAAGAGTAGTAATACGCCGATGCGGGCTTTCGAGCATATGGTGCGTGCCAAAAACAAAATGCTTACAGGACAACTTTAACTAGATTGCCACGTGCGGCCCGGCATTGCCGTGGAACGGAGTAACCCTTCTCTGTTCTACAGGTTTTTTTTTCTCTGGGATAACCTAATGTTTTCTGGTACGAGTTAGCGGCATCTCTTGTCGTTATTTATTCTCTTCTTTGCTTTCATACTCACATAAAAGTACCAACTTTTGTCATCTGTAACTACTCTGTGTAGGAATCTATCGTTACTTCTGAGCATTGTTCAACGCCAGGCAAGATGATACTGAGAAACAGTAAGAACCCGTGTTATTTTGTACTTTCCACTCAAGTTGAGGGCCACCCAGACTCCTACTTTTGAGTAATACCATCGAGTAGAGATGTTATACGACAGCCGTTTATCTGGCCGGCCAAGCAATTCACAAATTGCTTCCCTTCCTCAAACGTGCTTTCATGCTGTCTTTAATCTCCAATGACCAACTGGGCAAAATACATCGTTCAGTTTCAAGATGCAGTTAGTTGTTGCGCCTATCAAACCACTCCGAGTAGTCCGTCCCGTCCCGAACCGTCCATCCCGGCCCAGTTCCAGTGCTCTTATTTCGGTAAAAAACCAAATAAAGTAAATGCACTTTTTCAACGACAACATCTATGTATGAGCCTAGAGTGAAATAAAATGTTCCCGTTCATCACGCCACGAAGTTAAAATGCATTTATAAAGAAAAAGATTGCTTTAGAAATGATGAATAGAATGGATCACTAAAAAGCCATCCTCGTAAGAGGATCACTCGTAAAAGGTCTCCATTACTCTTCGTCGAGAGATACTTGAATACTACCTATAGCAAAGAGAATATATAGCCGTAAGGCAGGAGCTGCCGGTTTAGGTCTGTGGCCGCTGTTATTATCAACGAGATGGACGTAAATAGCTGCATCAGTATATGGGTTGCCATTAAAGTAGAAACGAAAGTATGGTCATTCGCCAGAGCTTAAAAGTAATTTGGAGTTTTATTGAAAAAAAAAAAACGTAATAGCACAACTTTCTACACCCTTCACGAACCCCTGTTAACAGTTATTTAATAAAACGGTTCTAACCATAATACGTAAAATGATTTAAAAATTATATAATTGCTAAAAATTAAATATAGGTCTGATTTTGATTTATGGACTTTTGCTATTTCTCTGGTGACGCAGCGATTTTATAACAAGTGATTTTTACATCCCTCCATTGAAACTGAAGTGTTTCAGTCTCTGTAACAATTTAGTTTCAACTTGAGTTGGTTTTCAGAAGCTATTCGGGTGGTGTAATATTCGGGTTATACGGCAGTTGTATGTTCTTTCAATTTTTGCCACGTAATTAAAGATGTATGTGGTCTGGTATTGCCGCAGGAGGACAACTTTTCTTATTAAAACCAAATTGAAATTGGTAAACCAAAATAAAACTGATTCCGGTACGTTTCGGCAGAGTCTTGCATAAGGAAACATTATCCAAAAGATTCTTTTGCGTCAATCTGAGTAGCATCCAGACATGAAGTTTTCTAGCGCGTTTTCTTGTAAAACTGTTTCGTAGTGGATGTTCAATTCTTTGGTAATATCATGGCCGTTCACGTGTTCGGCTTCCGCAATAAGATGGGTGAAGTTACTATTAAACTTCACCTGTAATTAATTATTCATTACGAAGGTGACTTTCCGGAACGGTAGCAACAAAACCGTCTTTGGGCCGCTTTCTCCGGTAATGTATTTTAACCGTAAAAAGTGAAATATTTTGTAGGTCTAGACAGTTAAACGAATCAATATACTTTAGATGAGAATTGCCTGTTCCAGGTTTCTAGAATGTTTTCTAGAAAATATTTCTTAGAAAAGCCGGTTTTGTAGACCTACAATAACTAACAATATTATTGTTAGTTATTGTAGTTCGAGTTTGAAATTGCAAAAACTATTCAATGTAGGAAGCTTATATATCTTAGCTCAACCTGAACATCCTGTGTGTTCTAACTAAACTTACTAACACAAATTTCAAACTCTGAAGCAGAAAGAAGTTTGTATATAGATACAGAATCTTTTACACACATTTCTGCAGTTTCTAATTTCTGCAGAATATCATTGTCTTAACAAAATGCAGAGCTTGCCGGTTCTATTTTTCCGGAACCCAAATGTTTACAAGAATTTCTAAAAATTAGCGTGACTTATCCTACGATTGACGGATCCAGTTGCCCAGTCGGCTAACGATGGATAGTAATGGCCTAAATGCAAAGAGTAACCTGCACTAATTAATGCGGGGACATAAGAAACGTGCTATAGTGTAAAAAGCAATTAGAACACGGCGGTCGAGCAGCTAAACAAATAAAGTTAGATAACGAAAACAATATCACCATTGGATTGCTGCCATAAGGTACTGAAATTAGAAAACAAGTACTACAACGACTCTAATAAAAGACAGTGGTTTACTGAACAGGTTAAAGAACTGCAAAAAGACACTGCAGTGAGTCAGCAAAGCCAGTTATAGCAGATTAGTACAATAACCGTAGTGAGAAGTCCGGATTCCGCGCCCGAACTCAAACCGGTCACGGGAACTCGCTTTTGTGCCAGATTCGAAGATCTGACAGGTCATTGTTAACTACTGTCTGATGTGTATCTGTAGTGCGGTATGCGAAAAGCGATGTGTGAACAAATTACTTCGAACGATCATGGGTCAGACTGGGCGGATGTTGCAAATTCTAGTGCTGTCCTGTGCCACATATGTCGGGGGTGGCAAGAGCCACTCAGTTTCGTTATCGGTAATAATCCGTACGTATCAATACCATCTAATACGCAACTTTAACATATCTAGATTTTGTTTAGTCGGCGTTGTGTTAGCGCAGCAGAACAGATCTCAGTAAGATTCTAGCGCGATTTGAGCAGTATAATTAGAAATTTTCGATACAGCAAGAAAATGGCAGACATGTAGTATCATACTGAAATTCTGTTTATATCTGTCATGCCCTTCGACTGATTATGATATCATACGCTGGGTCCTGCTTCTTCACAAATTGATCCGACGACATCTAATTTAATTAGGTTAACATTAAAAGTTTGTAGTCATGACTGCAGGAGAATTTCACGCTCATTTATCCACATACATGACAACATATACATCTTAATTAGAGTAGTGAGCGGTTACTGTCGGACAGGACATGATCATATACGAGATGCGACGACGGCACGAAGAAGTCGGCTTTGCGAAACAAGGAAATGCGAAGTTGGAAAAACGCTCGAGATGGAAGCTAGGGCCCTTTGAAGGTTCAAAGAGCTACTTTAACCACAAAATGAAATTCGACCTCACATAAACGAAGACTACCTGATACGCTCTCTGCGAACGTGTGTAACGTTGAAAAAACGTTCAATTTAATGAGGAACTTTTACCGTTGTCGCTTCATTTTGCCTTTCAAGTTCGCTCCGATCGGAATGCTGGTTCGACACGTAGAACACCCCTACAAGCTGAAAGTGGTACTCGTTCCTCTTAAAAGAAACCCGATTAATGGCTCTGTTTTGCGACTGGACACCCGAGTGAGGATATGAATGGCCCTATGCACATACAAATTTTATGTGTTTTCGCATTTAATTTAGTTTAAATTCAATCGGATCACCTATACGGATTGTACTACGTACTCTATTTGAAAGGACCGAACTGGTGGTATTTTCTATATCCTGAGGTGATATAGGTAACAACTCATAAATGAAAATTAAAAATGCTTTCTTATTCTGACCAAAAAGCCTTAAAATACTTTGGCTAAAAGAATCTAAATCATAAGTTGTATATAAAATGCTTATTCTTTCTTCTCGTCAGATCTGAAATCGCATTCAGTTACATATAGCAAACATGAAGCCTCTGCACGAACCGATTGCACTAGAAATCGTTCACAAAGAGATTAAAAATAAAGAAAGCGTTATAGCATAGTAGTTACGATGCGTTTGTTGATGATAATTACCATGAATACATCTAGTGGCATTACGCTACGAGAGTGGTGAACGTACAGCTTTACGCGGAACAATATAGAAGCCAGCCAATTAAGGGAATATTCGCCTGCGTGCACCTTCACAGGACCCCAAATGCGACTGCACGAATCTGTTCAGAAAACGTGTGAGTTCTCACTCAACGGAACAAATCAATTATTTCTACGCAGGTATATACGTAGCCAACGCTGATGTGCCTCAAAAAGCTTTAATCACTCAAATCACCTCAAGCCATCGTCTGGAATCTGCTAAATTTCGGAATACTAGGTACTGCTAAAAATACCACGAAAAAATGATAAAGGTACGTAAAACGTTCACGCTATAATTGGCCATAATTCTGCAAATGATTTCCCCTAAGCTTTTAAAATCGTCCATTTCTAAGAGCATACCTTCTTTGATCGCGAAATCGCTGCGGCAATGGATGACTGAGTCTAAAAATATCCTTACGCTAAGAGCCGTTAAATCATATCAATGTTTACATGTTTTCTCTGACAGTTAGATGGTACTGCCGATCGCAGGACTACACGCGTATAATGTACCTTTTACTTTACGGTATTCCTACTAGAAGCGCATGATTAGTTTTATCCCACATGAAAAATATTATGCCAAAGAACCATGTTGTTGAGCGAGTTTAACATTGCAGTATTTAAAAGGCATGTCCAAACCTGATACATTATTTTATACATTCGTTATTCAAAAGTCTACACGCGAAAGTTTTAACATCATCCGCCCACTATACATTCTTATATATACATTTATATATAGAATTGCCTAAAATGAGACTCAACAACCTTTCCACTTAGCTGCGATACGGATTTAGAAGTTATCTGTGTCAAAAACGGGTATTCTCCGCAGGAAAATTCGCGTAGGTCGTACTTGAGCGACACCTGAATTATGAAAATTCTGCGAAAAAATCAAATACTTTGTACTAACAGATTATAGACAAATGGCTTCTGTCAAAAAAAAAGTCTTTCGAAGTGCGCTCTTTGTACCAACTGAGCCGAAAATGTATCGACAATTTGGCCCTTTATTATACCTCAGCCAAACCGTAATTATTTATTTCAAAGTAGCCTCTATCCGATTTAGTGGACATGTAGCACTATCTTTCTGATTGTCAAAACAGCTTAGAACCAAATCGCGCAATGATATTTCAACTCAACGTTTGTTTTTCTTGAAGCTTCTCAGTTCGCTCAAAGCTTTCCTTTTAGGTATTTTTAGCTCGAAAAAATAAAGTCCTAGTGGACTACGTCTCCTTAATACGGGGATTAAGCTAACACAGGCATCGGACTGTCCTTTTCAAGCTCACGCATCGTCGCGGTAAAAGATCCACACCTTATTTTTTCAGAATTCAGCCTTATTTTGGCTATTAAGCATCCTACAATTTCCTTAAAGCCTTTTCGTAAGATTGTTTACTACGAGTATACTGGAGCTCGACATCAATTTAATAATCAGCATAATATCGCAGTCCGAGACGGGAAGAACAACCTTAGTGTTTGTCCTGAATCTTGCCATCTACTTTGTTCTAGGCCTACCTTTGACGCTGCTTCGACAATTGTGCCTTATTCTTCAAGTCATACCCGAACAGTTGCGCTCCATTTCATATACCAGCAGCGTGGAGCAAACCTGGCTTCTCTTTAAACGGGTTAAGGTTCTTTCGAGTTTCGTCTGGCTGAAATTCAAGTCCTTCGGCGCAATCCCAGCCGCCCTGTCGCCGGGTCTCTGTCGGTCCTCCGAAACACCTCAGACATAGCTCGTTTTGATTCTTCTGCGAGCTTTTTAATATAATCTGTCAATTATCCAGCATGACGTATTTTATTCTTCCACTCGCTGTAACGAGTGGTTCACACAGATAGTCGCCCTCAAAACTCTCTCGTCTATATTCGAACGTATATGCAAATACTATCTTCTTATTAATAGTTTTTGATCAAAGCATCTACTTATAGATTAAGCCAATCCCACAAAATACCGTTTTGCCGTATCTAGTGCCGATGTGCAAGCAGAGCGTGGCGGACCCGCAAAATATGCCATGTGAAAAGAACTATATATTATCACATTCATATACTACGCAGTCAAAAAGATATCGATAAATCGCCCACATTTTATCGGTTGAAGATTAATCCGTAGCTGAGCTTGAGCCGCCACACTCGCTGAATTGTTTGTTAACTTCAGAGGCCCTGTAATAACTCACTAGGTAACGTACTGCTTGTTTTCTGATCTTAGGGACACGTTATAGTTTAGGTGGCATAGACACACGGTTGGTTTCGTGCTGGCATGAGCCAACCGTCTGATGGAATGCACGACGGCAATACTGGGCATGAAACTCGGAACAAACGAGCCCGAAATTCGGATAACTGAAGCGCGTGCGTCGCTCAAACGCTTATCTCGCAAAAGTTATTCTTAATCGCGTTTCGTACGTACACAATGATCATACACCAATCACACGATGTTTCTTGTATAACTTGTTTTCTGCGAAATAAAACTCCATACCTATGCTACTTCAGTCCAAAGCTAACCACCTGTAACTTCTTTTTCAAATGCCAAGAACGATCTGAGAAGAGATGGCTTCAGCACGATTGAAGCAAAGCAAGAGTAAACTTAGGTTCTATTTCTACGATTAAGTTCTAAATTACCATGATTAATTAGGTTACTTATGTGGGACATTTTGATTTAAAAGGGAAGCAAATGTATAATTTTTCCAGCCTACGGTATAACGGATTGTATCAACAAGTTGTGGCGTCGTCTTACAAAATTTGAAATTCGCGCCTTTTTACTGTAGTTCCCACGTGATTTGTTGACAACGTGCGTTTATCGAATGCGGATTGATATACGAAATAGATAGACGAAAATCCAGTCTTTATGAAGTGTAAGAAAAAGGCAAGTAAAGTGGATAAAAACTAGGAGCCCGTTCTATTCCCTATGCTATTTCTCTTGCTTGTAAGTTTTTAAACCCTATGTCATTAACGGTGTTCGAAAATCTGCAGTAGGATATTTACAACTTAAGCGTGCACATCAGATCTGTAAAGTTTACAAGAAAGGCTTCGTAACACTACTTTCAAATGTATACGGACAGCAAATGTGAAGTCAGTACAACGATTCTGAGTTCAATACAATGCTATAGAGAAAAACTCCATACATATACTTGTCACCGATTTTTGCATTACGCGTTGTAAGTTACTCGACTGCCCTACCCGCATTCACTCAATCAACAGCTCCTTGTTCGTGCGCTGTTTACAAACTTTTCCTATCGCATATTTCATGCATACTGTTGGGAACTTGTTTCAGTTAAGGTGCGTGATCGGCCACGGGTGCAGCTCAGGCAAAAACCTGCCGACATCGTACAGAAATATATATATAATTAATGTAGAAATAATGTCTTGTAGGTTTTACAACGTTACCGGGTTTTTTTATTGGGACATACGTTAACACTGAGTAGTTTATGAGTAGAAAATGTACTTATTTTCATTACTACCAGCTTCAATTCAACATAACACAAACGTCGGTCCATAACGAAAGAAACTGGCTACCCTTGCTTGCCTCTGTTTACCATATTGAAATAAAGTTGACGCAACTAAGAATTTCGTGACGTTACCGGACGCTATGCAGTATTAGTTAACCAACTTTAACGATACATGTACGATACATTCAGTAGATAAATACGAATGCATTATGTATTTATCTACAAAACATTTAGACTATTTAAATGTACATTGTGTGGTATCTTTTAGAAAAAAAAAAACCGAAATAAAATAGATGTGGTCTAGTTTGCATCACAAACCTTCACTTAATAGTATTATTAAACAATTTAATATTTATATTTAGCAACGACAAATTTTCGTTTGTATCTGGGAACGGAATTTCAGTGAACCTGATGGCAAAGGGCAAAGCATATCACAAAGTATTAGTGCCGTTCAAGCCTTCGGAACCTGACAATAACTCTTTTCAGCTCAGAGAGAAATCATCTGATGACTGTGTATTGTTGGACGATTGCGGTCCATCTGAAACCAGTAGCCAGGTTCAGTATAGATTAAGCATGGGAGACAAAGAAATTTCCCAAGGTAAAATTCTGTACGAAATAAACAACCTTTTAGTGAGGGTAGAATTCCCTCAAAGTAGCAGATTCAACAGTAAATGTGAAACGAACAATGCCATAAGAGGGGCATAAGAATAATAATTTCTGGGCAATTTATATACAGTAGTATTATAATACACTAAAACGGTTCGTTGGAGGCTTACTTGAACATTGCGTCCATAGCACTCACAGTTATGTGTCATATCTCATATCGTTACTACCTATCCATGTAGTACCGATTTCCAGCTCCCGTTTGAAGACTAGTTCCGAGGCATTTATCGTATTATAATGCAGATCTCAATTTCATAGCATTGTTAAGTATCAATATGTGCTGAATTGTGCGTGTATTTTATACTGCCCCTTAACAATACCTGTATTCTTGGTGCATACAGCAAACAAGTTCGTCATAAGCCCTTACATAAAATAGAAATAAGTAGGCTTGCTACGTTTAGTGGTTCAATTTTTAAATGTTATAACTAAGTTTATGCTTGATTGACAAAGTTGCTTTTGACTATAACAGTTTTCTCAGAATGGTTCTTAAAAGCCATCAAGCACGACGATAACGAGATTGAGTCTCAAGTGGTCGTTGGATGTTCCGAAAATAAGCCGAAGGCGGAAGAAGTTGCGCCATATGATATTTATACAAAAGAGGACATTGAATACTTAAATGACTATTTCGAAGAGCTGCAACGACAAAAGGAGGAAACAATAACGGCCTTAATAGATTCGGCTGAGCGCCGAAAAATTATTTCAGCTTCCGGTTCACCTTCATCAGATACCAGCCATGAAACGCGTGCTACGGACACAAAAATTGGTCAAGATCTCACTATTAAAGAACCAAAGATACGAATGATTTCCGAGGTAGCCAAGACAACCCCTGATCTTCGCGGTCCCGCAATTGAACAAATTTATATTGTCAACAAACAGGGTATTCCAATGCTACAGTTTGCTGTTCAGGTAACTAACAACAGGCCGCAACCTTTTCGCTAATGCTTTTAACGTATATTAAACAATTCAGACAACAAGTTGAATAATACTTACATATCCAACAAGAATAAATTTAGTACATAATAATGGATTAAAGCATTTTTAGATAGAAGGTGGAATGATGTGGCTTTTCAAATGCAAAACATCTAAACTGCCCGATCTTGTCCTCGTTGTGTGTGAATTTCTGTGCACGACAGGTGGAACTTGTAGAAAGTGCCCACAGTGTTATTTGTACAGTGCCCGCTGCCCGCGCCGCCGTAGAATCCGCTAAAGCGTCGACCTTTTCCTATACAGATTTGCTTTGTTTGGATTGTGATGTTATAAAGTGTACAAGACACAAGTGCAATAAGCCAGAGCTTCGAGTTATCAATTTACTGTCAGTACAGCCTGGCAGACTTGTCCTTGTAGCTTCACCGAAAGGTGAACTTATTCGTGGCATTATCGAAGTTGTCCACGGCTACCAGAAAGGAGTCGTTGGCGTTGGGGTTGGATATGTCGATGAACGTACGTTTTTTTTTCAGCATTGTAATATTCTAAATTACTTTATCAGTGATTTGTTTATATGCTTAGAAGCTATATTTGTACCATGACTTACACGATATAAGCTGGCGTTTTCTTATAGTGTTGTATGAATTAGATTGCGTGTCCAGTTGTAATTCCGTTCTAACAAAAAATCCATATTTCTGCTCGATGTTCCAGCGGGAGGTATGTATACTCAAACAGTGTTTGAGTGTCCAAACGAGATCGCTGTTATTCCTTACGCACTTATAAGAATGAAGCGTAGTAACGAAGCGGATGATAATGGCAGACCAGTAATGCTCCCAGTGGGTACTCACTTCGAACAACTACGCAAGGGTGAAATACGAAGCGTATTCTGTCACGCCATAGAAGGGAACACAGCATTTGGGTTCTTCGGTGACACTGTTGAGTAAAGCGGCCGACTACATTGTCTGGGTTAGTAGCATCGAACCTATATATATATATATAGGTTCGACGTTACCTGTAGTAATACATAATGTTATGTAAATTAATATCTTAAGTGTATCCCGAATGTGCAGGGTCTACTTATTTTCTGCAAAGACATCATGAGCTGAGACAAGAACAGTCGGGGTTTTCAGCGTTCCAACACGCTGTTACAAGTCGGCAACGCTCTATAATCAGCCTTCTCTCATTTGAATATATGGTAAATTAGTAAAAAAAAAAAAATAAAATATGTAAATTTGTGGTGCACAATTAAGGGATACATAAATCCCTTTCCTGTGCATCATACACTTGAATATGTTATTGACTTGTCGAATAATGTATACAGAATGGTCGCTGTTGGAGAGTGCTTACCACATTGTATATAGATATGAAATGTCTCTCATTTCGACGTACGTTGAGATATACGCTTAATTAAATATATCTATAGCTATTATATAAGTTTAAAGGAAGCTGATACAGAGACGCTGTATGACATGATCTTCTTTCAACGATTTATTCTATGCAAATGCATGTTTATGCTACATGTGAGATGAAGAGAGTTAATTAGTTATCTTTACCAAGTGCTTAGTTGTTGTTGTTGTTGTTGTTGTGTTAACTTGAGCCTGAAGGAAGGCATGTATCAGATCTTAGCGAACTGAATCTACCAATAGCGTGCAGCTTATTGCAGCAATTTTTTTCTGCATTGTTCTGACTTGAAAGGGGTAACGGAAACCGGGGTACCGTGTAAAACGCCAAGCGTTCGTAGTACTAAGTTCGTTCATAACAGTATACTAAACAAAATAAAGTTCCTTTTACATAATGAGGACTTCTCATCGTAGCAATACGGCAGATCGTAATCAACGTCCCAATACACGGAAGGCAAGTTCTTTGCGGACGCAGAGGACCGAAAGTCAACGACTGCCTTTCTAACACCCGATAGGCATCTCGAGGGGCCATAAGTGATTATCTGGGCTAACTCAGCTGAAGCATAACCGGTATTCAATTGATGCCTATCTAATCTCCATTGACACTTCATGGCTTCGCTACAGGAAATGCGCTGTCGTCCGCATAGCTAATAAACTCTTTCCTTGGCGTCGCGTACAAATTATTGCTGTAGATTGAAAGCGGAAAGGGGAGGCGTAAGACGCTTTGATTACATTCCGCAGTGTGAGGACTACTACTAAGCACGTTGTTACGAAGCTTTATAGCAGCTCAAACAACTTAATATAGAGGCTAGTTGAGCTTTCGCACGGAGTCGCATACTTTTCATCAGTACAAAGATATCAGTATGGTACTATCCGAGCGGTTAGCGTCTTAGTGTCGCTGTTGCGACATTTCCGATGAGTTTAAAACCAAATTAAGCGTCCTTTGCCTTACCGATATCTCAATGACAGCGACGTACTTTCTTCCGTGGCCTGTAATAAGTACACATTTTATGTACACCTTTTATACTTGACTTTGACGGTCACATGAATGCAACGTCAAATTTTCTTTTACGAATTGTTGTAGGTCTCAATTCTTTCTACCAATGCGACGACATCTGTAAATCCAGTTCTTCACGTGTTTTATGCAATAAGAGTGTACCAAACTGCAGTGGTATTTGGGGCTTGCTTGGCCATGCCGGCAATGTGTCGAAAAGTGTTTCCAGAGGGGGCGGGGAGGTAATCCATCGTCTGGCTAAGATTCTAAATCTCTCTGTTCGTTCTCCTTTGAATATCGTAATATCATCGGATCAACTTCGTTTGCATCATCTTACAGAGCGCAGCTGGATTCGAAGTTGCTGCAATTGCAGAATGATTGATTTTCGGGATGAAGCGCGTTTGTGGGGTTACTTAAGGCGAGGTTAAGTTGCACCTTAGCGGAACGTTCTCACTACGGGCATCCTGCTTGAAAAAGATGATGTTACTATGGGTGCATACGGTGATTGACTGACAAACTAACCGTTCGAGTAATCATCTTCAGACAAATTTAAGTGAATTGTGATGGGGTGATTGTGCTACATATAAAGCAGAAATCACCGAGCGTGCACTGCGTGCCGCCCAGGCAGAATTTGTCGTTTGTGACTTGTAGAGCTGATCATACAGTCGAACGACACGTGTTATTCAGGAACTACAAGAACACCCGGATTCGATTATGAATGCTAAAATATGCACGTGTCGCATATCGAAATTCTCTCAAGCCACTCGCACCCGTGTGCCGTGTGTATTTTGTTAGGGGGAGAACACTATATAAAACACGCGATGCATTTTCAAAGTTGACCGAGAAACGAGCAAATATGCCAAAAGGGTTCCATTTGTGGAAAAATTAACTATAACGTTAATTGCAGTGCTATAAAGTTTGGTGTATACAGTCACGCAGTCAATTTTATTATTCATAACGTAGTCATTTATTGGTAAGCCATTTGTTCTGTAGATCCAATGCTTTCACCAAGAGAAGCACTTCAGCTTGGCTACTCAATAAACCTAGGAAGTTTCAGGTTGACGGATAGCACTGTTGCAATTTTTCCAGTAGACGCAAATGCTGTCGGAACCTAGGCGATCGTGGAAGATGATGTGGATCTAGTGTTATCTATAGCTTTCTAGCACGAAGTATACGGACATTTGTTTCGTGATCTCTGAAATAGATTGCACCATCTTCGTAACTGTTCTAAGCTCTCACCTGTGTTCTACCGCGGAACGCGCAGTCAGATATTCACTGGTATTTTACTTGTTATTTTTTGTGGTGTCTACGGTGTCTTTCGACGTCGACCTATGAATTGACAGGGTCAGCAGGACAACAAATCATTCGAACAGGCCAAACGGAGTTGCACAAAACGGAATCACTCACGCAAAGAGTTTAATTATTTATTGAAAACTGCTATTTACTGTTATGTAACCGTGTAGTTCAATGGAATTAATAGAGTAGGCTCGCAGAAACTTATGCAATGTTAAAGCTTGGCCTAAAGATGACTCGGAACCTTTGATATCTCCTTCCTGTTTAAGGATCAGAAATCCTGCCAAAAACGAGTTTCCTTGATCTTGCCTATTCAGGTGTTTATTGATACTTTGTGGAAACAGTTGGTGAAATTGTTTGACAAGTTAATGCGTAGAAGTACTTATTATGTTCTTCCCCAGCACGGCGCGACGTAGAAGCACGCTTAACAGCTGAGGCTTGAAACGTTTTTAAGAGGGCTTAAAAAGCTTTCGGGCCTGGATACAGAGCATTTTACGGGTTTAAAACTTAAGAGAGTTATACACAAAGCCCAGAACATCACAATCCATGATCATTTGTTTGGGCACTGTCTTTTTAATGTTTGTCCTTCTAACACTGTCTGTATTCTTGATCTCCACATTTGTCGAGTACTCAGTAGTACGAAATTTAATAAATTTCGAGCTGAATCCGTCAAATCGAAATAAACATTCATCATTAACACTGACAAACACAAGCATCGGTGCTACTCTCTATGGTGCCAACATTGATTATAAAAAGAATGTGTGATGTTCACTAAAACACAGTTACCACAGCAGTGAAACTCGTTAGCTGCGTTTTCAAACTGTACTAGTTATCCATTGGATTCACGCCTTTTCTTGTTTCTGATCTTAGAAATTGTCTAGCTAGCATTTTACATACGACGCAAGCCTGAGACTTACTGATGTTAAAATTACCCCGTATAGTCACTTGAAGTTCAAACTTATTGAATCGAAGCTACCGAAAATTGTTTAATAACCTAGACCACGAATAGACTAGTCGAATTCATTTAGTTATCTATTCTAGTTGCCTTCATTGGCTCGGCTGTAGACTATCCAAAACGATTTTCTACTACGGTAACTTGGCGGTAACCTATTTAATCTACGCTATAGAACAGCCAGTGCAACACATGTTGTTTCTTCTAGTTCTCAAAATCCCTCGTGCGCGCTCGAATTTCAGTTTTCCGCTCATACATCCACAACCGTGTCGAAATTTTTCCAAATCAGAGCCCGCAGCCGCTGGTTGTTGTTGTGGAACAGGTTTTATTGCAGATTGCTCGTCGTAAATTTTGGCCTAAAAGCAAGATCGATATATAATGAGCCAAATTTAGAAAATTTATTGAATGCATCGGTTTAAAAAGTGGACAACGCGTTCGTGTTAATCGATGCTATCGAATCCTTCTTTGTTTTGTTTGTCAGTATCGGCAACGCTAAACTAATGAGCTATTTTATCTGGGTTAAGTGAGAGCAGTGAACGCAGCGTCCAATGTAATTTACCTGAGGCATTTCAGCAATTACACAAGAAGCGTAAGTAGTTCTTTAACTTAGCTCGTCAAATAGCGGCCGTTACCGAAAAGCAAGTACTCTTTAGATGAACAAATTCTCGGAAATATTTACGATAAGCTTACATTGAATTTTGAATAGCTATCCAAAAGCAGTTTCTAGTATACTCCATGCGAAACAATGGTTTCACACAAAAAACAAGAGTGATTTTTAAAATAACGTATTTCCGAGACAATTTCGTATATCAGCAACAGAAAAAAAAAACGTTACATTTCGTTACAAAGAAAGCAGAGCGAATGAAAAGGTCCAAAAGAGATTTGCAATCAATTTTCGCAATAGTAATGCCCTGTCATTCACTATATCCTGACTATATATATATATGTATAAATATACATGGTGCGCTCAAAGGTTTTTCTGAAAGGAATAGTACCTGAGATACGTATGCACACGCACACGCACGTTATTGAGAATACTTACTGAAGGACCCTTTTTCGATTTGCTTGTAGGCGGAGTAAGCTTCACGGATTCGCTTTGTGGTGCCTTTACGCTTGTTGTGGGGGCCTGCTTAGAGACAGGCTGGTCGTATGCTGTCACCGAATCCGTGACAGTGATCGAAATCTCACCAACTGAGGATTCCGGCCCATAGGACTTTGATGTCTGATCCTAAGGTCCCGTTTGTTATACGTCGATACATGATGTAGTCGATCATAATATTTGCAGTCGACCCAGGAGGGGCATTCAACAATCAATCAATTAATCGTGATTCATGTGCGCCTTTATTTAAACCAAAAGAAACAATCAAGTACAAAGAAGACGAACATATTAATATTGCACAAAATCAGATTATTTGTACATACTAATGAATTTTTTAATTATACGCTTTTATAAAAATTAAGCTTTTAGGACTTTCTATAGAAAATAGTTGAATAAACTGAGAAATGTAAAATTAGCATATCATTGGTACTCGGCTGCGAACTCCTCACCGATATTCATTTTTTAGGGAAACGGATCGTAACAGCGGAATTCCCCTATTCAGATCGATAGCTGCCAGCACTCCGTGGCCATTTCACGATGGTAAGAAACGACTTAAATTATGTTGCGACGGTTAACGTTTTAGCGCCACAAGGTCCGGCCTTTTGTCAAATTCTACACCACCATTTTTTCCTTAGTCACCATATAAAACTCATATAGCGTCATAACTATAAGCCATATAAAACTATATAAATCGTATATATACTTCCAAATTTTTCTAGTTGAAATCGAATATATTGACTGTATTTGACGTTGAGGTTCAATTTGGAAATTTGACTCAAAAGTTTTTCAAATACACGTTTGTTTCTGCGCGAAGATGACGCTGAAGGTAACAGATCTCAGAGACATTTGCCAAGCCAAGGGAATTCACAGAACCTTCTACGGACCTACACAGTGTGTCGAAACTTACCTAGAAACTCATTTAGTGCTCATCAATGTTTGATGTACTGACTGGTGATATTTATATATGTACGTAGACTGGCATATAGGTTTAAGTAAAAAGGAGCATTGTGCATATCTTATAATTGGTTTATTATTTTGTTTTTATTTGACAACTTTTTTTTCCGAATTGTCTATCGCCACTGCACGTACATAACGAAACATAAAATAACAAACATAAGCATCGTACTTAGAGGGAAACACGTGACAGAAGCATCTTGAACATTACCTTTACCACACCAGTGGAAAGCTCCATAGTGTCAGCCTCGACCTTCTGACGAAACAATAACACACTGTGTACCCACACCGCAATGGCTTGGCAAAGTCACTTCGTTTTCGCAGCGATTGGATGAAGTAGGCCAATAATTTCGGGTAAAATTTATACAGTCCACCAATGCGTACACGGCGTTAAGGCTGTGCCATTGTTGTCTAAGGGATCGAAGAGAAGCGGGTGAATCGAGAGAGATATTTCCGCTACCTAAAAAAGTTTTACCAAATTTACCACTGATGCAAATGAATATCTTCTTCACATGCCTTTTTACCTTGATTGGACCCTGGCAAGGACCTTTTTAAGTCGCACGCCTGAATTTATCACTTCGATTGATATCGCAGCAATCGGTCGTTGACGTGGACCTATCCGTATAGCTAACTTGTTGCTGATCTGTGTTAGAAGCGGTATTGCTAGTCTTGTAGGAGATTGTGACTCACGATACTAAATTAATTGTCCATAACCTAGAAGCGTATCATACACTGAAGTTCTCTCACGATAAGGCCACCCGTGTACTGAATAAAATTCAAAGAACCTGTAAATTGATTCAAGCGTCGGAAAAAACAAAGTCGAGCAGTACGAGTATCCAATACAAAAAGACTTTTCTATTCTTATCATGACCTATAGAACACTAACACTGCTGATTATTATTCTTTTAGCCAATTACGCCAAGATTGTTTTAAAATTCGACTTTAAACAGATGCACGTGCGTATTTTTCAGACAGTTTAGCACTGATCAATTAGTCGAGTGAGATTTATTTTGTTAGCTTCGTAGCGAAGTAGGCATAAGAAGACAAACCTCAATATAACAGAAAATTTTGTACTAGCTTTCAACTGATGATGCTTGTGTTGCAAGCGTGAACTTCGTAGCCGCTTGAAAGAGGCCGTAGATCATCGAAATTTCTACAGAATCTGTAAACTTATGCATAACCCGCCGTTTAGGGAGAGCTTTCCTCTAAAACTCAAGCCAACTACGTGGTAGCTGCCAGCAACCAGGCCGTTATATTCATTAGTTAGTTACAGCACAGCTTTGAATTTCACATTACTTATGCCATTGGAATTCAAGTTGTCTTGCCTTTAAATTGCCATAGTTCGTGTCTGTTACGTTAAAGTTAATGACGACTTCCGTTCCACTCCTTCGATGTATGAATGGGATTATCGCTTCTTTGGTCTGTTATGATCGCATCACGCGGTAGTAGAAATAAGTCTGTCCGATAATTGTTGATAGGATGGCTAATCATAAAACGCTCGCGGTGATGGTAAGTGAAAAAACAGGGCCCGGCTCTCCAGGGGGTGAGAGGCCCTGCGAGAGTGGAACACGAGGGCGAGAGGAGGTGATGCAGGGATGATCCGCAACGTAATACATTGATGTTGTCCATACAGAAGTGGCTGACAACGGAGGTTTGGCAGCCGCTTCTGATAGACACTGTCGGTGTTAGCGGCCACAACGATCAGTAAGAATACCGCTCACCGATGGAATCGATAAGCACCCAACCGACTACTGACTGACTTCGCTCCTGCACTTTTCCCTGTCGTCTCTGGCTTCTATCCTGTCTCATTGAGCGATCTGCGTCAAAGGAGCGGGAGACACGAAAGGCCACTGACTGTTACACGGATAGCGCGTGGCTGCTAGCACGCCAAGATCAGCTACGCTGGGAGGCGCTAACAACAATAACATCGGTGCAGCGTCAGACTCTTCGTGCTAAGCACTGTTTATCTATGCACGGGGATGGCCGAACTTTACCCCGATAGTAGGCACAAGCCAACTGACAACCTGGCCTTAACGATACCGAGAGCGAAAGTGCATATGTGTGTATGGGTTTTTTGTGCCAGCTGTATCTCGAATAAACTGCGAATTTTTTTCTTAACGGAAGCTACGTTGGACTACATTTACTCATGCATACTGATCATTCTTAATTCAACCTTGGTTGATTACAAGTCACCTTGTGTGATGGTCATTTCCTAAAAGTGACCCGTTTCTTAAATCGAGTGAACGTTTACTGCGCGGTTAGAACACTTAGCCCAAGCGTTGCCTCTTGCGGACGATAGTACTAAGTACTATGACTATATCGTAACTGGAAAAGGAATACACACAAATCAAAGTTGTCAGAAAACAGCCTTACAAGTCCAGTAGGTAAATTTCGATTATCGGCACGCATCGTGCGAACCTGCGGTCTCCAGACAGATAAATTTCCTTGAACTTCTCAGAACACAAACTGACTGAGTCTCCCCTGTGTCATCAACAATGTTGTCAGTAGCTACGGTAAATTTGAGTAGTCACCCGACCGGTAATGGGGAGTATGGATTCCGTTTACGTAGACGGGTTTACTAATTGTTCAATGCGTTTGTTGTTCTTATTCATTCCGCTTGTCATTTACCACTAATCAGACTCAATCTCCTGCCGCTGTTTGACCACTACGAGGAGTACGACCGCATGATTACGAACGGCCATCGCACCTACTACGAACATAACTATCCTCTTTGTCTGTAACTATTTCCAATAGGTGCACCTAGACTATTACATCACTGCGACAATCTCCAGGAAATCACCATCTGGTCGATTCAAACGGTTGTAGCAACTACGTCCAGTATAGTCTCGGTAATTCTTGCTATCGATGCGGCTACTAACTTCAGCAGATAAGCGGTTAGCATCAGACGGGCATATGGGACTACCCTCCATGTAAAACCTCCCACCTTTACATAAAATACGAAACATAGAGGTGGGACTAGCAGAAACGCATTAAAGACTTCACGTTTATAGGTCTATTCGTCAGTGTATGTGGATGATTTCCGGACACCGAAGTGGAGGAGGGAGGCAAAGAGACGCTCTGTTCTCCTTTGCGGCCGGCACAATCATCATGATCAGCGCCATCATAATCATCATCGCCATCGTCGTCATCAACGACATTACCATCATCGTCAAGCGCGGCTCGGGGCAAGGGCAAAAGCCCGACATTGTAGAGACGGTGGGGAAGTGGGGCCACTATTAAGAGACGAACGGTCCACAGCGTAACTACCATTACAAGTACAACCACTGGACTAAAACGCGAATGTGCCGTCAAAAGGAAGCGACAGTAGCAGAAAAAGATAGCAGTCAGCTTAGTCGTATCGACGCGAATGAATCTCCGGCGCAGTCGGAAAAAGGTTTTATGAGTCTGGAAATTATTTCCAGCTCGTGCTCATCTCTGATCAGTGCTACTAGATAGAAGAGGCATAAGGTGAGGCAAAAGAAGTAGAAGGGCAAAGTGATCAAAAAGTGACTGCTAAGAAAAATGGAGGAACGCCGGCAATAGGCTCGAGCGATGATAGGCTTCTATTAAATGCTAATCAGCAGATGACGCAGTGCAGTAACTGAGGTTCGTGATGGCATAAACATTCGTGAACGCCAACGACTTGAAGGGTTTTATGATCGATTAGAAGAAGCAGGTTGATGAATATCTATATGACGCCACCCATTTTACTATAAAAAAAAACTGCGGTTTAGATCATAGACATTGAGGAGTTTGGCGGTCTCTCCTATGGCGCACGTCTGATGTTAGCTGCCGCTGCTGTTCTGGCTACATGCCCTAGCTGAAAGCCAGGCACTTGACTCAGCCTAGACTGATAACAGGTTAACAGGCGAGATCTTAGCCTAAGTTGGCTTTTCGGCGCTCGCTTCGCCCCTCAATTCACCGCTGAAAGATAGGGCTAGTCCAAATATATTGCCTTCGGTGTGCTTCTGCAGCAGCGAATTGTTTGCAATGTCGTTTCGATAAAACGAAAACGTTCAATGGATTCTTAGTATATCGTCTTCGTTCGTCAGCCTACATCGACCATGCACGCTGTCGGATTGTTTGTGTTTCAGAGGCATAAATAGTTCCGGAATGGTGTACTGCTATTGGCGTACAATGCTGGTCGTACGATTTTCAAGGATCCGTTGCGAATTATTGCGTCTCCCCGTAAACTGAGTAAGTTCCCGGATGAGACCCTCGGCGAAAATCGATCTTGCACCTGCGCTTTTGCTGCTTATAATGTGAGTTACAGATAAAACATATTGCATACACACTTAAATGCATAAAGAGTTACTATTCAATAGCTCCTGTTGATGCTTCAACATTATTTTGGATCTACAAATCTGCGATATTTACTATGACCTCAAAGAGCCAATTCTGGCTAAATGACTCTTCCCGTTGACCGACCTAATCGTTTTCGATTTTTTTCGGTGTCACGAGGAGCTTCTTGTCTTCAGAATTGCACTTGATGAAAGTTCAGTCTTGTGCTTAATCAAAGCTAAATTCATGTTCGATTAAGAGGATCACACTCGTAGCCCTTTGTGTAGCCTAGGTACACAGTGTGTGCCATTTTTAACCGGTAAATGCCGTTAAAATCTACAAAATTCCTACTACAATAAGCAAATTGTTTTCATAATTACAAAGTATTTTTGTTACTCTTATCATTCACTCGTAGAAATTGTTCAGACCGCGTCCTATTGGTGCGTTAGATACTAAAGGTTCTGTATAATTATAATGCGGCATACGTCAAAGTGCGACCCGATATGAGACTGCAACCCTTTGGTTAAATGAATAATTAATTGTACCAGCACTTCAAGCATATACGAAAGAGGACGGTCGAATAGAATGAGCCCGGCAGCCGTACGTATTTCAACGCTGGAAACAACACCGCAGAATAAATATAAAACAGAGTTCGTTAACGAAACGAGGGGCATTAGCAGCGGTTTCTAATTGCCTGACTGAACAAAATAACCCAACGATGTAACTAATTGGTTTGGAGACGACCACTGAAATGTTTTCGTGTTCGATTCTCAAAAGGAGCTGTTAGAAGCCCATTAAATAGTGGAAGAATCAGGTACTACTTGCGGTCGTCTTTGAATCTGTCTATTTGAATTGTGCTTCATTTCGGCAGCTTGAATCTTACCTCAGTTTGAGATCTTTATATATACGTATATGTAAAGCGGGACTTGAAAGTAGGTAGATAGAAGAAACAAAGAAGAAATGTTTAAAAGCGGCAGAGGCAGCAATAGTGAACTAGATAAATCAAAATAATAAGCCATCTGGAATTGAAGAAAATAATTAACCAGCTGTCAGACATTTGAATCACTCTTGAAACGGATCCAGTCAGGCGATCACGGGCGGAATTTTTATTTGTTTAGTTCTGGTAGTTTATCGCTGGCAAACAACTACGTTATTATACCAGCGCATTCGATGTAAACTAGTCTAACGTTGTTAAGAAACTTGCTAGATGATTGAAAATTATCGAAGTCTGCATCATGTGTAAAGGTCATACTTTCATGACTGAAGTTCAACTGCCCGTCTGGGGCAGTTGAATATCTATGAGTCATAATATAAACAGATAGATTTTCATATATACATGATTTATGTCGGTTGATTATTGAAAATATTCCTCCGATTTTTAACATTGACCTGTAGCTATGCTAGGCATCACTTTCTAATTACATCTAATCACTACATGAACTATCATTTGAAAGAGGACAAATTTTCCTGCATTGTTATCTGCACGTGCATGTCTGCATATATTCTA
This sequence comes from Varroa destructor, assembly GCF_002443255.2. Classification (NCBI taxonomy): domain Eukaryota; kingdom Metazoa; phylum Arthropoda; class Arachnida; order Mesostigmata; family Varroidae; genus Varroa; species Varroa destructor. The sequence continues at coordinate 9,062,829 of NW_019211456.1, forward strand.
TGGATACTTGACTACATTGTATACATTTTTTTTTAAATTACTTTGGCCGTTGGAACAGAGTTTTATGACTCAGAAGTAAAATCCTTTAAAGATGATCCATTAAGAACATGGAATGCCGCGTGAGATCTTTTAACTATTAAATAAGTTGTTAGATCTGTTGGTCGATTTAACTTATACTAGATGTATTTTTTTTGGTCTTCTATGCTGACCAAAAACCCCACAAACTAGATCTTCTGCCTTGTACCCCCACAGTGAGCAGGTCAATATCGCTGTCCGTAGATGTATTCAGTTGTATTGTGATACTGACGACATTTTCCCTGGCTTTTCGAATACCTACCTGAGATTATATGGGGCGCGTATTGCTCCCTTCTTTCTATACGCATGTGTTGCATGGGATCATGTCAAAATTACAGCTATGTAAACGTTTAAAAAAGTGCGATAAAGGTTCAGCCACAAGGTTTGAGCAGGTTACAACTTTTCGACAACTCTAATCGGTTATCTTATCATGATTATATAGTGACAGGGATGTCAGAGGGTCATGATCAGATTGAAAGTACCGCCACGATCCGAAAAAGTTTAGCAGATGTCCTATCTAGCTATCCGATGGTTAGCACATCGGGTCTTCGTGCCTATATAGTACACCCTGTGAACGTACTAAATACACAGTTTGTAGCGAACATGTTGAATCAAATATGTTTTACAGGAAGTGTCTATATAAAATACAAAAATGTGTTTGTCACGACGAAACAATAATTTTCCCAGGCGGATGAGTGTGCAGTTGCATGTATTTGTTTATTTGTTATTTGATGTATTTGTTGTTGTACATTAAATAAGAGCTATTTGACTCTACTAAATATTCGGCGAAAAAAAAAACACTGAATTAGTATTCGTCATAATCGCCGGCAGTTTCGGTCATATATATATATATATATGGTCATATATATTCGGGTATATGTAACTATATATATACTAATTATAAGTACAGGGACATCTCAGCTTGATCTCTATGTACGTGACCCTCGTATTCTTGTAAGCGTCCTTGATCGCGAATCGGAAGCAGCAGCGCCCCTCATTGAGAGGTGCTAAGCGTCGATTTACACTAACGTGCGCGAGCAAACAGTCTACGCACTTAAATACGCAGGTATTGACATTGGACGTGGCGCCATTTCGCCGTAATAACCGCCGTTGTGGCGTATTAGTTAAATACCGTCCGAACCCGAAACTTGTGACAGTTCTCACCTAACCAGGAGCCAAATGCCACTACTCTACTTCTTCGCTCATTGCACCGGCTATTTACTATATTTCCACCCAACACAAATACGAAGGTATACACAGCTGAATTTCTATCCCTCACCGTGACGATTTAGCTCCAACCATAGCCATGCATATTCGTAGAAAGAGAATACAGACGAAGGTGTGGCTGGCTTTCCAAATAGAGTGTAGCACTATTTGGCTTGAACCGCATCACAAGTGTAGCACGATAATCGGCTACGCCAAAGCAAGCCAATTAGCATGATGAGCCCCTATTTTCGCACACTACACAGAACGAGCGCAACGATGTCAATTATATTTCTAATGGTGTGGTGGCGGCGTTTTACTACCCTAGCCTGTTTCGGCCAACGGAAAAAGACACAGATATAAATAACGAATTAATACATTTTGATACATCCACTCCTTCGACGAGGAAAGGTCATACCTGCAATTATCGAAGCACTCAGCTTCTTTAATAGCTATTCTATGTGTTCACTGTTAGTGGACAACAGCCGCAATTTCTGTCACTTCAGAGAATATCGTTTCCTAATATGCGGCCATAAGGCATAATACTTTGTTCTCCTTGACTATGATTCTACGTCAAGATGTGATCTCCAGTACATAGAAACACTACTTAAGGAGCTTAAGACTTATTTGACCACCGCCATTGCTAATGTCCCTTTTAGTCAGCAATGGGCGCAAAGCAGCTTACGCCCACCCAAGTGAGTACTACTAACGTAGTGAATACTAACGTATGATGGGGAGCTACTGATATGATGTTCATACAAATCAGGCTCTAATCTGATCCGTAAAGATCTATTCTACGAAATTACTATCCCACTTGTAAGGTTAAGCTTTTGTCCTTAGGTGTTTAGGGCTGATACCCATACGTTTCGTAATATTGAGGCAATCCTGACATCGATGCTGGGTTCAGACCGACTTAGCTAAGTACGTTTTGGTTTCTCTGGCCGCGTAGAAGAGTCAGCTAGGAAATTCGTTTTTAATATTTTATGTAAAACATTATACTACGAGTCAGTGAAGAAAAATTACACCTACCATGTGACTATTACATTATTTCAAGAGAAGTCTGATACATTTACGCTCAGTAAACTTCAAGGCTGTGCTAGTATTTGCCTTCGTTTTTTATAAATAGCCCGTAAGGCACATGCTGACTCAGTTGAATTGTAGAACCGCTTGATTAAGCGCAAGCAGTTCCGCTTGGAACAGTTAATCCACACATGTATCTGTTCGGTTGTTTTTTTTAATGACACGGTTATTTGTAGCTCACCAAATTGAGCGCATTGTATTAGTGAGAAATCGACGCCTTCGCAATCGTAAGAGAACCGAAAAGCAAGCTAGGCTAGCACAATGTGGCGCGGCAAAGTTCTAAATTTCAAATTTATCTTTTAAAACGGCTCTTCCTATTTCTCAATGACGTTAGCCATTTTGGGAAAAACCGAAGTAAATTAATTATTTGAAGTTACCTAGCAGACATCTGTTATTTCTAATCTAATTGCCAACTAATCGACCGAAACGGCAAAGACGCTTACGCGAATCTTGTTTGCTTGACTGAAACAGCTTATCGTGCGCCCTATTGCTGCCTCTATTGAAGATCTACTTGTTACGTTATGAAGTGTGCCAAATTAATGGTTTTGTAGAACTGTTGTATCTTTAGTCGAATTCGCCCGGAGTAAACTAACGTATAAAAGGAACGTCCAACGTAAGGAACTATCCGGTCGATCTCGGATCTCGGTCTTTTGTCATCTAAAATACCCATTAGTAAAACGAACATCCATTCATACTGCCCAGTTAATAGCGAACGGTGAGCGGTATCGTCTGACATGGCACGAGAAGTCAGACTCGTATGCAGTGAATGATAGAGCGAGGAGAATCTACATGCATCAGGGAATATTCTTCTTACATACATGATCTATTTGTATTGTATTAGTATGCGTGATAGCCAAAACGAGTGAATCTTTAATTGCAAAGCAAAGGTTCACTCGTTTGCTCCACAGCATAGAGAGAGGGTAGGAGAAAACCTTACGGGGTAATGGATTGTGGTTAAGGAGGGCGTAGAGCATCACTTCAAATTGCTACATTATGGGAATCTAATAATGTTATGTTTGGTCATAGCCAATTTTAAGGAGACTGTTAAATAAAACGGGCAGAAACGTGTCTGGTAGTTGCGTGCACCGTTTATGGGTATCATCCCTGTTTTGCTTGATAAAAGAATCGTCTCAAATGAACGAATGAGTTGAAGATCATGCTGCCTTTATGTTTGTATCTACTCAGTAGATATCACCGCTTAAAATATGATTTCGACTATTTTACTACTTCTCCAAAACAGCACACCTTCCTTACACTTCCAACGGTCGTCAAAATCGTTTTGTGGGGTCGTGTGTGGGCTGCGTTCATAAAAATGTACAATAATAAGAAGCATTTTCAACTTATTAGTCTCATTTGGCAAGTCCGTGTACAAGGTGTTCAATTTTAGATTAGGATTTCGTTGATACTTTCAATGCTTGTAAGAAACAAATAGACAGCGATTTAAGATGATGACAATAGTTGGATATTTTTCCCACCTGAGAGATTTTTATCTATACTTGATTCTGATCGACATAATTATTCCCAAAGTGTCCCGAGTCGCTAGTAAATAGTAACAACCGCATCTCGGAGCTTGCTTTGTCAAAGTAGGATTTGTTAGACCTCTGGTTAGGACCGTTAAGGCTTCAGAATGTCACGGGATCTCATGGGTCAAAAGACCATTAAATGACCAATCACCCATAAAATACGAAACTGACTGATATACTCTGTTCATCGTTGCGACGCGAAGTTAAACAGCCAGATTTCTGTATAGACCTCCGGCACGACAACAAGCGTAGGTTATCTGCGTGCTCGTAGAAATCTTCATCAGTGCGTAGGTGAGATATGTAAAAATTAAATGTAATTTTTTTTTGACAGTTAGTTGAAATTAGCTGTGGATATATTCTAGTATATTGTGGAGGCATATAACACACGTTGTTATGGGCTTAAGCCTGAGCATAAACAAATCACATATAGATAGATAGATAGATAAACAAAGAATTAACGCGCTGAATTGATAATCTTGCTGAAACAAAACACTTAAATATAAAGTGTTTTGTTAGCGGTTAGAAGAACCAGGTAACAGAAACACCAGTTTCTTTCTTCAGCGAAAGTTCTATGCTTTAGAACTGAACCCGCTTTGAAAGTGGTAGCTCTCATCATCCACAGGACTCGTCTTACATTAGCGCCGAAGTAGCGTAACAAAAGCCGTGGCCAGCAATTTCAAAAACACGAAAAGAAGCAAGCCTTCTTCGATATTCTAAAATTAATTTTCAAGTCGGAAGTCTACTTATTTCTTTTTAAGAGCACAGATCCTCACGCGGTAAAAGTGTGCGATGTATAGAAATAAGCGTCGAAACCATGAAGACCGTTGCTGCCGGAAACGTGTAATCCCGAATCGGCAATATTCGTCTCATGTTGGTCCCTGAAAAATGGCTGTGACGATACAGTGCCACATCTAAAAATGACTTTCTCAATATACATAGACAAGTGTTACTCACACTGTTCTATGAATAGTGCGTTTAGCCTTAGAATTTTCTGCGCTTAGAATTGTAGAGTACGGTAAACAGTCGTAAGCCTTGGCCTTTTTAAAGAAAAATCTTTCACGTGGTGGGCATGTGATCATTTTCATGTTATACTTCTTACTAGTATATTCATAGTATTCGGCATTATTTCAGTCATGAAGTGTTTTCTTGTCCTACTTTAATTAGCTATTCTGCTTGCTGCTCTTACTACGTTTACTATTGGCTTTTTTCCCCAAGCTATCATTGTCATAAATTAATGCTTGGGTGGACTTGTTGTCTTATAATCAATACGGAAACGCCACGTCAGCTAGCGTTTGTCGCTTTGATTTTGGTTGTTTTACGCTGGATAAAATGTAATACTCTTACTCAATGTTTCATTCTCATACATTCATCTTTCTGATGAATGTATGAGCTTTTAAGTGTTTTGACAAGTTTTCTAGGGCCGCTGTCTTGAGGAAGACACGTGTCGGGCGAATAAAAGCGCACGTACTCGTTGAAGATTTTTTTCTTCTACGATTCGATTGAAATTACGAAGCAATATCAACAGCGGCAATAACAGAGCCTTTCATCAATTACGCCCACTACTAGTGCCAAAAAGACTCGAAATGGACATACGCTCACGAACATACGCACCGCATTAAGAAACTGAGTAAACGGTACTTACAGATTGAATAGACTCAAACAATTGACCGTCGAAATCATGTCTTCTTCCGTTTGTTCGTCCTCTCTTGACGAATTGTATAAATTCGCTATGTTGCCGTCACTTTTTTGTTCAGAAAAATCACTTTACCGATGCTCAGCCGTAGCGTCTGTGGCGTTCTAGCTTGTGGAGAAGTTTATTTTTCGGCAAGCGTACACATAACAATGATGGTAAGACGCCATTGCAGAAGTGCTAGCTACCGCATTCGCTATGAGTGGTCACTTCAAACGCGAGCACTGAATGCGTGAAGAAGTGTTTCTTCGAATTGTCTCGGTCGCCGGCAGATGACGGTCAGAGCATCTGACATCGACAGCTAGGATTAGGTCATATTGTACTTTTTCTTTCTTTTTTTCTATATGAACGCGAACACAAAATGCGGCTCTTAGGTGGAACAACTTTGTTTCCCTTTCGAGAAACTGAGCTCGTGACAACATCATTTCCGAAGCGTCTGTACGTCATCACATGACGGATGTGACATTGTCTAAAACATACGACACGGGTAGGTATTCTCCTAAATGCCCAAACTTAAGGCTCGCTATCGACCAGCATTTCCAGTGAATTCAATACAGCCGAGTTGGGGGCAAATTCCTGTGTCCTTTGACTGCTACCAATCATCTTCGGTTCCACCGAAGAGAGATCTTTAACGAATCGTTTTGGTTGAATCATTGCATCTTAGTTTCGGCGCTCCCAGACGAACGCTAGTACAATATAGCTAAGTGTGAGTTGGGCAAAACGATGAAATAACGATCGATCGATCGATCGATCGTCGCCGATAGTTCGTCAGTGAGCAATAAATCAGCTAAGATCATTCGTCCACACTTTTCGAGCGACAAACGATCGGTCCGCTCGTACCTGCTCAGCGAATAGCGACTATAGCTTTCAATTGAAGTAGAATTACGCATAATTAAATTTATTTATCATTCTATATTATAAGCAAGTGTCTCGTCTGTAGGACGGAGGAGGCCAGTATTTTGAGACTGGCCACGTTGTTTTATCTACGTTCAGAAACCATTAGATTATAAGTTGTACCAAGGACTATAGATACATATATATATATATATATAGAGGGTCAAAAAAGCCGTCTGCAAATGACTGAGAAATGTTGATCGATCTTAGTTCCTCCAGTTTGCTTTTTATGTACTTTAGCTGTGGGCTGTGGCCAGCAAAACAGATACTATGAAATATGGCAGAATACCTTCCAATCGCTTTCGAAAAAAGTAAGTTGGCAACAATCTGTTGCCTTATATGTTAGACACTCATGTACTCCAGAACTCGGCATTTGCTTCTGCTCATCTTCTGCAATAGTCTAAAACTTTGTACTAATAGTTAGTTTACTTTACTGCACTTTTTTTTCTTTGTTAGACCGAAGTTTGCCACAAACGTCTATATGAGAAGCATCAAAGACAAGAGGTGATAGCACATGCATAAATCACGGAATACGTACATAAGCTAATAGAAATTCTATGTAACGTTTGGGAACACATACAATCAACGGATTTTGCGTAATTTGAAGTCGCTTCTTAAAAAACCTTACCTTCTGCGTAGTAGGACGCATCCCTCTAACGAGAACTCGCAGAGCTGGCTAGCAAGAAGATCTTACTCTTATACCAACTTACCAACATACCTGTAATATCTAAAGGGAATTATCAAGCACCGTTTCGAATGGGCACGCCTTTTCCACCTACCAATCCACTCACCATTGAGCTTAGCTTGGATCATGCAGTAAAAAACACGGATTTTATGCTCGATTAGTATCTTACGAATGTATGTCCGCATAGAGATCGAGCTCTCGAAAAGATCGAGCTTTTGTCAAATCAAGCAATGCCAATTCCAGCGGTAGTTTTGCTCAGTTTGCTTGTGCTCTATACATTTGACCTTTGGGCAATAGTGGTGGTCACATAAATGTTGCCTCGAAGGCGCAGTAACATGCTTGAGCTGGTTTGGATCGTGCACCTTCAATCTAGTAAAACTCAATATAGGCGGGGGAGTGTGGTAAGAAAAATCTCTACTTACACTATCGTCGGGTCATGGGGCATTCATATTAGCGTAGCATTCTCAGGCAGTCGCTGCCGAATCAGCTAAACACTTATGCAGTGACAAGATGAACTAAAGGAGACCTATAGAAACCGTCGTCCCTACACGCTTGGCAAGACCTTTGCGATAGGGAAAAAAGTCCGTCTTCCATTTCAGACGGATGAAGTCGAGTACTAGACAAAGCGAGCTGTGTGACGCGCCGCCGAACAAGATCCAAAATGTGGCTAGTATATCTATGAATTAGTGTATTTACAGCTCCACTTATCTAACGTCGTCTAGAAAGTAGTATCATTTCGTTTTTAGGAACACCATAGCGCCATATCTTTCCAGTTTTAGATGTACGTGTATATCTATAATAATTATCTTTAATACGCCCTAATATCAGATTATAGCCGTCATAAAAGACAAATTATGTTTGTATTTTATAATGTATAGTAGGTATGATGTTTTTCTCAAGTGTAGCCACAACGAAGGGAGCCGTTTTAAAACTGTAATCGGTTCGTCCGATGCTGCTGCCGCCGCCGCCGCCGCCGCCGCTGCTGCCGCAGCGCAAAAGTCATAACACAATCAATCGTGAACGTTGGCTTAATATAATACGGTAATTTCGGTTTATTATGTATATACTGTATATCAAATACAGTTTGACCTCCAACAAATTTATGCGCAAGTACTAGTCAGTCCATCATACCCGGTTTTCGGCGTGAAAAGTAACATGCGACGGCACCCGTTTCGTTATCGGATATTGAGGATGGAAGCCCGTGTCAATCGGGAGGTAATAAAATGAAATCGGATCAGTTCGATGAGGGGACCTGTTCTTATTGTGATAACGAAGAGAGCTACGCGTCTCTGAATAGATGTAAACTATGACGATACGTACGACGTCTGTTCTTCCTATTGGCGAATAATTCGAGACAGAAAAACAATTACAGCAATTATATAATAGCAATGATGAAGACAAATTATTTGTCTGATTTTGGTAGAAAGATCCAGATCAATCAAATCAAACGGAAGATCGGGATCGACTCTGAATACAGAAGCGAAAGAGGTAAACAGAAGAAGTAATGAATGTGTCCAGGATACGATTTACCACGAATTATATATATAATTGACTATTTTCGATTTTTTTTTTATTTCGTGTTTATTGTAATTTCTATTGTAGATAATAGTGAAGCCTAGACGACTCAGTCGGGGCGCCAAATGTTTGAAGTTTCGCAAATAGATCTAGATATTTTGTTATTTGCTTTTATGCTTGCTCACTGCTAAGAAAAAGTTTTTTTTTGGTTGATCTATTTATCGATATTCTCCGTCAATGAGGCATTCTACCATGAACATTTGAAATAAACTTCTGCCTGTAACTAAAACTAAAAAGCGTTGCAGAGTCCGCGTCGTGTCATCGTAGCGTAGAGAAAAAAAATGGAACGCGGCAATTTTCGACAACTCGGCGCCGAAGATTGAATGTTTCCATGAAGTCCATCTCTGGGATCAAATATGAAAAGTATATGTGGCATCGGGGTGTGAGTGACAACCTGCGTTTGACCTCAAGACGAAGAAGCACTTCGTTGGTATGAAATAAAGACGGACATAAAGCGTAGCCGTTTATGGATGTCCTGATTTCCCCCACATGTCAGCCATTGCCATCTTGGCATACCCTATGTATATAGTGCGAGACGTGTTTATAAGAAAAGAAAAGACGGCATGTTTGTAATTATACAACGGGCTAAACCTATTACTGGAATCAATCTATTCAGTTTCTAGCACGATGTCGTGTCGACTGGTCTAATAAAAATCATGCCGAGTCATGAACTACAATTTTATTAGGTACTTGACACGCGTTACATTATACTCGCACAGCCTCTGGTAGTTAATTTATTTTACGCCTGTCATGCAAGCTAGCTAGCTGTTACAGACCGATGTCGTCATTGGACAACAACTATTTGAATACGACTGAGAAAATGTGGGTTTGAATCGCTAACGACCCGTTCTTTAACCTTTGCAAGTAATGAAAACGTAAAATTAACTTCAGCAAATAAGTTAATCTAAATAGCGTATTCAGAGTGTATAGACTTATTTCTTCATTCACCGATAGGCAATGGTAACGCAGGTAATTGTTGGTTCTTTTCGAGGATGTTAAATCAACACTATATGAGCGTCTGTCATCAACCACTTTTCATGACGCTACAGAGCAACGAACTAAATAATAATGCTAAATGTGTAAAATAAGATAGTTTGGAGTCAGATGGATAGGCCTCTTGCCTATTACCTGCACTGCCCCTCTTCAAGTTGTCATAACGCGACCATGCCCCAGTGTTCCTCCAACCCGCCCAATTATCCTTACAACAAGGGTTTGCGCTTCCATACGTAATATTGACCAGCGTCATAACTTGGCAAGGCTTATAACATGGTTTTAGCGATCACTAACTCATTCTATCACTAAAATCTAAGACGTAAGATCTAGTATTGTAGATTTAATACACCGCAAACGGGCGCCGGAGCCTTTGTTTCTGTTTCCATACGTTAACATAGCGCCGTGTCAACAACGGTTGTCACAGACAGTTTTCTCTATTAACCGCTATCTGCATTATATTTTAGTAGACGTTACTTGACGGTAGCCAGCCACGTGTTCCATTCATAACGTCCATCACTGTATCGGAGAAAAAAAAAGAATTGCCGATCTCACTGAATCATCCAACTTTCAATTACATTAATTTGCGCCCGTTTCATCCATTGCCCGTCACCACTACAGCCCCTAAGTTTAGTCGCGTTGAGCTTAGCGGCACGACAGGGTGGGCGCAGCGAGACGAAAACGACATTGAACGACACGTACGGTTCTAAAGCGTTCATTCGTAGCTATAGAAATGCTTTCCATTACAGGCCACTCCCCTTTGTCCTTTGCTGCTCAGATCCAGGGTAGCGTTTACTGGTATAAAGCAAAAATTTTCCAGTTTCAATGAAGCCGTTTCCTTGTGATATGCAGCAGGCATTTCTTTCATGTCGAGGGTCATAAATCTAACGAGCCTACGATGGAGCGGCAATGAAGCTGTAGATGGAAATGATATCGCAGACCATTTCCAAGTTTCGGTCGTTCTAGTGAAATGGTCAAAAAGGGACTTCAGTTGGCGCCATTTTCACACACAACATTATGGCTTGAAGATCCGATGGGAGCCTAATGTTACCGCTGATTGTCGATCGAAAATCTATTCATGGTCATCACACCATTGAGTTCCAGTTGTTAGTATTGGATTGGATTGGAGAATTTTTGCATAGCTATAGCATGAAATAGATGTATTAGCTTACAAACAACCAATAGAATTACCGTAAAAATACGATATGTAAAAAAGCCTGAACGGCCAAGTGTTCAATCAGTCAAATGTGTGTTGGAATATGCCTTTTTTCTAAAATACGCATAAAAAATTCTGAATTTTTGTATACTACCTATGTATCGTTGGCGGGATATTGGCGATCTCTAATAGAGTTTGTCCTTTATCATGGGCTTGGCCTTCGAAACCAGTGCGTCCAGTGTAATATGTAAAGTACAAAATTGATTCAAATCTATTTTAGTATCATATAACGTTAACTTATCGATACGGACGAGCTGAAACAAATTCAACATCAAATCGTTGTAAGACCTATTCCGCTCACCCATTTAAACGCCCATTATTGCTAGACTTTTGCGATATCGTCGCCTGTAGGTATCGTTTCAAATAGGACCAACAATGAGATCGTATCGATGACGATGAGGGCGGCTTGCTCCCTAAGCATCTATAATATCAGTCAATGAATGGTTTCCAGTTAAAGTTCGTGTTCGTATCCTGTCGAAGCCTTAACATTGACGACTTGTCTTGAATGATTTCAGCATCATTCAGATCTCGCGAGTAGTTCCGCGTGTCGGGCTATCTCCAGGCCAATTTCCTTATACTACTCAAAACCGTCGGCATCACCAGGAGCCAGTGGATGATTCTTACAGTCTTCAGTCAACCCCACATATTAACAACGGTATCTCTTCGCCAACCTCAGAACCCAAAACGATCGCGACTGCTTTGTCGTCAGTTATGCCGTATCAGAAACCTTCAGCTGATGAAAATTGCAGCGATTCGCTATTCAGCGCTCCGCAACGACGTTTCTGCCAGGCGCATCCGACAGAGACGTGGCTTATGGGGAAGGGCGCGGAAGCGGCGCTTAGAGAATGCCTCCGGGCATTCAAAGACATGCGATGGAACTGCTCCTTAGTGAAAAAAGGACCTGCTGGACTCACACACAGTCTTGTATCCGGTAATCAGGATTCAAAGAACGACGAGCGTAGAAATTATTTTCCGTCTGAATAAGTGCACGGAGTTACATTTACATAGAATTGAAAATTGAGAAATGCTGGATTTATTTCAGCTAAACTTTGAACAAATTTATCTTGAAAAAAAAAAGCCTAATTCCTTGCACTGAACTGAATTGTTACACTCTACCAGTATTACAGATAATCTGTTAAGAAATCGTACCTACTAAAAGACTTTTGTCCAAGGTTTTGCCAGATTTTACCCTCACGAAGCAAGTTCGCTTATTATATTGTACTTATGCAACTATAGTTCAATAAAAAAGATACATTTTATTCTTACAGGGAGCCGCGAGGCTTCCTTCGTGCACGCGATCGCCGCCGGCGCTATGACGCACGCCCTCGTCCGCGGCTGCGCCGATGGCAGTCTTCGTAATTGTCGCTGCGATCGAGAGTTACATGGCCGTGCGCTACCTGACTTTCCAATGTGGAAATGGGGCGGATGCTCAGCCGACCTGCGCCACCCGATAAGGTTAAACCGAAGGTTTATGGAGACCGGCAGTGGATCCAAGGTAATAGGGAAGGTTAGAGCTCAGGACCACATCGATCGTCACAATAACATGGCAGGAAGGCTTGTAAGTATCAGCTTATTCCTTGGTCAGTGTCTGAAAATCGCTGCAAAATCCTTTAGTACTGTTTTAAGCAAAGTGACATATTTAGTAGTTTTGCATTTATAAACGCATTTCGTGCTAACGGACATCTCTTCAAAGCCGTACCGATGGTTTGACATTAAGAGCATTCAAAGATTACGTTTGCTTCCTTCAAATCCTAACTACCATGTGATTTTATAGGCGGTTAAATACACACGACGGACAATATGTCGTTGTCATGGTACCAGTGGCGCATGTAATCTCAAGACGTGTTGGAAGACTCTTGCACCTGTGTATGCAATTGGCGATTATTTAACTAAAAGGTCAGATACAGCAGAAATAACAGATGTTTTGTTCTCTCCTGAGACTCTAAAGAGATTACGCAGTACTAACGAACGTTGCTCGTTTCCGTTGAAACATTTAGTGGACTTGCAGCTGCAAATCGATTTTGAAATTTCAGCACGCGTAAGCGACGGCTAACAGTTATATACACAAGATGAAACTGCTTGGGCATCCAATCGAACGAAAGCGCGATACAAGCAAAAACTAACAAAAGCACCGTTATTTTTTCGTGTTCTACATGCATATAGATATAGGCAAGCGCTCCAGGTTGAACAACCTCAAGTCCAGGATGGGCAGCTTTTATTAAGAAGCGCTACAGATGGAACAGGTATACGAGACCGTTACAACTCGGTCGAGCGAAATCAAGCCGTAGTCGAAGTCCCGCGGCATCATCGTAAGCGACAGAGTCGTTATAATGGCAAACAGCGGGTATCATCTATTAAGCCTAAGGAGCTTATCTTCACTTCGGACCTAACGGACTATTGCAGATACGATCCGAATAATGGATCACGCGGAACTGGCGGACGGAAGTGCACAAAAGAAAATTCCGAGTACGTATTATTTGAGCACGAATCCGTTCACGGAAGCCGTTTCCTTGTTATGTGGATGCTAAACTCGATAGTTGTGACTGAGGACTGTTATCAGCCAAGTAGTAAGGAAGATCTATTGATCTCTGCAATCCTTGTCCCACTCAAGGATTATTGTCTGTTCCTCTTCATAATAATAATGACTCACTAAAAAGAGCATTTTTCGTAGATATTTTTGTTATTTCGAGTTAGCTTATACGAATGGTATTGGCTGTAAAAATATTTTTTATTGACGTTTGATGCCGACGACAAGGAGGCTGATGCAACTTTAAGCAATCTGTCTCTATTGAACTCCTCAGGTATTTATGTTGCGGAAGGGGCTATACCGAAGAATGGCGAATTGAAGGCGTTCATTGCAGATGCAGATTCGAATGGTGCTGCCAGGTGCATTGCGAAATTTGCCACAATAGAACTCTCGTGAGAACGTGTAACTATTAACAACGCTGTTCACACAACAAACAAATATAAAAACAAAGAATTAAATGGCTTTCCATCATATGTACACTTCTTCAAAAAGGCCTACTTATTCTATACAAATGTAAAAGCCTTGTAAAATGCTTTTGTTTTTCTTCGTTATACTGAGCTAAGCTTACGTTAGTTCGAGGAACCATCGATTTAAAGATCAAGCGGGTAGCTTAGCTGTTTCACTATGTAGATTAAAGCTAGCTGACATGCCTCTGCAATTTTTGCAGGTGGACGAGTTGCCTTACCCCAAAAATTTTCATGTCGTTATGTGTTTTTACCTTTTTTTTTCTTATGGTTTTTGCCCCATTGTTTTCATAGTTTTCTTCTAATGTAGTCTTAATATACATATCGTAATCATGCATTAACGGGCCTTGAATTTACCCCACGTCAGCGTGCCGTCCGCAAACGAGTTAGCATTAGACTGGGTCTGGTAAAAGTCCGTAAACAAAGCTGAACCGGCGCTTATGCCACCGTCTCCAACGTCCTAATCCATTGCGCTGGCCTCGAATAGTTTGTAAATCGTGAATTCGGTAGCAACGCGATTTCTCCGACGCTCTCTGCCGAACGTTCCACTAGAGACCTTAATACTGTCGCTTGGCCGACCACTTCGCTTCAATAGGCTCGAACGATTCGTCCTCTTCTCGCCGGTGCCAAATGATCGCTGCCACTATATGTATATATGAAAAAAAAAACGGACCGTTTTTAAGCCTTCATTGAAGCAATGTTATATATTAAAATAATATGACTAAACTAAATGTGCGCCATTGTAATCGATAACTTTCCGCTATTTTTCTGGTAAAAACATATTCCCGTCGCTGTAGAGTTTCTGCCGTTTTGTAATAACTAACTTTTGTATCCCTTCATTGAAACTAAACTCGCCCTAATAAAAGACTTCCGTATAGACTAAAACACATGATGGTTGGATGGTGCAAGATCCAGGCTATACGGCGGGTGCGTTATAATTAGACCTTAGAAAGTAGCGCTAAGGAAATATATAGTCCGGTGATATTGCCATAATGAAAAGCGACGCTTTATTTGTTTAGTAGTTTCCGGTCTATTTTTCTTTCAATGGTTTTCTCTAACCTTATAAGTTATTGACAGTAAAGGTCCGAATGAATCGTTACGTCACGCGGTGGTGGCGGCGGCCGCGGTAGCAGCAGCGGCTCTTAACGATTCCTTTTCAATCCGAGCAAGTACACAGTGAATCACCTTCTTCCGCATCAGTTAAAGGCAGTGGAGTAACTTTTTTGCATTTGTACAGTATTGCTGCATGTGATCCCTTTGATATCACCCGTAATTAACCGTCTCAAAAATGGCTAGATTTGATTGCGCTTCTCTACAGCTTCGCAGATGGAATTACGATCGAATGAATCCTTTCGCATCAATTTCCAAGTGTCGAGCTTTTTTGCAGCCACTCTTCTACAAATGGTTTAAAACAGTTTGGCGGTAAAAATTTCATCCCTTGACGACGTCATATAATGTTACCCGTGTGTCGGTCCTATTTAACGTCTGCAACAATTTCATCGACTTTTTTTTCGTAAGTGATCGATCACCACAAGGGAGCATCTTTGACGCCGTCGAAGTTTCCGATAGAACCATTTTTGGACGGTTTTATCCGCCAAATGTATCTTAATAGTAAACAACATCAACTCTTTTATGCGGATGGGCAACACATGTGCCTTTATCGTAATAAAATTGTAGAATACAGTAAATCTTTTCACAAAATTTTGTTACTCGTCTTTAAGGCGCTCTATATTAAACCTAAATAAAGACATTACAATTATTTTAGGACGGTGCACTACTACCAAATTTCGTTTTCCAAATGACGCCCATATTGAAATAAGAAACTGCCTAACACAAGAAAACCAAAAACATCTAGTCAAACAATCCAGTGTGTATCTCTGATTGCAACTACACGAGTCCGTGATACAGTCGACTGCTTGGTAGATCGTTAGTAGCTTCTTGTAGAACAACTAAGGAGACAGTGGTCCGAATTATCTGCTCGTACCCGGAATAGGGCAAGAACATTTGCCCCAATCTATCTACCAGGAAATGAAGCTCGATAATTTCTGCTTGTTCAAATATTACAGGATGTTGATGCCTTTTCTCTGAGCGGGAAAAATTGCTAAAGGTCGCCGGTTACTTTGTCGTCACCAGCACAAAAACGCAATGAATATTATCGGTAAATCGACGCGTTACTTGTTTGGGGCAACATGTTATGGGCAAGGAAGGTAGGAGCAGGCTACATGTGACGCGAGGCGCACAAGGAAGCTCCACATCATATTTGTTTTGAAGAAGAGGCTTCAAAGGGTGCGAGGAAAGCCGTGACTGTTTCTAGTTAGCAGATTCTATGTAGACAGCTAGCTACCAATCTGTCCGAAGCAAACTGAGCACGTCCGTATCTTGATTATTTGGAGCCGATGTGTTTTCCACAACTCAGAAATAGCTCATTCGCAATGCGTCAAACGCTTACATCAGCTTACCGTAGTAAACTGATTAGACAGATAAATGATTTGGGCGTGCTTAACAGTTATTGGTAAACGCCAAGGTCTGCTCGAGCTAGTCCGGTAGTAAGACCGCCTGAAACCACGCGCTCGTGTTTTTCTTTTTCAACGAAAGATACTGCTCGTGGCTAAGGAGGTAAGTAGATGGTTACTTTGAGAGGCGGTGTGTTTTCAGAATTGAAGATATTTCACTGTGCTTTTGTTGGTTCCTCGGTTGGCGATGCATGCGCTTTAAAAACAATTCCATAGATCCACAATTACACTCAGATTAAACGGGAATCATGCCTTGCAATTGTTGACTCCTGTGCGAACGGATGTTACCTCATTTTATTCGGTTTGTTTGGGATCGACTCATGATGGTGACGCAAATTCATTCTGGAAGCAAATGTTCGCCAACTGTTAATAGAAGACCGGCGTAAAGCTTCTCCTGTTCTGTTGTGTCTAAGTAACGGATAGCTTTTTACGCTATTATAATGTTTGAAAGTTGGAGCTCAATTAAGAACGTAATAAAAATCGCCGACCGACGTGGTATTGAGTCCGAAACCTCAAGCTTTTCTAGCTACATTTCATCACACTGGTAAACGTAGACGAGTCTCTGAAGGATGGCTTTGTAGATTTGTTGAATTTGTTGAACGTACGAAGTAGGTCTTTATATTTTTAAGTAGCACTTGTTTTAAATAGCACAGATTTGTTGTAATCCTCTATTAAAATGTGATGCGATGATAATAATAATAATAATTATTATCATGATTAACCAATTGAGACAAAATGTGTTGGATAGTACCAGGGTGTTCATCTAGGGCGCTCAGTATTTCAGCTAAATTGTCTGGAAACTACTTATTTTTAAGCAGTGATTTTTGACGAAGACCCATGAATTTCTTCTAGAATCTAGATATGCTTTATAGCGGGCACAATGGCTGTATGATTGTGACGTTGTCATGATCATGCAAACTAGGATGATCTGATGTGCTGAGGCGCATCAGCGTTCTCATATCCCTGTTTTATTTGTATGTATTAGCCCAGAGTGAGGCTTTTTTTTCCAGCCGGGTTTTAACCTCATAGGCTTGATGCTGATTATTCAGATGTATCACAAAATTGAATAAATAAATATACCACTTTTATTTAATAACCAATGCAGGTGTTGAGCTTTGTTGTCATTATATAACGAACACTGATTCCGAACCGATTTCCTGCAGCAAACATAATTACCTCGAAGTAATAATTATTCAACATTAGTTCATATAACTACATGCATTGTTCGATCAATAGATTTGATAATAGTCAGCGTGATCATCGTTAGAATTATCCAGAGGGTCCTTTTCGCGCACTTTTTTGAAATTGGCGCAGAGAGCTATCTAATACCATTTAATGGGACAGTTTTAGCCAAAGCAAACAACAAACGCTATCCGCCACATAATGAATTTCGTACCAGTGCCGGATTTCTATTCCATTCCACACATTTATTTACTATGCTGTTTTTACATTTTTTATACATGGGTTCTCGCAAATAGCAACTTGCACAGAGCCACTACTTCACGATTATTATAGCGCTATTCAGTTTAGCGTAACTAGTATAATTAATAGTACACAGTGGGCTGAAGAACTGATGACGGACAAAGGGGCGCAATAATGTCGGTGAACCTTACCTAATAAAGCCGCCAAATATGCTGTCGCACACAAGCTGGCGATTCGAAAACAACTAGAAATAGTTTTTCTTTTTTCCCAGTTCAGAAAGTTTAAAATTGATCTAAGATTAACTTGTTTTGGAGAATTTGACCATTTTCTTATTATGTTATTAATGGTTTACGTTAAATTTTCACTGTTCAACATGGCAGTAATATCGTCGCCCCACAGTCTCATAAAATGACATTTGTTCAACGAGATTTTTTTTTATTACCTAACAACTTGCAGGTGAAGATTCGCGATGTATACCCTAAAATTGAGAATACCTTTTTGAAGATAATGAACGATGAGAAAATTCCGAGAGACAAATGGCTGAATCTCTTCGAGTAAGTATAATGTAATGCAACTAAATGCGATGGACGGGGATTCAGAGTGTCCATTTTGTTTTGGACATAGCAATATCATAATGTGATGCCATGTTAATGATTATTAACTAATGATTGGTAACTGACGGGCTCATAAGTTATGATTGTTTATTAATGGACCGTGCTCTATATCAGTTGTGTTATATATACGTAATGTTTGTTGCTTGAAGTTAGAGAATAAATAAAATATATATATATATATATATATATATACTGTCTTAAAAGCTATTAAGGCCAATGTCCACTTAAGCAATCAGTTTTCATATTTTAATAAAGTCCTCATTAAATTATTGCTAGAACTTAGGCTGTTTATTTCAGTCGATAGAACCTAAGCTGCATCCGTTGTGTTCAGTGTGATCTCTGCAAACGCTGAGTTTACTTATTGCATAAAAGGTGTCCTTTATCGCTCTTTGTAGATTTCTTTCCGTACGAAACTTTATAATGTCGCTTAAGGGGCTTGATTCATAGACAAGCAGACGATAGCACCTGATTGCAATGGATCAAAATCTACTACCACTTGAATCCATTAATATAATCAACTACGAATAAATAAAATGATGGGCGGACAATCTCGAAAAAAATCAAAAATTTTACTACAAATAATAGATAATCCAAATTTGTTAGCGAGCTGCTGTTAGTTAGACCTTGAAAAAAGCTGTAAAGTGCTGAGTTGTTATGCTTACACTTACTACTGATAACAGAAGCGGCACATTCTACAACTGAGTAGAACTCTTCACGACGTGTTCATGTGGATAAAGGGTGCGATGAAATCTTCACTTCTGTGCTTAAACAGGATCTTCATAGGTGATCAAAAAGTTAGTATAACGCACTTACTTTATTTACTTTAATTAGGAATTTCCCAGCCTGAGCAATTTGCTCAGTGTTCATTAGAGTCAAGACGAATTTGTAGCCATGTGAAGTTAGAATATTTCAATTGGCAATCTATCATATGCCAAGGTAAAATTGCTATGTTAATTTGCAGCTCTTTGCTGTTTATTCTGCGTCATTGTTTGCCAAAACAATCTGACAACGGCGGTGGCAAACTCCAGCGGCTCATCAAAAGCAGAATGAGTGAAGTTTTGCAAAACGAGTACAGCAAGGCCTATAAGATAACTTGTCAACCACAATTTTCATTCCATAACATCTATTATGCATTAGCTAACCGAATCTGTCTGATGCAGAAAGCTACTGGAAAGGATCCTATTTTGCCAGGTATTTACGAAACACCTCTGTTTTTTCGTATGACGTATCAACTATCATTATTCTGTAAAAATCATGCCTTTATCATAAAACGACCCCAAAGCAACAGGCGGGTGCTATTCTTAGTAGTCTTTATAATTTTTAGAGAAATTCTCTTCCTCTTATTCGTTTATAGAGAGGCAATCGGATAGCTACGATGAGAAGAGCATAATTCGTGGGCTCGTCATCCTTGTATGAGAGAAAATTGTTTTTAACGAGATAACTCGACGGCTCAGAATGGTAACGTTGACAATCGTCAGTCGTGAGAGGGAAGGAAGATCGACAAGTCAAACCGATCAAAGATACCCAGGAGAATTTTAAGGCGCTTATTAACGAGACGACAAAGCCAGAAGGAATTAGTCCTGCTCAGTTCGTAGGTTAAGCTTATACTAAACTTACCTATAGAGAAAATGCGCTGATTTTATTTAGATCCAACTATGCGTTCATCGAACAAACTATTCTAGTTAATTCTTATTAGCTTTTATTAGTTCCAAACCGATATGATACGACGGTAAAACCTAGTTAGACAACATTTTTAGATAATATGCTGTTACGGTGCCAATTTATCGCAGGCATATCTTACAAATTTCGAAGAAGCATATCTCAAGGACCTTCCCGATATATATGGAAAGCAGGTTTCTACATATCTCGAACAGCATAGAGTAATAGAAGCATGCCGACAAAAAGTGGTCTGAAGAAGATGCACGAAGTCACAGGTATCTCAACGATTCCCCCAAGTCAAGGAATAACCTACATGTCTGGCTTTCGGACGAGCTCGTCAAGACACATATCTACCATACATACCACACTGAATGTACAGGTAAGTAAACGATCCAAAAGAAACTAAATACGGAGTTTTTGATCAATTTCCCCGTGCTTCTTATACAACAATGTGCACCCAAACTTGGCCACAAAAAGCGACGTAAAATATTCGAACAGCTTTGTGTAACGCATCATTTTGTACGAGCACCATTTCAGGGATATCATTTAATAATAAGGATAATTTACGGCAACTTACTATGCAAATTTGCTTTACATAATAATACTACGAATTAATTTCCTAACCGTTTCGTTTTCGTTGCGTGGTTTTTGATGCCTTTATCATTGCTATTAGTCGTCATTGAAAAAAGGCCGTTAAAATATTACGTGCAATGATCCTCTTGACATACAGATAAGTCTGAAAGCAGCTGGAAAAGCTCTTGAACCCATGTTGAAACAACTTAAGAAGTACATTCCCAGGAAACTCCCAGCATTATGTTGATTTCATTATTACTCTATTGAAATGTTTCCGAGTATTGGATTAACATAACTGCATGCCGTGACTGGAACGGATGTGCATTTTATCACCGTGCAAGATCAGGCCTTTTTGGAAGTTATCAACGATTCCAAGTAGGAGTTGTAATCAATAAGTGAAACTGCACTTTCCATTTGTGTTTTTTCTGCATGTTTTTATTACAAAGTACGTCTCTCCGAACTATCATCTCACTTTATCTCGATGCAGTTGCATTTTCATTTCGGAGATGAGTTCAATCTGCCAGAATACTCCGTTATTCTTAATTAACGTTTTTTACGTAATTTACGGAAATGATTTGGCGTGATTTGACGCAGTTACGCTATTGTTTGCAGAAATTGCTGCTTTTTACAACAAGCTTTTAGTTTTGGATAACCTCAATGAGTAACACGTATTCTTCTGTGAAAGGTGACACACGCGGAAACAATGCCTTCACTAGTGCAAATTTAAAAAAAAAAATGTAAATTTAAAAAAAGATGTGTACCATGCTTTTAGTGAGCTTTAAAACTATTTAATATATCACCCTTTAACGATATTAGTCTTTTACGCTTCCACCTAAAATCACCGAAGTTGCCGACGGTGTCCTGCATATTGGGTCTACTTTTTTCACGTTCATCTTTATTTGTACGCATTGCTTTAATAATATACGACGTACTCAAATATTTGTCATAGTTTATTCCGCACCTTAAAACACGTGCAACCTATATAAATCTAAAACATTTGGAATGCTTTGATTGGTATTGGTTCCTTTTAATGAAATTGTTGACATGTGACCGAATGATAAACGCTTCCCAAAAATGGCGAGCGATCATAGCGAAAAGCCATGTTTCAAATAAACTCAATTCACTAGCGTGACATATTAATGAATGGAATTAACCTGTTGACTATGTGTTTTGGACATAATCCCAGTCTCTTCTTACTTCAACTACCCAAAGGCCCATCCCGAGTTAGTCTTTTTAATCGTGTAACATCTACACAGCTGTAAGACTTATGAAGGCGCGCACGCAAATAACCTTTACTGGCAGTACCATATGTCTGATGGAATGGTTTCCTTTAAAACCCACAGCGGAACATATGACCTCGAACTTACAACAGTTCAAGTGGCTGTACTTTTCGCGTGGAACCAACGCCCACAACTAAGTTCTACACATATACATATATATATATATGTGATGCGTAAAAAAGATAAGCATAGTAGCCCTCGTATATTTAATTGCTCACATACTAATCGTAAAAAGGGGCATTACAAAGATCTATGTATCAAATACTAAACGAACTATATTATATGAGCTACATAGGAGTCGATGTGCTGGGCACGCACAAGTTATGTCATTCATTAAATTCCGTTGTTACATTATAAGTGTAAGATTGTGTACTTGTCATTGCTGAGTGTAAAACTTACAGGAGAAGATTCCGTTCCGATAGATGTGCTAAAGGACGAGCTTCGACGGACGCTTTACACTCTACTCACCTGCCCGGAAGTTTTCACTAAGCAAATGAACTCGTTAATTATGACTTCTGTATCATGTCAGTATATGGATAAGGCAAACATCTTTATCTTGTTACGATACGCGGTTAACTACATAAAGGGTGTAACATTACAGATGTAAAGTAACTTTTTAACTAACTTAGAGAATCTAGTTTTAGAGCCACTCATTTAATTATTACGAGGTCTTGGACTTCCTCATGAGGACGCTTAGCGGTACTAGTGCGCTATATGCAAGAGCAACAGATGCGGTAGACCTACAAACATTGAGATGAAGCACGCATTATTATTATCGTTATTATCATCACATATAATCGCTTTTCAGGCGCGCTGATAATCGGCTGGATCGTGAAACCATTAGCCTGATGCTCGGGACGTACATATGGCGAGAAGATCGTAGAGGAGAGTAGTAAAGACATTGCTTATCTTCAAGTAAATCGAACTAATGTAGGTGGAAAAGCAGGTATAGATGATCACGACGGCTTTTGTTGAATAACTTTTATATCGTCCCATTTGTTTCAAGGAATTGTTGGAAGATTCAAAGCCTTTATCAATAGTCGTGACATTTTTATAACAGCTGAAACCTTTTAACACTGCTCTACGCTTAAATATATTTACTTACTCTGGGCCACGATACTTGGTGGGATCCTCCTTGCCGATCGCTTTTTGCATAGATGAAAGTCGAACTCGAGTGACTTGGTTGCAGTCGTTTGGAGATGATGGCGGTGCCTTCTTCAAAGTCATGTAGTTAACGACAGTCGGATAGATTATCCCACTGTTACTGTTATGGCAGCGATCGATGGTGTTGCAAGCTGTTGCATTAGTGATTAGGCCTAGCTATTTGCTGTAGTCAACGAATATTCACATGGCGTCCGAAGATTTGCTTAAATTGTACCTAATGCGGCATTTGTAGCTCATCATTTTATGTTGCTACTGATGAAATTGTGCTAACGTTTCGATTTATTCGACCGAACCATCCGGCCGAAGTGAATGTGTTCGCTATAAATGATTTTTATTACACTACTTTTCTTTAGAAGAACGGTATACTGACGTTTTCTGGCATTTTTTTTGGGTGAATGCAATGCAGCAGGCTATCATGACGGTCATGAAAGGGTACAAGACTTTAAATTATGCAGAGCTCCAGACGAAGGTGATTGAATGACTCGAAAACACTTCGCCCCAACTTGGCGATTGATGAAAGACAGCATCGATGATCTCATGAGACTGAGTTTATTGAGCGGGATCATCATGACACGAATAAATATATAGAAATTTTGTAATTCATTAGACGGACGTCATATTAGCCAGGTATAACCTTTGGCGGCGTTCTACATTATAAACTACTTCGCTTGTTAATATTTGAGCTCCATTTTTTTTATAACTGCGCGTCCAGCCGCATTACCGGACGCTACTGAGATTTCAATCTTACATAAAAACATTCATCGATACCTAGCTTAACTTATGCTACAAATTTAAACAAGTAAACAGCTGACACGTTTTCGTAAGTCCCACTCTGAATATGAAGAACCGCTGTGCATCTTTGATCATCATAGTTATTGCGAAATTAAAACGGGCTCCTTAGGTTAGGTAAAGAACAAATCCACGATGGCCAGCTACCACTAGACAATTCGTTTACTTTTGTGTCTCCTGTAGTAAACATTCAGAGTTGTATCGATAGTAATTACGTGTTAACTTGTCCTAAAGTGAACAATTGCGTACATTATAGCGAAATAAAACACATACAGTATCGCGCACCGCTGCAGTGTGCTGCTGTATCAGCTACATTTCACAAATTTATTATAAGCACAAAATTTTCTCGTTATTTCTGGTCTCTTGACCAAATAAATATACTAGGAAGAGTTGTTCGTATTTTAGGATATAGAGAAATAATAAAAATAAAAAATATAATAGTAATAGAAAACTACACTAGAGAAAATGTATATGGAAATAATGAAAATGCTCGCCTTATTCATCATCTTACTAGAAATGTAACATTATTTATCTCTCTTCATGCTCTCTATGTCGATGTAACATACTGCATGGCACTTATGTAGAGAAAAAAAAAGTCATCTAAAATAATGGACCATTGATCCTAGCATTGTCGAGCAAAGCACGTGTGATGAACAACATAGGTAAATACTGGTCCACGGGTGTCTACTCTCGTCCCTATGGCCACGATAAAATGACTTCAAACTAGCTGTAACAGTTAAATGGGTAGACTGTGGTTTGTGTTAGATTCAATTAGTATGTCGAAAAATATATTTCGTGCCTTCGTTCCACTGTAGTCTTAGATCTTAGGCAACTCTGTTAGTTTTTTCAGTTGCTAAAACTCAATTACTTTGTAATCACGGTATTATGCGACTGGTTCGACCTCTCTGATAGTTTTTAGATAAATGAGACTACTCTTTTTTTAGCGTGGCACTGGAAAGTATCATTGACTGTACTTCATTATCTCTGTGAGCTTTTATGTATTTAGTGCAAAAGCCACTAAGCCATACACACTCCGTCTTCATATGCCATTAAGCGACGCTTACCTCGCAGAATACGCAGTCCTGGCAATACACGAAGCGTATTCTGACGTATTTAGACAGTTTCATGAACGCTGAATTTTGTGAAATTCTGTAGTCTATGAGAACAGACTTGCGCATCATGTAAAAATATAAGGTTGTCGGCTCTGTTGAGTCCATAAGTTAAACTTAAACCACATTTATGCTGCCTGTACAAACATCTTTTCGATCTCAGGAAGAAAAACGTATATTCTATAATATAACTATATATTTATTTAGTAGCATGGTTATTTACAGACGTATTGAAACCCGTGCACGAATATTGACAAGAGACACAATGTGCGACGGGATAATGAAGTAAAATTGTTTACATTGCTAACTGCACCGTTGATCTAGAAAGATCTACTAGTTTTAGCGTTCGTAGGATAAAGCAAAATTTCTCTAGTGCCAATCGTCTCTCACAGGTGACGAAATGAAATTACATTGATTAGCATATCCTTCGGTGGCAATAGACCACGTATGGTGCTTATCATTCCTGTGTGACACCGCTGAATTTAAAACCGAAGGCAGACACCGCTGATATAATAAGCGCGTCTTCATAGTTAAATTTATTTGTTTAAACGAAAGCTATTCCACAGTTTTCACTAAAACATTTCGGCAATAGGTCGTATAAAACTTTACCAAAAGTTTGCCCTGCGCGCTCTCATATATTATGATGCCGGCAGAGCACAATGAGAAAGCTCGCACGTGCACTCTGTTATAGTAACGTAATTCTATTATACTGAACAGTTACAGCAGGCCAACATGTGTATCTGGGTGAAAACAATTATCAAACTTGATTTCTTCCAAAGGATTAATTTGTGGAGTTTGTCATCAGCGTGAGCAATTAGTGATTTTACTGGATCTAGAGTTCGTTGTGTTCGATCTTTCGTCCCAAATCGTCTCGAACAAAACTGCCCATACCGATGTCAGCTAGTCTCACGAAAACTCCTTCCTGAGCTTTCCAGTACGAAGACGAGTCAGCATAAGTTGCGCCAATGACTTCCATCTGACCGGAAATCGGACGACCAAACGACTGTCCAGATAGAGACAACCACCTGCCATTAAAAAGAACGATCGAACGGTTGATTAGAGAATTAACAAACGATATTTGAGACTGCAATAAGATAAACAATTAGCAACAGAGGTCGATACCCAGCGATTCCGAATTAAAAGTATTCTTTTAATTACATTACAATTACTCGAAATGGCATTTTGTTAACGGTGCCAAAAGTAAAACAACGAAATTTAATTGTGGTATTATAATACTCACGTTTCGGTATCGACGTGTTTAAGGCGTACGGCTTGATCTCTTTCCCAGAACGTGTTCGAGCAGATTACCTTCCAGTGGTCACCCGAATCTCCCTCTCCGTTCTTACCGAACGCCGATATTTCTTGATTACCTAGAAGACAGTGGTGCAAAAAGATTAAACCGCTTAGATTTTTTTTCTGAGACGTAAATTCCTGTGCAATAGACTTGTTTCTCAATTCCTCTCCTCCAATACCTGAGACACGGTTCCTATATTTTACCTGAGGCTCCCATATATTACTTTTAATAACACAGGTCGCCATTTTATTGCTATTACGGTCGTTGGAGTCCTTTTTTTTTACAGGCACGGCAGAACTTTACAGATAATAGATACAGATATAAGATTATAGGGATCTTATACTAAATTCTGTAAATTTCGGCTCTGTCGTCAACAGCGGACCATTTTACAGAAACAACACGTGCCGACCAACGATGTGCCATACATTTTAGGAGCGTTTAAGTCAACTCAAAGAATTACATAGGTATGAAGCTTAAGCAAACTCATAGTAATAGGAATTGATCCACCTGTCATAGGCCGAAGATAGTCGCACATAGACCGCCATGGAAAAAAAATGTTGAGCTTCCATTCAATACGCAACCACTTGAAATATGTTATAGATTATACAAAGAACGTCCATCTAATATACGAGAATTTGAAATAACACAGTAAATACTCAGTTGATAATAGAAAATGTTTTCCTAAAATAAATTCGGCATGGAATAAAATTAAAAATAGATCTTAAATTTTCGATGTGCAACTACATTAATATTCAGAATTGTTATGCACTGAACGCAGGATATTACTCAAATGCAATCAAAAAAATAATCCAATCATACCCGAAAGTGGTGAAGTGAAATGATGAGAGTGAAGATTTTTTTTTGTGGCGAGGTGCTCCATACGAACGAGTTGATTACATTCAATGGGATCCCCGCGGCCGCATGGTTTTGCTTTGGTGCCTTTTACGACCCAGTACGAGTTATGGTCATCTTTTTCTTGTGTGGCTGTCACTGACTAAAATCAGTATTATAGAATACATGCATTTAAAACTGACTGACACATCCCTTACTACCAATTATAGTTCATCAATTTTTCGCATTTCTTTCGTACAGAAGTAATGTTCCAGTAGAATTCACAGCAAAGCTCCAACATACTAACGGAATCGAAATATATTGCTTACTAAATTTCTGGTATTGCCATGTTTTGGATTTTCGCATTAAAAAAACGAAATGATAACCTTACTTATAGATCGTCTAGCATGGTAAGTCTGTACGTTCTGTATTCTAAATTTAGATAAAGTATTTTTATGAGGGCCTCACCTGCTGGCCACTGCCAGTGCCGTACTTCACGTCGTGTGAATGCAATCTCACCATATAGTTCTGGTTTTCTAACTTCATCATCGACGTACATGTCACATAGTCGTGCTCTCTTCCTGTTCAATTTCATAAATCAGAATAATTTATCTTAGACTTAAATTAATTTAACAACAACATCCGATATTACGTATGAGGTCGATATTGTCACAAGTGTTAATGGTGCAACTTTGTGTCCCTGCTAGACATCCGCGCCCACTGCGGACGAGCGAATAAAGAACTAAAGACACTATACGCGTCCACCGTTGTTGATGTCCCCTTGCGTCCGACAATAACGTTCTTTTTTATGGGAAGTAAACCAATGACTCTACTATAATGATCGATCAAGCAGCACCGCCTGTAATATAAATGAGCTAATATGTCGTCTGTAAATAACTGACGTTCTTTCTTCTTACCTTTAACTAGTGTAATGAGCACAGATGCGAGCACGCTTATTGTGACTGCCAATAACATTCTAACACGCCTGCAACAGCCCAAGAAACTTGACTTTGAGAACCGCCTATATTTTTTGTTCCACTATTCGATTTACCACCGTGATCAGCCGGCTCGTCAACAGCAGCAAACAGAGTAGGTATGGTACACGTAAACTTAGAGTGCTGCTAAAATCTGAGCCATCTGCAGCAAGAGGGAGAGAGGCAAGACTCTAAGAGCTGACCATGGGAGAGCAACGACAACTACCTCGGAAACAGTACAATGGACTACCGTACATGATTCGGCGATAAAAAGAGGGCAGCATTCTAAGCATAGAAGCTTTGAGCGAAGCTGAACCATGGAAGCGATATGTGTGTTGAGCAATTTAAAATAATTTTTTTTTACCTAACAAATACTTCAACTTTAGGCAGGGTGTCTGAAAAAGCCTGTATCTGAATAGAGGTCATTTTTAGACCAAAACAGTGAATTTCCAGCTATCATTCGTGATTACGAGCATGGTACGTAGGACTGTCGAGATCAGCTGCTGACCTTGCTGGTTCCTCAATCGTTCCGCTACCGGCGGTTGTTATCCGTAAGGTGCGTTCGAAACCTTGAGAGATTGACCAAAAGTAATTTCTGGTTTTTCCGTACAGTGTTTAGCTTTGCGGTACATGAGTGATATTAACTGCAACGATTAACTGCAAAAGCACCAAGATATATATATGCACTTAGTGATAACGATTGTAGACCTTCGCTGATTTCGCGTGGATGTGCTGTTTATCAATCGAGATAGTACTGGTTACTTGTCTCGACCTCCAGGAGTCCTCTAATAGTTCTACCGGTTGTCGGCCAATTGTTCAATCGGTATCCTTTTGAGCAGAAGCATTCAACTCCTAATTAAATTATGTACGTTGGTAGATAAGACACTATTACATAATAAGTTTGTTTCAGTTAGTTCAACTTTGCAGCGGTTGTACAACAAGAGCCTTAACGCTACTATGTTTTTAATTTCACGCATTTTTAAGGTTTGTCATAACTTCAGTTGTTTATCCATTCAAGGTATGCTGCTAGTTGCCCTTAAACTTTGAATTTGACTATGGTGTTAATGTTAGTGCTGTTTCAAAATAGAAGTAATCGAACGACTAAAGTGTGTGTAATATCTGAGTGCAAAACGTATTCCAGATCGAAAGAAGTCAAAAATCCACATATGGTTAAACAAATATTCATAGTTACGGTTAATCACTAAATAGGAAAGTTAGTAATACTACAGTCATTATATTGGAATCTATTATACCCTTGCAAATGTTCATCGTGTTTTTTTCATCAGTCATTAAGTAAACGCTGTCTATTGTGGTGATTCATTTTGACGATTAAATGTATTGGCGTGATAACGTTTTTCTGTATTTTGTTAATATATATGATACATAGACAGGGCTGAGAAACATCGTTGTTGCCATCAGTGGCTGCGTTCATTGGTCAGTTTCTTTCTTGGCTACAAACAGTGCACAAAAAAGGAAGTTTACGTTAATTTCACGTTTTACAAGCTTACGTTAAAGAGTTTATTGCATCTTTTCCAAGTTTAAATATGGCTAAAAATATTTGGGGTACAAACGCTCTTTTATACATAATAATAATGAAATGAAAGTGCGATAGATAAAATTACTGATATTTTATATTTTACTTTTTCATCGTTTCATATAAAATGAGCTGGCATAGGTACACGAGAAGGAAACATGTGCTAGATAGTGACATAAAAGCAGTACTCCTTAACCAAGAAAGTCCGTCAGACCTGTTATTACAGCAAATCATGTGTGACAAAGAAAACAAACAGCTATATTTAGCGTTGCGCCAAACATAAGAGACTATCGACTTTCTGCTTGAAAAAAGTGAACAGTCAGTTATAACTGTGGCGGCAATAGGAGGCGGCCCGTTGGAATTACTCCGAGGAAACAAATTTGTATGAGAGTGCTTTAACGAGCATAAAGATTTTTGAAAAGGAATACTAACAAATTCGAGTGTCTATAATTACATCTGTCCATCTATTCATAGCATTAATCGCTGACATTTAATGTTTCAGTATGCATTCGACCCTTCAGCACCGTCTGCTTGCGACTTTAAAGAGAAACGCATCTGCAATAATCGTCCAGCAGAGATATGCGTCGGAAGCCTCCTTCCAAGTTAAGGTATTGTACTCGGTTCTTTTCGTAGGTATTTCGTGCAAAAACTCTATGTATATAATCGCCAATAGGCTCATAGCAGTACTGTTTTGCTAAAAAGTAGGTGTGTATATTTGAAACATTGAAAATTGCCTTATATAACCAGATCTGAGATACGCAGTATCGTGCTGGTTTTACGCAATACTGCTCTGATTTTATAAAGAAATCGATCATCGTCGAAAGCATAATTTATACGAGCCTAATAATCGTTTTAGAAGGCGCCAACTAAGGGTCTATTTATTGCTACTTTTTTATTTCGTGTTTGACATTTTAGCCATTCAAGCTGCATAAAATTGAAGATGATGGGCCCGCAACGACTGTTACGGTAACGTCAGAGGACGCTGTTAAGTTTTATCGTCAAATGATGACCATTCGTCGAATGGAAGCAGCTGCCAACTCGATGTATAAAAGCAAACTTATTCGAGGTTTTTGCCATCTCTACTCTGGCCAGGTAAGCCGCAGTACTACGGAAGCATTTTAACTATAGCATGAATAGACTGAATATTTTCACTTGATAAACCATACACATGTGTGTTTATTTCAACAGAAGAAAAACTCTATGGCTTCCAGGAAGCATGTGCTGTCGGGATGGAAGCTTCTCTCCGACGTGATGACGGAGTAATCACGGCGTATCGTGCTCACGGGTGGGCATTCGTGCGGGGCGTACCGCTTAAAGGAGTACTGGGAGAGTTGACTGGAAGAAACATCGGGTAATACGTGTCATTCGAGATGACACTAATCATGAAAATGATTACAAGGTTTTATTTCGTCAATCGTGAACTGGGTTATATTGTTAGATCTCATACATTTTATTATTTAGGTGCGCTCGTGGTAAAGGCGGTAGCATGCACATGTATTCGCCGAATTTTTACGGAGGGAATGGAATTGTCGGTGCTCAGGTCCCACTGGGCGCTGGTGTGGCTTTAGCGTACAAATATCAGGGCAAAGATAATGTTTGCCTCGCTCTGTACGGTGATGGAGCTGCGAATCAAGGACAAGTACGTACTTGCCCGATGTATTGAACATTTTTATTTTTTGACATGCATAAAAGGTCCTTAGACACTCTCTAATAATAGTGTCATTATGATGAATGTTTTTTTCTTTCTTAGGATTTATATAGCCGAAATGTCATACGGTAGTAACAATTATTAGCTATCATAATTATTATTAGGAGGCCTCATCTAAATATAATTAACATCCATTGTGTTGTTTAATATTACAGGTATTTGAGGCATACAACATGTCTATGTTATGGAAGCTACCAGTGATCTTCGTCTGTGAGAACAATGGTTACGGAATGGGCACCTCTGCGGATCGAGCGGCAGCTTCAACAGATTACTATACCCGAGGAGATTACATTCCGGGTATTTGGGTTAGTCTTAATTGCTTAGTCAATTATGTCTTTGTGATTTAAGCTACAGGCGGTGTCACCTTTTACTAGGATGTTATTGTTGAAAGGTTTCAGACTTCAAAGACTTTTAAACTAATCTTTGATTTCCACTCTTCGACCATTGATTAAACGTTTGCTACTTATGACTTTCTTTACAGGTGGACGGAATGGATGTGCTTGCCGTCAGGGAAGCGACGCGGTACGTGGTAACCGAATGCCGTAAAGGTAATGGTCCATTTGTTATGGAGGTCGCAACATACCGTTATCATGGTCACTCAATGTCTGATCCAGGTACCAGTTATCGAACCCGTGAAGAAATCCAGGAGGTGCGCCAGAGCAGAGATCCGATCACTTCATTCAAGGATAGGATTATTTCCAGTGGATTGGCCACGTCCGAACAGCTTAAGGAAATTGATCATGAAATTCGTAAAGAGGTAGGTATCTTTCCTATGATTTCATTATGATTATTTAAGGTTATCGGAACATTATTATTGATTTATGTGAAGTTACTTTAGCCATAACAGAATCAGAATCTTACTACAGGTTCAATTGGCACCTGTTGTAGCGTCAATGTGGAATCATAAAATAAGCAGTAGAAG
Source organism: Varroa destructor (assembly GCF_002443255.2). Lineage (NCBI taxonomy): Eukaryota > Metazoa > Arthropoda > Arachnida > Mesostigmata > Varroidae > Varroa > Varroa destructor. Next base: position 9,095,137 of record NW_019211456.1, read on the forward strand.
TAGTTATCATTTCATTCTTTTATTAGTTCGGGTATTTTATAGTTAAATATGTAATATATAATTGATATATAGATGATTTCGAGTATCAGACTAGAAATTAGGAGAATAAGTAATACAGAAATGACATCGTTTTCATAACTGAACAACAAACTTTAATATACTGATTGACCTGATTCAGATTGATGAAGCTGTCGATTTAGCGAAAAGCTCTCCTGAAATTGGCCTCGAGGAACTCTATGCCGATGTATACGCAAGCCCTCAAGAAAAGACAATTCGAGGTATTACACCGTTTGATTTCCACGATCATAAGGCAATTACTAAGCCCATCAATATCTAAAAACTAGCCATAGAACAACAGGCTGGTCTACTCTGGAATGAGCTAATTCAGCGACTCTTGAAATCTGAAATGCATCAGCAATTTGATTATGGTAACCTGTAGATGATACTAGTAACTGTACAGTTACTATATGCGCTAAATTTGTTTTTACGACCAAATGTTATATAAATACCAGGACGAGGACTACACGTCCCTCGAAGACCTATATTTGATACGATTTGCGTAATTAAGTAAGAACGACCAAAAGATACCCCTTACATCCTTCATTGTTATTAACAGCCGTTCATATTAATAATAAATTATCCTTAAGGTGCTCAATATATACTGATGTTTTGAAGTCCATAGTGTCTCCGAAACGACTAGTGTAGTAACAAGACATTCTATTCAAGCTTCTCATTTAATTTCAGCTCTAATTCCAAGTTTTTGTTTATTAAAATTCTTAGTTACTGAAATTCTGAATGAAAGTGAAGTATATTTAAAAATAAATCATCAGCCAGCGGAAGTGTATCCTGGCGCATAAGGCTCAACGTGGAGTTATTGTTGAAACGATACGAAGAGTGAACGAAGCCTGAGAAACAACAAAAATTAACAGATCTAAATAGAAATACCCCTAGAAATCATAATAGGATATTCTTTCGCTAGATGACAGCCAGGTTATATAAATTTAATATATTTGTACTAGTGGCAAAAAGGGGTCGATTGAGAGCGAGCTAGCTCCTGAAACAGTAGACACACGTTCATCCTTCCGTAAGCAATATTGCATGTAAGCGTTAAGTCATAGTGATAGAATATCGGAAGAGAGGAAGCTGTGCAGCCATGCATTCGAATTTGTGATGTTGTAGAAGAACAGTCTATAGTATTTAACGCTCGCTCAATGATGTGCCAATTGACAGATCGGTCAATGTTATCAAATAAATAAGCTACAAAATGGCAATAGTTCTGTTTGACCGCTCATTTTAGTAAGTCCTGAAACGCGTCGTCGCTGTTAACTGAAAATGCACCGGACCGAATTTATAAAAAAAAAAGATAATAATAATAACAAGAGTGTAAATATCTTAAAATAAAGGGCACTGATGAATCATAGATTAACGTTTATGTTTTTCTTGTAGGATTGTTGGGGGGCACCCAACTGTATTACTAATAAGTTAACTGGCAGCAAACTGTTTTGTACAAATAAGAAACTAAAACGGAAAATTGGTGTGACTATGCATGTCTTCTTTGAAGAATAATTGAGTTTACGAGTTGAACGGGCAATTCGCATATTTCTCTGACTAAATTCACTCGTGGACTAGATCTAGTGGAATACATATTGTTTTACTTAATCCTATGTAAACTATAGACAGTTTACATAGAATCGTAATTCAATCGTATTTGACCAACTGGCAAGGTACAAAAAATGGGTTAAAATAAGATAATACACAAATAAACGCAAACAGGGTATATTCAAGGAGTCGTTCACCATCTTGATAAAATTATAATATAATCTAAGATAATTTAAATATCTGAATGGATGTACACTATATATGTAAGCTCCAGCCGCCAGGCGATCTAAGTTATAGTAATAAGACGTCAGTGGTCGTAACACTATGATAATTCACACAAATCAACGGAGAATTCTACAAAAATTCTACAAAAATTTTAAGATCCTGTCGTTCGCTATAGACAGGCTCAACAAAAAGACAAAGAAGTTCACCCTTTTGTTTATTATTCTTCACAATATAGGTAGACCCCAATGCTTCTTTCTTGGAAAAGGAATTTAAATAAACTTACAAAGCTAGGTCACTTTTAATTATCTTATTTACTTAATGAGCAAATCAAAAACCTTATATTACTACATGTATGACTCATGTTTTAGACTAATGTTCGGGCATTCATGTACCTCGGTACTTAACCAGTAAACTCAAGGATGATGTGTTAGAGAGGCCTGTAATGACGATTACGGAAACAACTTAATAAACGTCGTGCGAAACAGGCCAGCGTTTCTCGAGCAAGTAAACTCAACAGGCAATGATAGTGCGGAAGATATTCAAAGCATCACTGCGTGTCACTCATCCACCCATATAAATATCGAAATTCTACATTTTTGCTTTCAGCCTTTCTTAATCGCCTATTTTTAATAGATTTCTTATTAAGCTTTGGTAGTTGTGCTGCTGAGCTCCCAATAAGTTCTAAGTAAAAGTAATTTTCATTGGCAAAAAAGAAATGTTCTGCTGTGTGCAGATGGTAAAAATAGTTAATTACGTAACCTAAAATCGTAGGATATGAAGAATACCGTTCCAAAAGGCAAATATACACTCATAAGGTAATATTGATATCTATAAAAGTCAGTATTTATTTTTTGCAAAACTTATACGCAACTGGTAAAACATTTTTGTGGTTTCAACGCCCTACCACATCGCTCGCTGAACTCCGCTAAGCTTGTTATAATCCGCTAGGTGCCTCCAGGCCATTCGTGCCATTCGATAACGGACGTCCACGCTGCGTGCACGTGAGGTAAGTACACATCTGAAGAAAATTGCAGACGCACAGGACGTGAGTAGGTTTTAGCGTGGTTAAAATCTATACAATATTTTGGGTACTTGCAGTCAGGCTGTGGGTTCTAATAAAAATTATTCGGTCCTTGTGTGACCGCTTTACAACAAATTGATTTTCCTCAGATTGATTAAAATATGTACGTTCTTAAAAAATACTGATGACCAACCTATTGTGCATGCGGGTAAAACAGCTGTTTAGAGGAAAAGCGTGAAGCTCCTGGGACACTACTTCTTGAAGCGCCTTTGGAAGGATATCGTTCCTTTTCATTGCAGTGTACTGGAGGCGTTCGAACGCATATTCCTTCACCATCTGAAGAAAAAATACCGGTGAATTAGGACGTGTTGCAATATAGGTAGTATATACCTCTTTCTGTTAGAACTACGGCACCTGTTTACTGTTTTCGACTTTAATGTCTGTGACGTATTTTCACACTTGAGTCAATAAACTGCGGAAGTATAGCTCATAATCGGGAACTGGAGTCTGTTCTAGACTGTATATGCTACGGTAGATGAAAATATCATGCCAACTTCGGTGCGTTCGCATAGGATGACTGGTCATGCGGCCCAAAAGCCTGAGTTATGTTCGGCGATAGCTATTCAGGAGGCGTTTTTCTTAATCTGCAAAAATCCCTTTAAAATCACGCAAGCATTCAGATCAGTCGTACTTAATGATCCGCAACGGGCACATATAAGAAGACAGTACAAGCTAAAAGGAAATCAGTTTTTGTAGAACGACGAAACAAGGCTCTTCTGGCAATGATGCCGAGGTGAGTGAGAATGATACACATTATTAGCGTACTAGATACGTGGAGTTCATGATGAACGCTAACTGCAGGGAAGGAATTCATTCAACCAGTCAAAGCCAGTACTGTACGTCACAACAGGCAAGTTCCCCTAGCAACACCAAGAGGCCAACAACTGCGCCGATCGTTACGAGAATGTCGTGCTGCGTTAACTAGGATTTACCGACGGTATTAATTATTAATTGACTTTCCTTATTTTGTGTAGTATATGTTGTTGATAGGATTTGAAACAGCGATCCATGATATCTCTCAATTAATGACATCACATGTACCTTATTTTTTTATCTAGATTATATTTTGAACCATGCAACAACAGACTTTTGCGCATTCACTATCCTGAATCTGGCAAATATACGTGGTTAGCATGCACATCGCGTTTTAAACAGAATGAATATTGAAATTCTTAAATTATTTTCTTACTGTATTAATTCTTTCCAAATGTACAAAATTAGAATGTTCACCTGTAGTAGTAAATATGCTTAGTGTCTATCATTGCGTTTTTTTTTAATAGTCCTATGCCAGCTGTAGACCAGTTTACTAAAAACATCACACACCTTCCCTAAAAAATGTCCCCGTACAATCCTCACTCTAGAGTCAATTTTACTGGTAGTAGTATTTACTGGTCATAATAATAGCCGGGGGCAATAAACCAGTACATTGAAACAATCGATTGAGGACCAATCGACGTCTACGGAAACCAAGATCAATATTTTAGGAAATTAATAATACAGCACAGTAGCACTAAACACAGCAGAAACCGCATACACAGGCTTGTGTGTGGCAATGAGGCCTATCAGGCCTTGCCATCGTCATGTGATCCAATTAACCCACATAAAGGAAGCGACGGTGACAATAATAACGCCAACAACAGCTACAGTACAAACTCCAGTGATCTATACGGTACTCATAATGGCAGTAGCTTAGATAATCTAATTTGTCGCCAACAAAATTGATCTAACTATTTAAGCGTGCACTGAAACCCTCCACGGCTAGTTACGTAATTAAAATATTTAGGTTTTTACAACAGTTCTAAGAAAAACTAAGCCTTATATATCTTTAGCCGATAAAAATGAATTAAACTGATGACTTAAACCTAATTCAATCAGTAAAGTTCTAACGAAGGCTTTCGATCAAACTTACCGATCCAAGACAAATTTGTTCACGAGAATTGAATCTGACGAATTTAGAGTTCAGTGTATTTCATATTTTGCTTGAGTCACTGGAAAGAGCAATATTCGTTCATCATCTATAAGAGAGGTAATTTAGCGATCTTACCCAATGGCCCTTTCGTAAAACCTGCAGTTTTTATTTGTCGTCAAGAATGTGCCAAACAAGTGAATATGAAAGAAAACGCGAAGCCGAATGAGAGCATTGGAATAAAGAACAGACCTCTTATTTACTACGGTTATTGACTTCCTATACGTTTCAATCTCAGTACCCTATTTCTACTTGTATTGTACATAACTAGGTACGTATTAACTGTTTTTTTTTTTAGATACACTGCACCTTCCTTCCAATGCTATTCAGCATTCTCGCGTGTTTTAACGGTCAGATTTCGTTGACTATGTAATTTACGAAGAGCGACTTTCTCAATTTACGTGATCATCGTTCTTGGCTACGGTTACAGGCGTCTACCAACATTATGACGCGAGCTGCCAAAAGTTGCAAGTTATAGCATAAAACTATATGGCTAGCTACCATGTCGCGCCACCGGTGATGACACAGTTGGAGCAATAATCTATTCAATATCTAGATCAGTGAAGCAACAAGCGGCTATCCAGTTCGGAGTCTAGTGTTAACGCTGGACTTTCACCTTAAACAAAAGGGGATTGGAGAAGTTATCCGTGACGCAGCAACATATCCAACGAGGATAGGAACAAGTTGAAGTACTAACTCGGTGTTCACAGCACAGATCTATGGTCTCTATAGGCCTGTGATGGTTTTACCACTCAGCTGAACAGAAAAGAATGTAAACTGAAGTTTTGAAACCATTGATCTGATATTTGAGGGCTGGATAAGGCAACTAAGCGTATGTTGTTCGGAACATATGGTGTCGTGATTTCTGTAGAGTTGACACGTGTAGTCCAGACGGGTGGTCACCAGATGGATAGTTGGTAAGAACAAAGCTACTGCTTGTCGGTTTCTAACAAATAATTCATTCTGGAGCTCGTAGTATAAACAAGCCCTTCTCATTAGCCTAATTAATTTAAAAGCTAACGAACAAACTGGCTAGAGGCATATAGAAATTTCTCTAATAAGTATAGAAAAAAAAAGTCTATGTACTGAAGTGTAAGTATGTACTGAGTCGATAACGTTCTTTGAGTGTTAGGTAAAAAATATAATAGCACCATAAAAATTCTTATTCGAACCTGGCAAACATACTGTTCCGGTTATGTACTACCCGATATCATGTATTTAAATGTTACAGGGTTCAAAGGAAATGAAACATTTTACAAGCTCAGGTTTTAACTGTTTTTTAAATGCAATGCCTATTTAAATAAAGGCAAATGAAAGGTGAACAGTGTTAATGTTGCTCTATTTAAGTTCTTCTTAAGTATTCTGTTGCACAAGTTGTTAACTTATGCAACAGAATTTCAAGGATAATTAGGAAGGTTGGCGCTACGCGGCGTAAAATTTTACTGAACATTACTACCGTTATTCGACCTTATTCAAAATTTTTTCGATGCTGGAAATGTCTCCATGACTCACTCCAGGACAGGTTCCATTGTTGTAAATAATATAGCAGCATCAGACTCAATGGTTGAGTTAGCCGTGAATCTCTTAGGTCGTCAAACCAACCTGTTGTTGATTCAGTTCGGACCTGCCACTTACTCGAGATAGTTAGGTTAGAACCATGATGTACAATAAATCTGGTCTAACACCTGCTGCTGTTTTGGAACTACTCACGATCCGCTCCACTGGCTGAAAACCCGAAAGTCTGCGCTGGCTGACGAAATGAATACCCGAAGCATTATGATTGCTACGGCTAAACATACCGTGCCTCTCGCTGCTCCAGCCGATGTGCCACTCCCTGTGATATATATAAAAGGCAGAAGGCTATCATAATATCTGAAACAAACTATAAAAGAGCTACTCTAGAGCATAGATACGTCCTTAATAGCCAATATATGGACTATAATTCTAGGCGATATACCAAGGCAAGCTGTAGCGACGCAGCACCAGACTAAGTAGCTTTGTTTTGGCCGCAAAATGTTAACAACGTACATCTACACAAATGTCTGAATTGGATATAGTATAACAAATATAAAAAGGTTTGTTTACACTTTACAGACGCCTCTTAACTTCCAAACGATAAATATATTAATAATAATAACTATAACTATTATATAAATAGTGAACTGTGGATCTTGATTAAGAAAATTCTATCGCACATTACAGAAGCAGAAGTCAATCTCCAAGGCTTGACGTTGACCTAGACAATAACAACTCTTCTAAAATACTGGATTTGCCACAGATAAAATGGATAATTAGCATTTCTAATATCAAACGCATGCGGATGAATTGTCTATGAATGGCTCAACGTCGCTTCAATATTGAGCAGCTCCGAAATAACAGACCGCAGTAGTCAGAAATCGAACCTAATTATGGAATATAACGCTACCATATTCCCATTAACCTGTGTCTAGCCAAATAAAGCGAATGTTCATTTATAGTTTTTAAACCGCGTTTGCCTTGGGCCAAGAACAGTAGGTCCGCAGTCAACATATTACAGCCAAATAGAAGTAAAATGCCTGAATGCTTTCCACAAATGTTTATTCAAAAATTTCAGAGCCTGTTTTCGAACATAGTAAACGACTTATTACTCTTCATTCCATACATTCATACAAACTGGTACAAATTTACACGTCTTATAAAAACTACATAACCTGCAGTCTGCCGTCGATGGATCATTTCGCAGACCCCCTTTAGTTTAACTGACAGTTTTCTATAATTCTACAAGGGACCAATAGGAAGAATAAATGGTTTTATCGTATGTAGCACCAAAAAAAAACGTTCTGGTTCGCAGTATGAAACGCAGAGAATTAGCCGAAATCTCTCTATAATCTCTCTATATTCTCGTATGCTACGGTCCGAGAATGCGATACAATTCAGAGCATACCAGACGGATTATTTGTGAGCCAATTAGTAGGCGCCGATTAAAAAACACAATGTTTTTTTCTTTCAATTCGAAACAATTGCATTGAAATGCTTTTGAAATGCTAATTTTATTATAATGAAAGCAAAAGAATCTATTGCATTAAATGTCACAAGGTAATTAAAGGGGTTTACTGATTACTTTTGACTGATACACTTTAAAGTGAAATTTAGCCACAGACTATTATTCAGTGTATTTCTTATTACTTAGCAAGAAAAGTCGCTATCACACACCCCCGGCTAATACAGAAAATCTGATTCATTATTATACTGGTGTGTTAACGCCAAATCCGACTCAATTGATATAATCATAATATCAAAATGGATGATTCACTGATAGATATGTAAGTGTTGTTAGTTTGTGCCATAAGGCTTTATTAAATTAACAGACATTGCAATTTCGAAGCAACAACAAGCAGTTCAGATGCAACCGACAGAGAAGGTTATGAGTACGTCTGAACGACTAAATGTGATATTTGCTAATTTTTGTAGGGTGTAACTGTAGCTTTCGATACATACTGCAATAATCAATATAAGGAAATTATTCAGTTTTACTGTAAAAGCCATATACCGCTGATTTAATGTCCGCTAGCGTTGTTTACATACGTATTAGAATGCTACGTTTGTCGCATACAAGTCTATTTGATAGTGCCTCTGCAAGAACATCTTGCTTACTTTATCTTGCAGCTGATTGCGGAACTGTCACCGTCTTACTATTTTTCTACGATCACGAAGAGCTTTGTTACGGCTTGTTATTGCGAGAAGACTTCAACACAACTAAATGTTCTTTAGGCAAACAGTTAAATGGATTTTCTGAAGTACATTTATGTACCTGCACCAGATAGGAGTGACTCTGAGTCACCTGGGTCAAGCTTACATAAGCATATGTTCTGTCATTCTGAGGCTGTACCCGCCATCCTGTACCAAAAATAATTGGAGATCATTAAGGGCCATGCGGCATTCTGTTACTCTCTAAAAATTTTGCCAGGACTTAGGATAAAAGGTATATAGAATGCGCGCGTACATTTTGCCCAAAGCAGTCTTCGAATGGCCCAGGCACCAAACTACAAGTGAAATAACGTAGATTATATTCATGTGCACAAAGATATGTTCATGGACATACAAATCTTTATAAATACTAGTTGAAAAAATCGTCGTCATTCAGTGGTCGCTGTGATAGCCAGCGTAGAATTTGCAAATGGAGGTGCATGACATGGCTCTTTGGAATGCTGAATACGCTTCAGCGGAAACATGTTCTAACATAGCGAGTGCAGCCACGAGCAGTAATTCGTTTGTTGCGTCCTTTTTTCCTCTCCGTACCACTTGTCCTCTATTGTCGATGCAGTTCGTGTGCTTTCCCCTCTTCTCTCGATTAATTTTTCGATTCACTTAAAAATAATCATCTGTCGTCTATTTATAGGACGTGGGCAGGACATGACTTGGCCAGCCACCAATTATGTGCTGTTGGTTCGTAATCAGCGACGGCAGTGTGAACGACAGTGCCGTTCTCGTACGCACGTACGCTGCACTCGGCAAAAGTTGGCGCATACCAACAGCGTCCACGAATAGAGCTTTGAGGAGGAAACGTTCACGCTACAGCTGTGGCAGCCAATAGCATCAGCAGCAACAACACGGCATTCGCCATCGGCACTGTTTATATGTTGATACGTCGAGACAGCGTACAGTAAACGTACATCACGCATAATCACGAAGATTCCGAGTCACTTTGAGCGTTTGCTCGTCCAACGTTGCTGGCGAAAAGGCAAATTTAAGTCCGCGAAAATGGCGTATCGCCGAAGACGCAGTCGTGCGACCACGCTGTCCATAAAGAGACCAGTCTTTTACTAATCACCAGCAAAGTCGTAAGTAAGCCAATGTGCGCATATTGGTCCGGAAATTCCCATTCGATATGGAATAATACGGTACTGGCGCTCATAGTGGAAGCAGTGATTTTGGCCGTGTCCAGAGGAAGGAGATCTGGAAGATACTCACACTTCGCCGCCCCCTCCGCCATCAGGGACATCAACGGATGGCGAAGATTTTGAGACAGTTTGAGAGAAGTCCTTTTCCATCACCGGCCTTCTGGCCCCTTAAATTTTCATGTGCTAAAAGTACAAATGACAATTTTGCGGTTAACCTTGAATTCCATCGATGTGTATGTATTGTCAATGGAATACTATACCGGATAATCCAACAGTAGATAATTCGGATATAGTACTATACAAAATCGTTACTAGCACGTATGAAACCATGCACGATTTCGTATTGCTTATCTCACAAAATATCGTTTCGCCTTCTTTGACTTTAGTTGCTTTTCTTATGGATACTATTACATATACCAACTGTATTTCTAAAATGGTTTGATAGGTACATGCGTAGTACGTTGCTAAGGTACTGCTAATTATATTTATATATAAGTTGTTTCGAATTTCTTAACAACATACATATTGCATATACGATTATATTGTAACCACGATGCTCCTTAACTACGCACCGGTTACATATTTTGTCCGAAACGTAAAAAATCAGTGAACAAAACATATAAATACTACGATTCATAGTATGCTGGTAGTGTTGTTGTGAAGTCGGTTAAAAACTTTAATCGTTCTTTCTCCCGCTAGGAATTGACGCGCACTATAGCTTAACCTACACCCCATGCAAGCACGGGCTAGGTAAACTACAAAGCAATTGCATTAAAAAAACAATTAGGTAAAACATTTCTAATTATGATAAATGGCAATACTTCTCAGCGAATGATAAATATATATAGCCGTATCTCCATCGACAGCAGTGCTTGGATGGTAAAGGTGGTAAGTGGTAGAATAAGAGATGTCGTGTGATGCGTGCCCGCGAGTTTGACTACGGGCGGACAACCGACGCCTCTGGGGTAATTTTAGCCTTCAGTGCAAATGGGAGATGCCCCAGATCAAAGCAGGCCACTTTTAGGTCAAGGCAGCACCTCTAGTAATCCCCATGAAGCTATACGACCGCAGATTGTCAGGACAATCACGGATACGGTCACGAGAGAATTTATGTGGGAAGTCCTGCTAGTTCACAAGTAAATTTTACTCCTAATATGTTTTAAGTTCCACACTGTCGTGCGAACGATCCTGGAAGTAAGACCGTTTAAATTTGCTGGATAAAACCCTACATAACCGACGGAACCGATCTAATACAAATACATCATTTGGATTCTACGTTCACTACTTAAGCCTTAGGTGTTACTGCAGACAGCTGCCTTCCAGTGTGAAACGAAGTGTGTCTTTCTTCAGGTTCAAGCCTGGACCGCCATGTGTCACTATTTATAGTAAGCAGTATATCACGAAGGCAGTAATGCTTATTTCTAAAACCTCGCCAATAAATGAACATGCATTTGCAAAAACACATATGTTTAAGATCTATTTGGTTTTGAAACATCATTAAACTGTCATGCAATATATTTTAGCTGGCAATCACGTCTAAGGGGATGACGAAAACGAAGGGAATCAGCTTGGTGTTCATACTAATATTCTTTCTTGTATATATCATTGTTGTTTTATGTCATCGCTAAGTTATTCTGGACAATAAGAATCCTTATTATATGTTCGTTCAATACAAAAAAATATCGGTCAGCTTTAAACCCATATCTATGTTAAACATTTGTAACAACACACATAACGAACGATTTCATTACGAAATAGGTGCATTCGTGACTGTACAACTAGTGAAATCGAGCCGTGTCTTTTAATGGAACACCTAGTTTAGTAAACTGGACAAATTCTGTATCTACATCGACGGAGCTCGATCGAATCCATTAACCGAAGAGCTTTGTTGATCCTCTATTCCCGCTAATTGCTGCTGCCACAAAACGTACGATTAGTAGGGGCTTCATAAAATTAAACCAGAAGTTAGATTCCCCGAACGCCTATTTCAGGCTTCTAGCTTGACCAAAGCAGATCCCTTGAGAAGTCACCTCGTCATTCACTGTTGACGACACTGCAGGGAAACGTTTTCATTGCGAGTGATGCCTAGACCAGTCACATAATATTCCTATTGAATTATTATCAATCCTTGACCAACCCGCAGAGAAGCCTTGACACAGTCAACCATACCCCACAACGTGTTCCCGATGCTGGTTCACAAGCTCAACGCTAATTATAATACAGCTGCCAGTAAGCACTGAATACGCGCAGACTTCCCAATACCCTGGAGGGACAGCCAAAGACGGCAAATGCTTAAATCTCTTTCAAGTTTGTGTTCAGATGGGAAGCCACATAATTCTGAGCTGATTAAGTAGTGTTTCATAGCTAACAGTTATGAATGCTATTCACATGTTATTAGTGATAAGCCAGTATGCAAAAAACACGCATTGTTAGCTGTGTAGAGATTTCATAGGCCGCATATAAGCTTGACGAAAGCTCGCATATATATTCTACATAGGTTCAAGGTCTATGAGTTTGCTGTACACCGTTTATTTGCAATGGGTTTTTACGTTTCGCACACAATCGTATCAATGGAAGATCCATATTGTCAATAAATAACGCATTAAACAACTCATTGCATCCAAGAAGTTAGCTCGGTATAGGTACTTTGCAGCAAGCTCTTGTTTTTCTATTGAACAGCAAACCAAATGTACTTTGTATCATCGTAGAATAATATAATTAAAGGGAATACCCAAAAAGACGTTAAGCGCTTGCGCTTAAGTCAAGCGACTGGCGGATATCACAATCGGCCAAGCTTAAGCTCGGCTAGTCCCGTCACGTATCTTTTTGGATAACAGGATATCGTTCACGCAAAAGGTAGCAAAATTTTTAAAAGACAGAAGCCGTAAGATAACCGACTGACGGCATCTCTGCGCCATGATTTGAGCTATACATCGACAATAAAACGGAATCTATATTTATTTAAATGCTTAGTTCCACGACCCAATCATTGCCTATATATAAATTCAGGGGTTAGAGGCGTAGTCTTTTTTGGCCTGTCACTATTAAAGACTCGAATCATTTTACTAAATGTTAAATTTTTAAGACAGTTAATACAATAATTTCTTATCTGTCTAGAGTCTCACAAAGAAGTGCTAGATGCATTCAATTGGCAACCGAAAGAGAAGTCCCTGTTTACTTCCATAGAACGGCGTTTAGCCGGCTTAGCTCGACAAGAACCATACGTTACTCAAAATAATTATTTTATTAGAATATAAGGTTGCGTTGAATTGTGAACATTCTGTGAAATCCTTAGTTTGCATGTATCAGTGGGAGAACCATAAAGAAAACATATCAGTGGATTTATTTTCTATTGAATAAATTAAATTTACCCTCATACAACAAAACGCACTTTTGCTATTTTCAGTACTTACCTATCGAGATCATTTAAGACTGTATTAACATTTTAGAGTTAAGCAATGCACACCCAAAAGGTCGATTTCTTTTTTACACCCAGCGATAAAATAACGTATATGCACACAACCATATTATCAAATGTACCACATTCGCACAAACGTTATTATATGAGATATACCATGCGACTTTTCTAATGTTACGAAGTCTTAGAATCTCTCTTTCTGTTAACGTCATAGTTGGCCTATCTATAAGGACAAGTCATTAACAGTAAAAAGGCAACTTAGCCGGACGACGATTAGAAAGACACGTGGATCAAGGTTGTCGGCGAGCGTCATTTCATGTAAATTTATGTCGTAAAAAAATAGCTTTATTTTCAAAGATTATTTCGACTAATTTTTTTTCAAATCTAACAAATGCACGCAGACATTCTCATACAGAATATTGATAAGAAACGACATGACCTTTTGTGGGGTTAAGCGCAGCTGATGTGAAATATCAAATTAAAACAGGAAATAATGAAAATGAGAAGTAGCCCAGGAGCCCCCGAATTTCTGGACCCTAAGACGCGCTAATGTGAGGTTCCCTCTATTTGGACTTAATTAAAAGAAGGTCAGCCAAAGGCATAAGTTAACACAATCGTTTAGTGAGTAGAATAGACTCAAATTTCAAGTAAATGCCTCCAATTTGTTGCAAAAGCCTAGCAAAAGTTTTTGGTGCACTTGCGGAGCAGGTATGTCGTTGGAACAGATAGAGTAACAACAAATTTTTGAAACAATGAATGTTCCTCCAAAGCAGCTCGTCACTTTCAAACCACATTGCAACAAGAAAATCAAAATAATGAATAAACTTTAAAGTACTGGACCTCACCTACTTCTAAGCAAAATGCAGTATGAGACTTGGCTACAAAACGTGCTTAAGTAACGAAAGCGTATTACGATTCAAATGCTTTGATGCGAGGACAAGTACATGTAAAAAATCTATGCTTCAATACCGGGGATTTGGCAAATCACACAAGTTCTTGCTAGTTTCCTTGAAAAAAAATCTAGAGGCAAATGAAAAATACACCAAAATATTTTTTCTTACCATCGCTACGGTATACTCATTTAGATCACAGGTTATGAGACAACATTGTTCCGTAGGATTAGAAAGCCAAGCTTGAGTCGAACCTATACTCAATTCATATCCATGCGTATTAAGTTCGCTGCTCCAGAGTGAGAACGAAATCTGCACCCCACTTTGGTGAAAATTTTTACCCACATTAGCCAACACTGACGATAGAAGCATTGCATTTGCACGCCGCGTACAAAAGTATTAGTGGCTTAGCATCAGATGTATCTCTAGACTTCCATAAGTAAACAAACCTCATATCAATACGGATTACTAATCTGCATGAGAATCAATCCGATCGGCCTAGCCAATGAATCCATTACTAGTATAATGAGAGATACTTTTTTGTTTGAATTATAGTGTCCGTATAATCTAACTCATATACACCATAGCACCACCTAAGTGTGTTGACCGTAGACTCTTGCACTAACACCCCAATATAGTCCGGTGTCCATATTTTTCCAGGAGGTTGCCTTGCTATCAAAAGGATCATCCAGTGACGATTCGCTTGAGCGACGAAGGATAACAGCACGTTGGGCTCCTTTTAGCTTCATAGGTGGTACGTCCTCGACGCCGGCTAAGGGGTCAAGGACCCCTGAGAGGTCCTATCATTTCCCTCAAGTGCTTTGGATCACACTAACGAAAATGTCTGATCTCGAACTATAACTCATGCGCTACCAAATACTGCGCTAACACTTGACCTACAACTCTCAACATTTCTGCACTTAGGCCCAACGTATTTTTTCGAGGCAATCTTTTGCCAACCTATTGCACCTTGCAATGATTCTTGTTCTCATTTTATGCCTATTTTTGATATGCTGGAAAGTGAATGGTAGAACATAAGAAGAAACAATTTATGCTAAGAAAATATTTACTGCTTCTGAATGCCGAAATTGGTATGTTTTATGAACGATGGCCTGGCTCTGAGATTGGAGTTAGATCACTACACCGACTAAACGGGAAAGCAACTCCGTTTCCTACTAAAACAATTATGCTTTATTACGACCAGGAGATCTTACTTAAATTCACAAAGGTCGAAGTTTAATACATGCTATTTTCCCACTCAACAAAGTACGAGTCCAATTCTTACTATGAATTGGCTTTTTGACGAATAGAAAATATATGTGGTCGCGAGAACCATATGCACTCTTGATATAAGTTAGAAACAATTTTTGAAATTCGAATTCAGCAATATTATAGTGTGAAAACAGCAAAATAGTCTTTTTGGTGGAAAGATTGGATACTCTGAAATATTACTGTTCTAATTTTCCGAAAGGTTAAGGTTTATACTAGATGTAACATTAAGCGCTGTGCCTTCAAATACGTTCTACCGGTTCCTTGACATACACAGATGTTCTAGCTAAACATATATATATATATATATAATTTAAAATGTTTTCTATCGATTTTCCCATAGGCTCACAAGTTATTAACATTATCCAATCGAATAAACCCGTATAATGTTAGCTAATGATAAATATTTCTTTCCTCAGTATCGTGCACAGTTAATGTAATGTAAATGTACCATCTTCCACCTCTGCCAACAGAATATGACACTTCGCACGATAGATGCGTTTTATTATTTTGTATCTGTATGCCAATATTTCACTCAATATAGAAGACCTTCTTTTGCCTCAAAATGTATCAAAGGTATATAGAATAACTCGATGCAAACAGAGCTGCATTAAATTTCAAGCAATGTAAATAGGTACATAAAATGTGCACCGTTAGCTCACCTTTCGGCGTTTATAGTCACGATACATTCTGGCATCGACCATCAAATCACGATTTTGCGGCTCTGTCCAGACGGCGGGCGCCCTTGCCGTCAGCACATTTCTGCAAACTCTCAGTAATGTCTGCATCTTTCCGCTCCACCTAAACTAATACGTTGTATTTTTTTCTAATGTGCTGAATCGGAGTTCCACAGGAAACTCCACTTCGCGCAAAACCCTACTCGTTCGATAATGCAAGAATATAACCGACTTTCCGTCGAATAGTGCCCTAATAAATGGAACAGCGTACGGGTCGTTTGAACAAAACGCGCCACCTTTTGCCATCTGTTTCTCGATTAGTCCACATTCAAATCTAAACGTAAAACTTCTGTCGTTACTCTGCTTATTGTCATGTGCTCGTGTGAATTCAGTTAGTTCTTAATAAGGACTGTTGTCCTATGACAGAAATTTGGATAGTATCGTCGCTTATCAACTGTATATGGGCGTGTGTGTGTGTGTGTGAGTGAGTATCTGGGTGTATATATAACATTGCGGATATTTGTGGCGGGCAGTTCCTGCTATCGTCTCCGCAGCTTCAATCTGCTTTCGCGCCCTCTCCTATATGTGCCACAAACAGTGCCACGCTGTCGTGACTGTGGTACGTTTAGTGGTGAATATCCATCAGATGTTGGGAAGCACTGGTCGAAGCTGGTCGACTAGTGTTGAACTACTGCTTCCCTTAGAGAGAACAATAAAAATAGTATCATAATTTGAGCATTATAATTCGTACAACAACGCCTAAATTGTA
Organism: Varroa destructor; assembly: GCF_002443255.2. Lineage (NCBI taxonomy): Eukaryota > Metazoa > Arthropoda > Arachnida > Mesostigmata > Varroidae > Varroa > Varroa destructor. The sequence continues at coordinate 9,111,911 of NW_019211456.1, forward strand.
TCCGGCCAGGTCGAACAACTTTTGCTACAACATAGCAACATTAAACTACGAAAAATAAGTTATTTCAAGCTATCTCCTGTTTAGGTCCTAAAGCCTGTGTGCCAAGCTCTAGTGCTCCATGTGAATGTGACAGCGTGTGTGTACAGGAAGTTTTTTTTTTTTTGTTTTGTTGTCTTGTACGCCGTTCACTCGATAGGAATTGGCGCAGAGAAAAACATCGTGAATGCTTCGCCAGGATTACGTGTGGCGTGTCTGTTACGTGTTATACAACAGCAGAAAAACTGTTTGGCTGGGGGAAATTTAAGTGAAGTTCTTCAAGGAAAGGAACTAAACTAGACTCATTGGATTTTTGGTTAGTGGTCTGAGCCAGTATCGTTAGTGTGTCAAGGGGGTGTCTTTGACGGTCCTGTGCGATGGCTTGTGCAGCACGACGGGCAACGAAAGTGCACGAATTTGTCGCACACGGCGCCGTTGTGAACTGCATTTCCATAGGACGAAAAAGTGGAAAAGTCGTTGCTACAGCGGGAGATGATAAAAAGGTAGGAACTGAATAAAACGCAGAGGAATAGAAACTGATTCAAACGCTTAGGAAGTACGATAGCAGAACGGAAACACTTTAAACAAAATATTTGTTTTTTTTTATTGTAATCTTTTTATTGTTATAATTTATAGGTCAGGGCGATTAGAAAGTGTAAAACATTGTTTTTGTATCTGGCCGGGAGCACTTAAGATGACTGTCTTTGTCTCTTTTGTTTCTAGTATTTTGCTTGCTTGTTGAGCCAAGGAGAGGAGGATTAGCCAGTACGATAAAAGCAATCAGCAATATCAGCTATGGACTTTCATAATAAGAACTATCTTAAGCAACTTTGTGGTATTTTTCTTGATTCCGCCGTTCCTGTTTATAACATTTTTGAGTTAGTTTCTACTTTCATTCTGTTTTGATTATTTCCAAGGACAATGCAAAAATGTTTTAGGTTAGCAGAACCTCATCCTCAATCTATGAACGAGGTTTTCCGCTAACTTTAGCTGCTCTAGGTGTTGGTTGTTTAACCACTTTTTGCCGCGATTCTTTTCTGCGGTCATGACCGAAATCAAGACACAAGACTGTAATAAGAGTTGTTTTGTAGGTAACAAAATCTATATGATATTCGTATTCATAAAAGGATTTTAATCATTAAAGTGTTGGGGTGCTCCGATTGATTATGAATAGGCTGGTCAGCCTTCATTCGATACTGCCATGAGCGGGAGTTATGTGAGCCACCCAAAAAACTAACCACAACTAGCTGCTCTGGCAGTATTTTGTTGCACTTCGTCTGTTATCTTACCTGCTCGCTCAGGCTGTATTGTTCTGTGTTCTTATGTATGGTCGTCATGCCCTGGTTTCTTACATGCTATACATGTGTGCACACTATCGGAAACACTCGTATAATTCCACCGTTACTACTCCAGAATTTGTCACAATTACAGTCGCAGTTCACTATTGACTGACTCATCTTGATCTGGATAACGGTCACCGCGCGCGTACAAACCTTACCATTGTAACTGTGCATATCTGCGATTGTTCGTTTGTGCGTGTGATCACTAACCTTGTGTGCATCATATATGTATGCATAACAATTACGACGATTGTGCTCTCAGACGCGTGTGTCGGTTGCATCGACCCCATCCCTAGCACACACGCGTACACAGACACACACCTTGATGCTTCTGTTCTTCTATTCAGTTTTCTGTCTCAGCTGGGTTCCCCCTTTTGCGCGTTGTTGCAATACGTTGCGATTGCCTAATATCAGAATTAGAGTATATTAATCAGGACTGAGATGGGGAAGCATCAGTCAGAATCTGAAGTTGTCGCAAAATGCTGATACGACATGATCACCAATTGTGTAGACTACTTTTCATTTAGCTTTCTGCGTGTATTTTTAACAATATTGTGTGATACTGTCCCACGCTACCTGTGGTACTATTCGTTTGTTCTAATATTCTGTGTTTGTTGTTTTTGTAGTTGTTGTTGTTCGTGTGGGACATGTCAGAGAAGTGCTTTGCCGGCGCTCAGGTGCTGCTCTTCCTGTGTCATTATGGGAATTGCTTATTTCTTTTGCTGCTAGTGGGGCTGGAGGACCTCGATGTTGCATGCTTGTTCCAAAGTATTTGCCTGTTGTCGCTTTGGAGGACTCATTTTTACTATTTTAGCAGATGCTGCTGCTATAACTATATACCTGACTGTTGTGAGCATTACTTTCTCGTTGTCTCTGTTGACGGCCTTCTTCCGTTCAACTGCCAACCGACAGCAGCACGTCCATGCTCATGACCACGAGCCAATAACAGGCAACGGCCGGCTCAAGTGGTGGCTAGTTGCAACGATACAACCAAACAACAGCAAGCGAGCGAATATCGAGGGACCACCGTCCAACGTCATTCCACTTCTCTCCGCTGTTACAGTTGATATCAGCAGCAGCAGTAGCAACGACGCTATTCAAATATTCTTTTTTTTCCTGCTGCTGCTGCCGCCGCCGCTATGCTGTGATGTTATTATAGTTTGCTGTGTGCTGCGGAGATAGTTCTGCTGCAGCAACGGTGGCAGCAACACAGAGCTGCGAGTGCTACTATTACAGCTGCTGTTCTATCGGTAGTTCTACGCGAAATTCTATCGATGCAGCAGTGCTCGCCGTTTGATGATAGCTATGTTGGTCTGTTGCTGGCTTACTTGCCTGTTCGCCAACCGACCGCGCTTACTGTCCGTTCGTTTTTCCGTCCGTGCGGTGCTTATGTATGGAGCCTGTAGCCCTTGTGGCCATAGATCGCTCGTGGCGATGATGGTAGTTCTGGTAGTTTTACATTCGGCTGCCTCCCTCCCCTCCCCCCTCCCCCGGTTGTACAACAGCAACGTAGTGTTCGGCTCGGGGTCGTTTTAAGTAACGTTCGTGGGAAGAAACTAACGTGGAGACGACGAAAAACGGATGTATGACGATGACGACGGCGATTCCGACGACAAGGGGTACCGCGACGACGATGCCGAGCAGAACAAAAGAGATGCAGAAGCACATTATGAGTGTCAAAGCAATGCAGCCAATAAAGCAGACACTAGTTCGGGGCGTGTGTGTGCGCGCCGATTACTGCTCGATTTGTGTTCGCCTGCCCGGGCGAGAACGTTTGGCTGGAAGAGTTGGCCGTGCTGGCGCGGACGAGCTGTCGTCCTCATGATTGGTGGTACACAAATTAAATCTATTAATTGTACAGACAGGCTACTGCAGCATTTAAGTCGGCTGGGAAAGTTAGTAAAAAAAAAAAAAAAAAGGATGAAGCAAAATAAACATCCGTCCTAATTTGCAGCGCTTCAGCATTACTGTACTATATTTAGTGGGATTATGGAAGAACACCAAGTCTGTACCTGAATGTTAATGGTGGAGTTTAACTTATTGTTCATCAACAATATGATAACTACCTAGGTACGTGGCCGAAACTGCGGATTTTATGCATTTGCTGAAGTGTCACAGAAGCAGTTCCGGCTCATCCTGATGGCCTAGCAGTTTGTCTGTCTGGTTGGCTAGCCTTCGCTTGAACTCTTTACTCCTTCCCTCATCTCATTGTCGTCATTAGTTCGTTCGTTCCATCTGGAACTAGTAATGACGAGTCGACTAGCATTGCTTTCCAGCGCATAAAATTACTAGGACGAGTGGCCCGTTCATGTGTATATATGTGTGTATGAAAGCAGTATAAACTGTTTAGTAATGGCCAGATTACGTATAGTACTACGTTTAATTCCGGTTTTATGTTGCTTGAACGCAGGCGACCAGGACGCCCGGACATATAGTACATATAACAGTTCATCAATAATTCGGATTTACAATTATCGGACTCAGCACGAAGTACGATTAGCAGTAACAGGAACTTGTGTCAACATGTTGTCGTACTAACTGGATGTGGCTGAATATGTGAAACACCTTGATGATTTTAGGTATGAACACCGCCAGTGGGATGTACCAGGAATTTGGAACGTCATATAAAAACCCCCGGGCAAGTTAATAGATTGATCTATGACGCGTTTTTTCTCGGTAGCTGGCCGTAAGCTGCTATTAGTACTAAGTTGTTCAAATGCCTACGGACTGTGGGCTGTCAGGAGCATTCTTTGTTGTCCATGAACGACCCGTCTTGTAGTTAGACAAGCTGCTTCTTTTGAGGCACCTCTGTGAAGCTCTATTCTGTGGGCGGTAAGTAATTTACTTGTTTTAAGGTAACAGGTCGTCATGGTCTTTGGTTGTTCTCTTGTAACATAACAATTCAAAGGTGTGGTCGTGCTGTTGGTGGTTGTTTATTGCTATCGAACTAATAACCTACTGAATTTGATTCATTTGAGAGAACCCAACTAATAATAAAACATTCAAGCTGTTCTATTTTCTTCTACCAGCTAGCTGAACTAGAATTCACCTGAAAAGCTATAGTATTCAAATTAAAAAAGAAAACCTGTTCTTGAGGAACGTCGTTACAGACACTATACATATATTTACAGAAATCAGTACGTACTAATTGTTGTAAATATTTATTTTGGAACTTTCATGGTCACGCGTATGCTAACATCAGCATGTATAAGAGGGTAGTTGTGGTACTAGAATGTGGCGTGAAACGGGTACGTTGGAATATTGGCTGAGTTTAATGGCGAATTCAAGCGAAGGGAATCCGCATCAATATGCATAGTTCATTCGAGTTACAGGATCTTTCTTTTATAAGATCGTGGCCGTCTGACATAACGCCGGAGACATTATTTCCCCTGAGTCATTGTCGTCTATGATGAGAGAAAGTTATCGAGAATATAGGTGGATCTTACTTTTTGTTTAAGCCAACAGAAAATAACTGCTGAATGTATAGTATGCATGCATGTGTCTCTGAAATCTGACTAAGTTAATCTCTATAGTGAATCCGGAAGTAAAATTCTACCAGAGTAAACTGATCGAGAATCGACTCTATGCTACGCTGACTCTTCAGCTGATCGTCGATTGTGTGACAATTGACTCTAGTAGCCCAGTCCGGGACTATGATGTTTGTCACACGAGATCTACCTGCAACTGCTGGGGCTAGCAGTGTTGAAGACACAGCTTGTTTAATCGTTGCATTGAACGTATATTATTAGTTTGTTAAAATATCTGTAGAATTTAGTCAACTCGAAAGCTGCGTTGGTTTTCCTTAGCCAAAATCGGATGTTACGAGCAAAACGTATGCTAATAGATCAATATGGCCTTCATCTGTACAAAAACCAATGGCATTTTTATATATAGGAACATTGCCTCAACATAATAGATATCCGGAGCTCTTCGCTGTGAAAAAAATCCCAAAAATATGATGAACATGCATTGTTTTTCCCTGAGACTTTATTATCTGTTTAATGTTATTGGTTATTGGTTTAATGTTATTGGTGCACGAATTTTGCTGTTCATATTCGCCTTAGGTTCTGGCAAGGAAAAATCGCCGACACCTTAAGCTCACACAGATTTTTAGATTGAACTTACACGCATTTGGTTTGCAAGGGCAAAAACCAGCAGTCGAACGAAAATAAATCGTATATATTGTTAGACTCTTCTTTTTTTTCTAAGGTCATAAATTTGATAATAAAATAGCAAAAAAAAACAAACTCCGGCTTACCCTCATGTTTTTTTAAATTAGACTTGTAGTTCTTTTAAATCACCTTTCCGATAATGTGGCATATGACGCCAGGCGCTTTTAGCATTAACAAAAAAAAGGTAAGAATATCTCTCTTATTTGGTCTTACAAAATGGGTAGTTACGTTTCTCCTCTATTTGGTACGTTTTGCGTTTGCTCTGTACGATCCTAGAAAATTTGTGTCGATTTACGCTGGAGGTTCACTTACGACCAATATGTACTGCTATCAGGCAACGATCGATTATCTATGAATTTGGGGCCGATTCTATGATTATGGCTCTTTTGGCCTCCGACAGATATAACGAGCAAAATATTTATTCCTTTTTAAGATAAAGTTGCTGATATATGCTATCACGGTGATTCGTTACAATTTTGTATTAACATTATATTGTATTGGCAGGAGTCTACCAGCATAAAGACTCGCTATAAGAGTTAAAACTGATATCAAAATGTGCGTAAGTTCTCTGCTGTTTAAGTTTAATAGTTCATATTCAATCGGTACATTTCCTGGTGAACCTTAGCAGTGCGTAACGATATGTATGTTGATATCTGTAATTTTTATTGTTATTTATTTTGTTATTATTACCACCAATCACCGAAACCAATGACGCAAGCCTATATCCTTATACGTTTGTATGAATTGCCTATGCAGATTAGTGTTCGTGCGTGCGTTACTTCGTAACCTTAATGCCTTTTGAGTAAACATTTTCTATGTCACGGCTTCCGTGTGTGTTTCAACAAGATAAAATTAATAGATTTGTTTGGATGCCTCCTACGGGGACGAGCGATTGGGTTCTATCATCTTCCTCGTGTCACTTCCGGTTGCGAAGACCATTGCCATCGCTACTGTGTGGCCGTGATGTCTGCGTTATATCATACGGATATAGTTACACATAGCCGGTCCCATCGGTCCGCAGTGTATTGTATATTGCCCGAAGTTGATTTCGATGACAAATCGGCAAAGAAGGACTTTTTTCCGATTCGTTATAATTATGGTCCAGTTACTACTTTTTTTTTCTGTTATCTTTTTTCTTGAATGTGTGGAAGAAATCTAGTTTGCCCTATCTTCGTGCAATATTATTTCGTATCAGAGTCATCTGTCTAACGCAGGACAGATTTCTCATTGCATAACAATTTGATTTTATAACGGCTGTACCAACGCATAAGTGGAGCGAGCTGGAATGAATCCACTAGTGCTACTGCTGCTGCTGTTCGGCTAATATCATTATTTTTGTGGAGTATTAATGGGCGAACAGCCATGATCTCTAGTGCTGGCTTTAGCTGCTTAAGCGTTGTTGCGCAGCAAATAACTGCGGTGAGCGTTTGCTGAGTGGGCGTTATGGTGCTTCACTATAGAGTAGCCTACTCAGTATAACGTATAGAACTGCTATTTATAATAATAATTAAATAAAAAGATAAAAAATAATAATTAAAAGTAGATGTTTCGGGTGGACGCGAACATTTATTTAAAGAAAACTCATTTATCAGTCGCGCTTATCTAACATTTGAGTCTTGTCTTTGTAAAGAGGCTGTAAATGTCTTATAAATTTAATTTGAATATACAAGCTGCTTTAGTTTTATATAATTTTGTGTAATTAAAATGAGAAAACATCAAGTAACGAAGTTTGAGTGAAAAGCCGGTTTGTCTTCAACGGCTCAGCTTACGTTAAACTAATAATGTGGAGTATGTTAGCTAAATATATTTGGCTGTATGCCTGTATCGGCTTTGTTGTCTTAAAAAATAATCGACCCTATTTCTATATATAACACCCGTATATGTTTCATGGAAGGCAGAAGCCGGTGTGTTTATTAAACGGGTACCAAGTAACTGATCGATTTTTTGAATGTGTAAAGACTTGAAAAAAAACTGCCTATATCAGCTGTCCAGTTAAGAAAAGAAAGTCGCCAACAACCGCTAAACAACAAAAAATGTGTTACTAAAAAAAGAAGTTTCTCGATAATGATTACGGAATAAAGAGACCACAACTCGTCATGTCTTTGCTGTACCACTAACTAACACATTGTAGAAACAGATAACAAGACCTGTTATCTTCGACGTGCGCCATGCTTATCACGAATGGTGAGGCCAATCCCGTATCTCTTGGATACCGTGTCGCGCGCGGATATATCGATCTGGTCGTTGTTTTTCCTCGGTATCTTGGGAAGAGTGAAGACTAATTAGTCGCCGCGTCTTCCTGGGTTACTGGTTGACTCTGTTGCTGCTACTGCTGCTGCTGTAGCAGCCAAATATAATAGATAGCTGATCGGCCAACAGCACTTTCCATTATCAACTGAGCTGAGTCAAACAACTAATCTCTTACCGGAAATAAATGTAATAAAAGTATCGTTGAACGAAAAAACTACATATATATATCGGTTTAAAAATTTTATCAAAAATCATATTTGAAAGGCTGCAGGTTTTTATTTACTTCGTGCGATGCCTCGATGTATACAATATACAAAAAGTGTCTACGTACCATCTACCGTTCGGTCTACGTTTACTCAAAAGTTCAGTAAGATTTGAATTGATGGGTTTATATTGCTCTCAGCTTTGACTGCGGCAAAGTTAAAGATTCGCGGATGCATCTAAAATGTTGTTGTCGGGATGTTCTGGCTGTTCCAGCTCCTGCAGCAATATCAGTATAATTCACTACGCAGTAACAGAGCTAAGTATCCTTATAAGGTTAAGCTGAACAACTTTAAGTGCAGAAATGTCTATTTAATATAGAAACAGCGGTCTTCAAACCTACTAACGTCAAACTGTTTTTTCTTTTCATTTGGTATTATGAAACGAATTACTTAATACAAATATATTATCGTTTAAAACTTCGTATCTTGCACATTGTAATATTACTAGTACATGAAATGTATAGAAAAATAGACGAAAATATCAGCGTAACACAAACAAACGTTACTAATTTCAAAGAAAGAAGAAACGCTTAATTCAGAAGTCGCTTCCTTCCGTAAGCATCCTTTTGATCTATATATGTATATATATTTTACAAGGTTTAAAATTTGCAGTGTTGGTTATTAATAAAAAACGTAATATCGACCTTCACCTTTAAAAAAAGCTAAGTCGATATTGTTTAGCTAATAAACATCTGTCACAAATCAGGCTCTTAAAACACACACAATAGCTGATAGGCTAAGGTACTGGCTATACACCTTATAACCTATCATGAATTTGATATTCAATAATTTAATGCGGTTGAAGCTAATCGGACTGAGTATGCTTCACACGTAGTAGCTTTGCTTATTAATATTAAACGTAATATCATCGGGAACCAGCTGTTCACTGATATCGTGTTTACTTCGGGGCTAATGTATGTTCTCAATAATTCCTTAATAGGAAGCTATATCTGTCCGAGCCCTCGAGACCCCATGGTCTGCATATGGGCAAGTCGAGCCCATATATATATAATAGCACATATGCTTTCTTATGATGTTGAAGTTCGTTTTAGTTGCAACTAAAACAGGGTGTTTTCTATAGCACTGCATACTAATGGAAACAGCGGAGTTCGCATGAAAGCTTAAAATGTATAGTAATAATAGTATATGATAAAAATGACCGAAGTGCCAAAAGTAGAATCATAACTGTTTTTCTATTCCGTGAACGAAACAGGGGCTGTTCGGCCACGAGCGTCACTTTGCTTGTTTGTATTTGTCTCCCTGCCTGTATCCACATACATACATCTGATAACTGTGTGTGATTCATTTGCCTCTTTCCAACAGCTGATTCGACTACGGTGACTCCTTCCTTTTGATGATTCGTACAGCAGCCAAGAAGCGTTAAATATTGGTCACTTTGCTCCTTTACCGTTTTACAAGAGTTATCCAGCATTTTGTCCCGTTTTCGGCTGGTTTTTATAGACTGATAATATAGGCATTTGGATAGAATGCATATATAAAGGGAACTGTTAACGTAACAATTATCGAGAAGATATGCCGAATTTTCTATGTACCGAGCATAATATGCATAATAGTATATACACTAAAGTTAGGACATAAGATGTGCTAATTTATTACAATGAAGTTCAGTTTATATGTTTTGTAACTTTTTCTCAAACCATTAAATACATCTGGCATGTTGTTGCTTTTAGCGTCATCGTCCTTTTTGTTGTTGTTGTTGTTGTTGTATCGTCGGTTTTACTTTGTTTGTTATTTTAACGGTATTAGTCGACGCTAGGATCCTAGCGTGGACTGCTGGCGCCTTCATTAGCGTAATAGCTAAGGCGTAAGGCGATCATGTAATTGTTTGACTATATTGATTCTTCTTGCCACGTGTCTTCATGTGTGACGTATTAATAATGGCAGCAGTAAATGCCTTTTAACCTTTCTGTAGGTTTATTCGAAGTGAAATAGGGAATCGACAAGGTTTACGCTTCGCTATCACCGTTGTCTTACTGTTTATGCGGTTATTATTTTGTCGTCGGCATCGTTGCTCTTGGGTGTCATGTTCAATGAGCCTAAGTACATAAGTAGTCGGCCACGACTCAAGTCGACAGAAATAAATTTTTGGGACGTCTTCAGTAAGCACAGTTTGCTTTACTTTCGCTTATACTGGCTTCTCGTTCATTGTCGGCGGTTCTGTACTTCATCATTTTTCATATAGAATACGTTAGGCAATTATGCAAGAGCAAGTGTTTGGCGATCGCGTTGTTAACATAAGATAGCAAAGCTAGCATCATTTGGAGCTGCGGAACTGCGCTATCATGCAGCAGTGGCCAGACCGTCTTCGTCTTTTTGAGCGGTAGCAATAGCAAGCTGAGCATAAAGTAATTCCTGCTTTCATCTAAGATGATGGGAGGCAAAAAACAAAAAGCTGATACACTGAAAAACCTATCGAAGACAAGTTAAGAATCGACATGGTAATCCAGATCGACGAAGAGGAGTAGCTAGCGTTTACCATTTGACGCTGCACGACGGACTACCGTTACGGTGTTATTTCCTTTGTTTCATGCTGACCCGTACGGAAGTTTTTGCGTGTTTTTCCGATATGACCATTGATGATGTAGGGTGCCGATGTTTTGGAGGTAACTCTGATATTCTAAACTTTACACCCGTCTCCTTAACATCCACTAATCTTAATCGGATCAAGCTAAACAAAGAATTACATGTTCCATATATTTGATCTGATCAATACGAATGAAAAGCTACAATGCGGTTAAGGCTGCTTTTCTATTGGTTTGCCCAAACAGACAGAATATCAAAAGTAAACAGGCCAATAGTAGCAGCAATTATAGCAAAAGCAAGGTTCTGTTTCACAGTGATTTTCCAACCCTGATATATGAGTTTTTATATCTCAAATTAGACATTGATTATGTGTGACTTGAAATGCTTCGTTGAACACTGTTGCCAATATAGCGCTGACGATATCGAGTCTTGTCTTCGTAGATGGATAGCGTTACTGCACCGTATTGCTTGTTGATGTTCATTCTCCATCGGAGGCAGTCGATTCAGCTGATAACGCTTTTCGGTAACAATACGTTAAAGGCACTACGAAGCAAAGAGTGTCACTCACTTGATAGCTGAGAGTTTATATGATTGACAAAATTAATGGTCGTCAATTTAGCCCTGCCGCTGCTGCTGCCGCTAGGTTGCTGAAATGATACATCTGTTTATTGTCGGTCAAGGTTTCGATTATGTTAGTCTGAATAGCTCTTACCTGTCTGTATGCATTCGAGTAATGTCACCCTACAATAAACAAATGATTATGCAAACATTCAAACTATCAGTAATAGCCAGCCATCGTATTAGTCGAGGTTAGGTTAGGTTAGGTTAGTTCAATATGCTACACAACTTGGCTATGTGTGGCGCCACAACTATAATTTTTTTTGTAAATAATGGAGTGTTTATCATTGCCTAGATGTACTAGAGCGTACGCTAGTACGTAGTGTACAGTGGCAATGTGATTGCCTATCAAATTAGGGACACGTCAGGTGGGCTAAATTCGACACTGGACATCGGCACACTTCGTGTCGTGCCGATAGTAAATTTTGTGCACAACAGCAGTTTCAAACGTGAAACTCAGAACTTTTTATTTAGACGTGGTAGTGCGCCAGACGCAATCTCAACTTTATCGTGTTCCGCGTACGATTGCTTGTGTCTTAACATCTCAGTAAGGAGAATTGCCTTCATCGTATTCCAGTTAATACACTTGTCAAGTGCTCTCATCCCAGAGTAAATCTTGGTCAAGTACACATGCACAAGAAAGCGATACTTTATATGGTACATGTCTATACTTCGTCCACCAGCAGTCTTTGTATGTCTGGCATTGTGCGTTCGTAAGCGAGAGCACATCTCTATCGAAACCTGATCTGCATTAAAAAACAGTTGATGCGTTTCAACGCCGTCCCACACAAACCGCTGCTGTTACCACTCGTAGCCGAAGCAGTGAGTCAGCAATACCCTCGCAGAATCCCGTACTCTGAGTGTACAGTGAGGCTTAGTCGTATGGCTAGTGAGGCCATTAAAAGAATTCAACTGGATGCCCCACATTTGGGCCTCGTTCCCACAGCTATGAGGTGATTGTTCTCGGTGTGTTGCGTATGTACCACCCGGAAGCGCTAGCCGTTGCTAAACACGCTTACTCTCCACGCACACTGACTCTGCGGACCTGCTTTGTTTCATTATCCTTTTGTGATCTATTGTCTATAGTACGACTCGCTATACGATGGTACTGTGATTCCATTATCCCCATAACATTTGTGTCGAATATGCTGTGTCGAAGTAGGGACACATGATGGGTACGCGTAAAAAGAGGTTGTGGCAATTACAGGCGATATGATTGTACTTAACGTATATATCATAGCATAGGATTTGCTGGTTAATTAGATTGTTTTCGGCTAAAAAATAACTCTAGACTTCACTTTCCTATTCAGCATTACTCTGCCTCATCTGCTGTGTCTATCATTTTATTTGTGGACCCGTTTGCAAGCCCCCTCGTGCGGCCGTTATTCACGACATCTTTACCCTATAACTTTGTACTTAGTGCCAGCGTTTGTGCATCATGAAACGTAGCCAATACCCTTTTGTTTAGTCCCTGATTGTAGTTGTTTCTATCATTGATGTTACGTTGCTTGCGATTTTTGAGGTCTTCGTTTGCAGTCTTTGTTCTGTATGCCGTAGCGGAACTTTCGCTGCAGATGATATTTGTGGGGTAAGATTTGTCGTTCGATTGGACCAGGTATTAAGGCTGTCATTGAAGTTATTGTGGCTTTTTAAGCAACAAATCGAACTAAGAGGATGGGAATGCCGAATCTTTCCCAATGTGCTATTCTGAAAATCATCGTTATCATCTCTGAAACGTTTAACTTGATTGACGTTGACTGACTGCACTGAGCGAGGGACGTACTGACAAATTCTGCTCCGTGCTATAGCAGATGTCAGTTCCGCTGCGGATTGTCCTGTAAACAGAAACCGCTTCTGTGGTCAGTTCACCGTCGTCATCAGTGTTGTTATCACCAGCGTTTGGTGCGCTGTTGTTTGTCACGACCAAACCAGCGTTCTGACGTATATGAATTCTCGTTGTGTACGTTTTTTGCTTCGATCGTCCTATGTGATCTGAACTGGCACAAAGCGTGTATTCTTCGGTTACGTAGGCTTTATAAGTGACCAGTTAACAGATCAGATGAATGCGGTTATCGTTATTTCTGCTGCTGTGGTGGCGGTTACGGCGGCGGCGGTGGCGGCAGTGACAGTGACGGAAGCTAGTCTGGCTTCTGTTATCGCTTTTAGTCGAAGACGAAATAACGCATGTATCTTCTTTTTCATATTTCATGTTAGTAACAATTTACATTTTTTATCCACTGTATGATATCGTCACGCCGGCCGATCTCGTCCTGCTTATGCGATACGACCGACGCGACACATTGCCATTGCCGTGGCCGTTTGAACGACTGGTGCGAACGCGAGAAATAATGAAGCAACGAGTATACGTACGTGTCGGAGAGTTTCATGAGTCCCCAAGATCAACAGACGAGACAGGAAAATCTTGGTAGCTTGAACGATGCGAAAAGGCTCAAGGGAGGTAGAAAAGATCTCATCAAGTTCTTCCTATTTGGGCGAATTGGGGACTGCTGCCGCTGCAGCTGTGATTGCCATAAGCCCCTAGTGCTGGGGATGGGCACAGGGAGTAGAGGACGGAGCAAACATTAGATGGACAAATGCTTCATGTCGTTGAGAAAGTTGACGAGAGTAACCGAGCTGCCGATGCAGTAGTGGCAGTAACTAACGCCAAGCGTCAGCGGCAGTTTGAACAGTTCACCGTAAACCTGCAGGAAAAGGTACTGGTATTAACGGCGGCGGTGATGGTGGTGGTCGCTTGGCTCGATAGGCGAAACGTTACTTTTGTGTAGATTGTTGTTGGGCCGGCGAAAAGTCTCCAGGCGACAGGTGAGCAGCGACGTTTGTGAAAACTAAAAAATGGCATTACCATTTTCACTGGTACTATCGGCAGCACTGAGAGTAGTAGTAATACCGGCGATCGCCGAACGCTCAGAATGACTTCATACGTATTTTACATATTATAGATATAAAAGGGTGATGGGTACTGAATGAAGGCTGAACTGGATAGTAGGGTGATGAGGTAATAGATTCAGTGGTCTAGGTATCAAAATATTGATTGACTGGATGGCTCATCGATTGACCGCCCGCCCGCACGTTCATCCATCCATCCGTTCATTCGCTCGTTTATCGGTGTCTCCATCACTGCGTACGTGCAGCACTGGGGCTGTGACCACCTTCACTGAAGCAGATTGCATAAGCGACGACATTGCCAATACTAGCATTACTTCTTCCAGGACAACTCTGGACACCATGGTCCCTACCTAGTCGCTTAGCAGTCAAATAAGCAACAAACATGCTCCTCAAGATTAGCGTTTCCACTAGCACAGTGATGGTAGCCAGAATAGCAGAGGTAACCATGAACGAAGGAATAGATGGTTGCTGTTTTACCTGATTGGTCTATAAGTCTGTCTGTCAGTCGGTCGGTCGGTCGGTCGGTCAGTCAGTTGTTAGCCGACTGGTCCGCAAAATAGTTGGTCCGCGTTTGACAGCAAACGACTACTGTTTCAGGCTCCGAAGCGACTGCAAGACCCGTTACCGAAAACAAAAATGGCTGCAATTGTTGAAATTTCACTGCTCCATCTGGCTCCGTCACTTACCACTGTAAAAGGCGGCGGAAATGAATGTGGACAGCGAGAAGCCCGCTAACACTGCCTTAAACGGCGCTACAGAAGCAGCGATTGAAATTGAAAACGATGCTCTTCGACTCGAAACAGCTTTCCACGGGCTTTGATGGCTTCTGCCGCTGCTGCTGGAGTATTCGATTTAAGCGTGCGGACGAGGTGATACCGTATTGCTGATATTTTATGCGGCGATGACGAAGACGACGACGACGGGACCTAGTTACCTCACTGCAAAGGCTCTAAGAGAAGCGAACGGTGGCAAGCCGCCACATTTCGTTTGATGGCATAAACACGATAGCAGTACAAATAATATGAATTTGTTGCATGAAATGATCGCGTTTCGATTACGTACCAAAAGAGCGAGTGCAGAGTTAACAAAAGAAAATGCAAACGGTGGGGTATGCCAAACAGTACGTTTAGTTTCTGAATAATACGTATTACTTTAATAACTAAAGGTACGAAAAATAGAGGCGAAGTCGAATGGCCTATCGAAAAAAAATGCTGTGCACAAGCTATCCTCTGTTTGGCCGGTCCTCTCTATAATGCCGTTTTGCGACAAGTGATCTCAATATTGTAATGAACCTCTTCGCCAGGATACGGTTGGAACTTTCTCTTGGATGCCAACGAAGCCTATTCAGTAGGCATCATATGATGCCTTTCTGTCGTACTGTACGAAAATCGAATTTAAAATCAAGCCATTCGGCCCAAAACAAGTCAATAGACTGTGTGTATATTGCAAAGTATTCACGATTGCCGCGTGTCGAAGTGCGAAAGTAGAAATAGTTTTGTGAGTGAAATGCGTACTTGCGTAAGTTGTTGCGGAAAATACATTTGAGGTCTGCACAGTCCCTGACTGCGCGGTGTATTTGTGCGTCATCGAATGCTACTGCCAAGGCGGCGCTTCTTCTGGAAAGGTAAAACAGAAACCTCCTTACCACGACAAAATTGATTTGGTAAACAAAAACAATCGTAGTTTTGATATTTTATCTCATTTGCTAGTGTACAACATGGACTAAACTTTTTTCTTTCGTAAATGTATGACGTGAAGATTGTGGAAATTGGAGTAGTCGAATAGCTAGCATTTTCGTGTGCATCTTCTATAGTTGGCCTCATATGTAAACTATGTTTGACACGGAGCCACAATCAGGCATGCTCGCATATACACGACGACTCACAGCTGTAATGGTATCTTCTGTTAAAATTGGAAGACTGCATCCGTGAAATCCTACTGTTGATTACGCCAAGCTCGGTTAAGTGGTGTGAGCATGGTCGAAGCCGCCCAGAAAGCCATGTTAACTGGCTTGTAGAATCAAGGTACAGTTTACAGAATATAGTGGAACAGGATTCTTCCCGAAACGGCATCACTTACAATCATATACGTAATAATGGCGTATGTGTACAATGCTACTAAACATGATTGGAAATGGTCAGTTTGGATTTCGCTTCATATAATCTGCAAGGATTTTTCCGACGTTATCAGGGGACCTGTCTGTGGATAATGTAACGTGAGACATTGTTGCTTATAAGTTAATAAGTGCTTATAAGTTCGACTTTGATCAACACAATGACACATATTTATAATCAAATCAAGGAAATCAGGAGTGGATAATATCTACCGGCCTCAAGTGACACACTGATAAAGACGTGTCCAGCAACATGAGCAAACTTAGACATAAGCCCCTCGCTGAGGGCTAATGATGACAAGATAAAGGGCCCGGGATGTTGGAGTAGCTACGAGTGCTCGACGGCGCTCTGTTCATCGCTGCTGCTTTTTTCGGGGACGAGCTTCGTGTATGCGTGTAGTTTTGCTATGCGCGCCCCTTGTGTCGGAGTGGACGCTATTGGACGCTATTTGGTGTAGTATCCGCTTTTGGATATGTTTAATTTTTACCTGTCTGCTTCTAGACGACTTTTATGTGGGCAGACGTCGAAGAGCGTTGCCGTCTATGGCAGTGACTTGAACAAACGCGACGGTTGGCGTAGCTATTTCCGTGTCAATCGTATCAATTATTGTCATAAATCATGATGACAGCTCTATCCGTTCATGTGAATGTGCATTTTTAGATGTGTATGTGTTTTTGACAGATGTGTGCAAAACGTTTGAGCTCGCATATCTAGCTGTGTGTTGATCGGTTGCCTTCGTACTGCTCACGCTTGGCTGGTCCACACGTATGACTCTTATATCAGATAAATAGATCAGACAACAACACCGTTATTATCACCCGTAGATGGTGTGCGCAATGATCATGATGTTGATGTTGACAGACAACTGAACCGCTGATGTTGTTTTTGTATGTCGTTTCTCTTGCCGTAATGTCGTCGCGGCGGTTATTGATGTTGTTATGGCTTTCCAGCCACGAGAGCGTTAAGATTAAGTAAAGCCTAAGAGAAGCTGTCTGTTTTGCTGGCTGGCGTCGGTCACTTACAGTCACCGCTGCTGAATTGATTGAATGACGCTTGTTCAAGCGGATAAGGGAGGGCTTCAGGGAGGTAACAACCAGCAGGCGACGCAACAACAATTAGTCACTTTGTCAAAGGAACCAAGGTTCGACAAGCTTGAGTTTTAATAATATTGTTGGTTAAGCAATATTTGCCCAATGGCGAGGAAATTAAACCGTTCTTTAAACGTAGAACTGCGAAGATGTCCTGCTTGTGTGCAGGTAAGGCGCAGGCGCAATGTGAGGGAAAATGGAAGACTTCGGTTTCCTCGACGCATTGTTTTCCCTTAGCGAAGACTTGGCATGGGTAATATGCGAGGCTTTGCATCAAATTGAACGCAGAGCAAATCTCGTTGCGTCTTTTCTTCTACGTAGTACAATTGTCACATTCTGACGAACTGTAAACATCGATACGAAAATGGGTACCAGTGACGTGACAAATCTGTGAAGACCATTTCATGACTGCCATTATGAGTCACAGTTCCATCAACGCTATTATATGTAGTATACATATGTCTGGTGTGTTTATTACCAAATGGTCCTATAAATGAAAAAATGTCGATATAATAATGAATAGAAGATAGCCACTGTTCATATGAAATAAAAATCAAATGTTTAGAAAAACAAAAACGTTTAGATGGATAATACTTATACGTTTTTGAAACGAGGTTTAGCGCGGGCCAAACTGCATATACTATACATTTACAACTTTTATTTACCAACTGGCACAGGCTGTCCTACAGCACAGGGCTAGGTTAAATCAAATTAGCCTAGTGGTATCATCTACTCAGCGTCTTCCAAATAGTGCCACAACATAAATGTGGGTTATCAGATTCGCGACAAGAACCACATGTCTTCTGTGCATAGAAGCAGTTGCAATTATGTTGTCCGGTACCTGTAGATAATTATAGCAAGCTTTACAGACGAAACAAATATATTAAAAGAGGAATAACGACCAAAAAAGACAGCATAAATATGTTGTGCAATGACATATATCGTTGGCTTTGTTTTCCGTGTCAGCTTCTCCTTCGCGTGTATATTCGTGTGCAGTTCATCGACTCCTTGTTGGAATCACTGTTCGAAAGCGGAAACCATTATATTAGAAAAAAATACCAACGAGAATCATGAAAAGAGTAGATTAATGCGTAGTAATAGCGGCATGAGCATTAGAATCTATTCTGTGAGTGCGTACCATTATCGGCAATCTGGCTTTGTCAAAACATCATTGAGGGAGATGTTACCGCTACCATTGTCTTTGGCATTGTAACTTCCACCATCGTTCCTGCGGAGGATCTAAACCGTGCACGCGACGCCTTGTCAAAACGAGGCGGAAGACATTTGTCATTTTTTATGTTATTATTATTATAACGGTTTAACGAAAAGTGGTCGACGCGTTTGTATGTCCAGTGAATAGTGCATCAGACCGAACTTTTTGCCCCATATGTAATAAAACGGCTAGTATTTTGTTTTGCCGCTGAGCCCTCCTCTATAATTGTGTGCAAAAGGCTTACTCTAGTATTAGCAATTTTGATTTCCTACTGCGTTTTCAAATGTCTTGTAGCTCGTTAACAATTGTCGTTCTTATGGCGGTCATAGTGGTAGGTATTATGTAGCAAGCGGATTATTTTCCGTCTGTACTTCGGTATACGTGCTTGCTTGCCCACCCGCCCTCCTTTATTCGTTGTAAGGATGATCAGCGTTGAGCAGGTATGGACAACACCAAAGTATGGAGCAACAACATGGCAAGCACCAGAAAGGCACCAGCAGCGCGTGTGGTCTATAATGACAAAGGTTTGTTCCGACAAAAAAATGTCGACTTTAATTTTTGTTGACCTGGTCCGATGTAACGATACTGTTGCTAGTGCTGTTGATAATGGTGGTATTAAGCTCTGGATCCTCTTCGTTTTCATCCATTCCCTTATGTTACAGGTGCTTTTGAACATGACAGCGTTCGGCGTTAACTACGAGATTTTTACAGGATATGAACTCTGACACCGCTTTGGGTTACAGTCGTTTAACTGCGCGGCTGTGTCCCGTTGCTGGGGGTCTATTTGATATTATTATTTGGAATATTCGACTTTACTGCAAGTAGCTATCATTATATAGTCTTAGTTCATATCTGAACCTTCAAATCTTAGCTTTCCAACCCATGCGCGTTATCATTTCCTCGAAGCGTCGTTGAAGTTAAGTATAAAACTCGGATTTTTAGGTGACATTTTGCTATAATCTGCTATAAACTGCGGAAATGTTGGTGCCCGCTGGGTAAGGCAGCGTCTCGGAGGGGCCATTACGCAAATATACAATTTAAAAGAGGAATCGACTACCCCTGTTTTGAAGACTCCTTTGCCATAGCTCATAGCTCTGAATATGTCCCAAAGGATAGCAACTTTGCTATGAATTGGCATTGATGATAACAACCCTGTTGACGGTGGTGTTGATAATAATAATAATACGATGCATTACGCTGCTTTCTATAATAGCAAAAAGCAGAAATAATAATGTGTCAATCGAAACAAATCGAAATTATGTAAGTGTCTTTTTTAGTTTTATTCCACAGGACTTCCTTGGAAAGCTCTTCTGGATTCAGTCACTCTGAGTAATCATCATTCGTTCCGAGTAACAGCGAAACTCTTTATAGTCGAATATCGACAAGCCCGACCACAGTCGATGATACAACCTTTATAAAAATTAGATATATTTTAACGGATTTGCCGTTTCTTTCGTCATTGGATTTTTGCGTATAATATCAATGAAATAATTAACTGCAACACATACGTATATCACAGCTTAATACCAATGGCAAGACGATATGATTAAATTACGCTTCTTCACTATGTCCATTAAAGCATATTCGTTGACATTTTCGTACTTGCACGTAGACCAGATTGTATCTGTGATTACTGTTTCATTTTAAGGAAGTTTACTATTCATGATATTACCGTATAAGCATATAGATAAAGCACGTTATCCACATATCCAGCGAGACGCGTGTAAGTGCGCGAAGAAAGCTGAGAGCATACAGGGTACGCAGTAGCGCTGGTCGGTAGCGCCGCAAGTCATTTGGTGATGTCATTCCTTGGACGTGCGATAAGCGGTGTCAAGACTGTCCGTCAGTAAAAATCGTTGGTAATTGCAGATTTCGAAAAAAAAAGATACAATCCGGATATTAACAACGACCACGTAAGTACTATAGCTGGAATGGCCACGTTCTTCTCACGAAGCCTGTGTCGCTGCGACAGACACCATGAATTCGGGAAATGATATATCCTGACTTTACTGTGACTTCAGACAGGCCTTCTCGTGCTACAGAACCTTCTATTGTATTTGCTTCCTTAACTGTTACGGCCGCCTTATTAATCCTTGTCTAGATTTTTTAAGGTAAATTATGGGAACAGCAGAAGATCTAGTATCAGTTACATAGGGGAAAAGCATTGCATACAGAGTTGAATTGGTAAATTACGGCGCAATCTATTGATTTGCAATTATTATTGCTATTGTAGTATATATGTGGTGTGCGTATAGTTGCGGATATGACGTGTCCGATAAGAAAAATTAGGTAGAAGGAAGAAGACGACAGGGGATCGTTAGATAATGCTTCTACGATGGATTTAGGCCGTTTGACACATAAACGTTCGGCTTCAGCACTTAATGGCTTGCGTCCCGTTGCTGTTCCAATGACAAGAAACGTCGACAGATGTTAACAGTCAAGCTATACTAACAAGGCTCATACACAGTGCTATATGTTTTACAACGCCGAAAGTTATTTCCACATCTACACTATGCCATGCATAGAAGATAGGGTATCACACGTGGTATTGTTGTTGTGTTCCGACACAGATATTATCTGTGCCGTTGGAAATTAGCACGCGTGCAAATCAATCGTACACTATAGTGGTTAATAGCACACAATTGATCGACATCGTGGTAATACAGAACACGTTTCACATGAGCAAGCCCATTTAATGGAAGTTGTCGTCCAGAGACGCCCGTCAAAGCCATGGCGTCTGTAATGTATGTTAGTTTGCTTGCCACTGATGCGGTGGCAATCGACCAAAGCCATCCGTTTTGCCTTATTCAAGTCTTTGAAAAATCGAAGCACATCGATGTAATCGCTATTACTTTGATGCTGATGTGGATGCTTTCTCCCCTTCGTCCACTTCTACTCTTCGCTTTTTTACTTTTCTGGCAAAGAAGCAATTCGAAGCTGAACGTTTGATCCATGTTCATCATTTAGCTTTCAGATGCGTCATAGTATGGCCATTATCCCTTACAAGAAACAGACCACAACAGGCAGACAAAGCGGCAAAGGCCGAGTCTAATCGAGTGCGCCTCTGACTTTCAGCAATCATTACGAACGAGCCGATAGTCGTTTTGGGAAGGAGGGCCCATCTTGCGTAATGCGTTTGCGTGTGACTAACCAAGTTGTTCGAAACGTTCACGTCCGAAACCGCTATGTGCGTTGACATCAATAGCTTTTATGGACAATCGAACGACAGCCAATAGGTGGCCATAGATTTTCTGTTGCACTCGCATGTTCGCGTGCCGGACGTGCATCACCACTAGCTTGTCTGCCGGATCGTCTTACTTTTCTCGTTCCTGTTCCAGCATAAAAAATAGATATCTTTTTCAGCACTGTTGTATCATCACACGAGCATTGAGGATGCGCTTGCCACTACAGGGTTGAATAAGCATTGGTGTACCAGATTATTAATATAAAGTTATAATAATTAACATATATACATATATCTAAAGGAAGTTCCCGGGTTCGACTAATGAAATGACTCTACTTCCATTACCACATCGTATAGACGAGTTAGTTTGTTAAGCTGCAAATTGTACCTTTGTTTGCTGATGTTAGCATTTCGCCTTGACCAAGCCTTGCTAGTCTCAGCGATTAAGTACCAACGACGACGAGATATTGTAATGGACCGGTGACGTTTTAAATAATTGTAGAACCCTGTACTTCGAAGTACGACTGAGACTGAGAAAGAAGACGACATTCAAATTCGTTCAGTGCACGCCAGCTATGTATTTATAAAATGGCCTAAACGCAGAGACTCCATTGGGAGGTGGACAACCTCAGAATACGTGTGCAGAATGTATAGGCCAGCGCAAAGCTCTAGTCATATCGTGTCTTTCGAACATTTTGCCGATGATTGTCTATTATTAATTGTGGAATCCGTTGTAAAAATGCTTTAATTCAATTCGTGATAATAGGACGGCAAATTTCGATGGCTGGCATTGTACCTAGCACTGTACGTATTTTACAGTAAATAAAAATATGTATTTATTTCATCTAACTAACACAATGTATAAATTCACTGGCGATTTACTATTATTAGATTTTTGACAAACGGTTACGTGTTATCTGTCCGCTGATGTTGGTCGGGATACGTTTCATGGTTGCAAGATGCAGCAATGCAGCACTCACTGGGTAACTCTATATAAATAGTGGTAATCATAATGATAACGATAACCATAGAAAGTTGTAATAGGTAGCAAAAATGAAGATGAGTAATGTACTTTCATTTATTGTACTATCTTTTACCGTAAAAATGAGGTCTACGATAACAATAATAATAATGGTCAGGTTGTTTAGGTTGAAGTTGTTGAGATACGTTAGTAGTTGATTTCATTTTATTGTTATCATTTTTCCCTTTATCATCTTCTCGTTTGGCACCGATGGTCACCGGTCGTCGGTCGCTGCTTGTGTCTTCTTTTTTGTCACCGCATCATCACCATTGTCGATGGACATTTTCAGGCCCTCCCTCAGGCCGCTGCTCATCCACCTTTCTGTGTTCTATTCTTTTTTGCTCCGCTAGCGGAACAAAACTGCAGCGATTCAGAGATATAAACCAAAACCATCTTTGTGCATTTGTTGCAGTCATCAGCAATCATCATGCAACAACGTAGCGCCGAGCTCATTTCTGGCCATTCGGGGAGGCTCCGTCTCCGTCGTCGAAATAGCGTTCGCGGCAACCATTTCTACTTTATTGCAACACTGCCGCTACTGCTGTTGGTGCAGGCAAGCAAGCAGGCCACAGTTTTAAACTGGTCGAGTAGCAGGCAGTGAGTGGTCATAACTAGCGGAGGGGGCAAGTGAGAGTGGACCGCGCTGTTGCTAGCGATTGTAATAGTAGTCCTCCGTTTGCGGGACTTACCAAGTCTGTAACGGTAGTGATAAGCATAGAAATAGTATATAGCGGCCGGCAAATCTTAGTCGACCAATCGCTGATGATCTTCTTTTCTTTTTTATTTTGAATAAATCTAATCTAGTAGCTATGTTTGCCAGCTTAGCCGAGTCCGATGGCTGCACCGCGGCGTCAAAATAATTTATAGGGACAAAACTACCGTGGGACAATAAAAACAAGACGAGAACATATAAACCTTCCACTAGCCAAGGTTCGGATGTTAGAAGACGACTTAGAAGACATGGAGTAATCATGTAAGGGAGGCCAGAAGACAGATGGCAATAAAATAGACAAACAACCTGTGGAGTGGGATAGGAAATGGCCGTGATAGCGAAGTGCATACTTCGTGGAGTGGAACAGGAAGACAACTAAAAACAATGTGCTTCAGCAAACCAGGCCAACAGAAGGCTTGCAACTAGATATAATAACATTTTTGCGCTTATGTACAGGTGTATGCCAGAACGTTTTCGAATATGGCGATGACTCGTATGGGAGAAATGCCTTGTTTGTCGTTGAAAGATTAATAGAAATTACATTTCGATGAACAGAGCTTTACTGGTATACGATCGACACTGTGAAAAAAGTCTGCGTTTTTTACAACAAACCGTGTGAAAAAATATCCGCTCACTCCGTTGTTATCATTATCGTAATATATTAGTCCATCCAGCGCAAAGGGTGCTTTGTAGCTTTATAATTTGTTTCTCAGTTGCTGGTGCTTTTTTGACGGCCTTAACAGTCTTCGGACAATGAAGATAATCTTCGTTAAACGGATGGCTTAAACGACGGCAGCTCACGCTCACAGGCACTCAAGTGCACTTCAGTAACAGTTCATGTCTACAAAAGATTTAGATTTGCTTAATGAGACCACTAGCACTATTCTTGATTGGCTCCATCTAGTGAGAGGATCGTATTATTTAATAGGGCCTAATCAAGTTTCTATTTGTCTAACTGCTATTGTATTCTTGAGCTGGTCGCATATGGAACGCTTTTAATAATTTTTTCATTTGTATTACTTTGGTCAAAATGGCCATGTCTTCTTCTCATAGTTCTGAATTGATATTCATCGGTCACTCGGTTTCACATAGTAGCCTTTTTGTTCTACATGAAGCCGCTATCGACAGGCAGTTAAGCTAATAAGAACGTATTATATAATACAAGCCAGATATGAAATAATAGGATCCAAGAAGCACGTACTGGCATACAAATAAATGTACGATCCTCTTGTTATTCAAGGGAATGATACATTTGTATGCCTGAGATGATATTCGTAACAAGACGGTTGTTTCCTTATATCATGGGTATATATATATATATATATATATATACATATATAGTGACTCCAATGAGTCTCATTATTTTAGTGTGTACTAATGTCTTGAAACGGGTTACTTGCCTATCGCTATGATAAGTGTATCATGCTATATAAGTGGTGTCGCAATAGATACAGAAATTGAGTTCCTCCCGCTATCGTTTTTGCGTTTGTTTGTCTTTGTTTTAAGGTATTGTTAGTAACTTGGTTAACACAGGGTATGCTATCTTAAGCACAAGATACGCTTTGCAACAAAAGCTCTTCAAATGAACTGCTTTCTATTTTCTTACCACGTCTACCAGCCCTGAGCATATTGGCAGTGCTTCTTAAGTTACCCGGTAGAGGGCAGTGTCCGTTTTAACGGTTCCCATCACCGGCAAGCAACGAACCGGTTGACTGACCGACGGACGCTTAGTGGTAGATCAACAGACATTTATGAGCGGCCCGTGGTTATCCCCGGCGATCCTTTACAGTTGCTGGTGCAGTTACTTCTCATATTTGCTGATAACTAAAATGAAAGAACCAGGGGCGAACGGAATGCGTAGCATGAATGGAGATTACGAAAAACGTTGGCCACGGGATTGTTGGTTCCAGATTGAGCTTTGCGTTAAGTTGATTCTTAGCCGGATGATTCTGATATATTCTAGTTTCTGTCGTCGTTTCTGACGATATGTTTTGTGATGGACCTTAACGATGGATTTACGCTTGCGCTATTGGGGCGTCTTCCTTCGTTGCTTGAGCAGCTACACGTGCAGTGAAAGTTTAACGAACCCAATAGCATTCGCGCGGATCTATTTCGGAGAGGTACAGCAGTCAACCACAGCTGCAGTATCTACAGCATGAGTTGAACTTTGATACGAGGGCAACGACAACTGACAATCATCGCTCTGACGGAGTCGGCGGCGTGTCATTCAAGATCACACATAAATTTGTTCCATCACCGTCATTATTTTCGTATTCATCGCCTCATGACGATATTAGGTTTCCATTGTGTCGTTTGCTAGCACGTAGATGACGAGTGTATGAGAGTTTACGTCGTTCCATGGCGCTATGCTCCTGTCATTTCATTCGATAACTGTTACTGACTAATCAAATTAGTGCCACACTCGTTTCGTTCGCCGATGGCGTTATCTACAAATGATCCCTTCCAGCATTTAACGTACTATCATAAGCCATCTTTAAAACCGAAGCAACTGAATTCCGTGGACAGTTTTCGGCTGCTGTCGTTGGCTAGACAGTGGTAAAAGTATAGGCAAATACAGTCACAAATAAAGGAAATAATACGACTGAGGATAACTGTAACGTCAGAGAAAGGATATCAAAAGTGGAATTGTCCCGTGTACCTAATGCGGTTTGCTGCGTTCGTGTTCCTCTTTGTATTCGTCTCGGTTGCAATCAGTGAACGAGTGGCTGGGGTCGAAGTGAATGATCGATTGTAAGTATATGTGCATTATCTGTGCGTCTTCGTGACCGCCATAATTGTGCTTTTTTGGATATTAATTTATATGCGCGTCCATATCTGTTCCTAAAGCAGCAGCAGCGGAACAGCTACGGCGAGCGATTATTGGCAAGAAGCGATACACCTAATTCGCGGACAAACGCCCCTCCGCGTCCGTTAGCGTGCCAGGCCGGAAAGAAGTCCATGGCGGTGACTGCTGCCTCCTTTGTCGTTGCGATCGTTCCAGTCACGCGTTATAGCAGCAACGACAATAATGAAAACAGAAGAAACAATCATTTTCTGCCTAAGTCAACGCAGCTTTCTATCGACGTGATAATCACCAGTGGCATGCTTAGAGATGTTACTGGTTGAGTACCGGACCGCAAACTATAGGCGTATTCAATTCCTGTTGCAGGTTTACTTGCATAACGTTTGTCATCAGATTATTTCAGCTGAATTAGAGGCTACCACGACTGTAAATAGGAACACAATTATACATATGTATATAAATATATTGTAATGTTTTTATTTTGGCTAACAAAGTACGCTCCAAACAGGTTCGTGTAGTTGGTGCACAGTATAAGCATTTTTTACCGTTGTTTAATGTCTAGTTACTATTGTAAAGCTAGTGGCTTATTTAAGATGTAGAGTAAGAGATAGAGTAGATCTAGTAGATTTGTATATTGGCGTAACAAGTGTGACCGCAGGTACGAAAGGTTCTTGCCAGGAAGCTGTACTGCTATGTGCTTAAAGTAGACAGACAAAAATAGTCAGAGCAATCTCGCTTCAGATGACTCCTCGCAGCCAAAAACTAGTAGAAGTGGTTGAACATGGATTCAGTTCAAGCAAAGACACCACGTCTATACAAATGCTCACGATAACCGAACATGGTTTCGGCTGTCTAACAACTACTATAAAGGCAGTGTAGCCTTCCGCTAAGTTAGTCGGAAGAGATGGATCTTAAACTTGGGCTTACACGTTGTTTGCTCATGGCCCCAGACACCTCCGTATCTGCACCTGTGAAAACAAACAATGTTAGCAATACATACGAAAGTCGTGCTGATGAGACCAACCGTAAGTATCAGCCAACGCTTTTGTGACGTATTTGGCATCGTGAGGTAAATTAGCCATCGTGTGTATATTACTTACCGCAAACACGTGGACATAGGATTGCATGACACAATCTGATATCGTTCACATATTCCTATAGATATTCGGACAGCTTGTTCCTCAACCGAAGAATCTGATAAAGCAGTCAGCTCAGTAAGTCACCTGATGCCGGTCACTGTGACATAGTGTCACTGATTTTACTGAAAATATTATCGTTGCTGGATACTGAAAAGATTGTATTTAGAGCGACATCCGAGGAACGATAATTTTTGCCAATACCTAGTTGGCCAAGGCACGGGGATATCTGTTATTGTAGACGTTATATTAAAAGTTCAATATACTAGTTACTATTGTTGTTACTATGAGTTCCACATGTGGATTGTCCGTGTTTAGACATGGTAAATATTTGCGGGGCCGTTAACTACGATATTGTCTTGATTTATTAGCGAAAAAAGACACGTGAGGGTATATTGAATATTGCGCACGCCGCTTTTCAAATGTACTGACGCTGACCTGGCCTGTTACCTACATATAATTTCGAACATCACAAGTGGCCCAAACATTCCGTATTCCGTCTGGACGTTGAGAGTTATCGACAAATCATGGCCAACGTGCGCGTGTATAGTTGACGGTTGAGCGTGCGTTGTCCGGGCGACGGCTACGTTACAGGGTGGGGGAGTCGATGTGGGAACACTGGGTGGAGAACACAGAGAACGAATCCGCAGCGAACTGCCAACGAGCGGGGCCAATGAACTCGTTAAGGGAGGAGAGAACAGCTATGGGAGGCGCAAAGGACGGTGGCAGGGGTCTCAGGGGGTGGGGTGGGGAAACTTTCGGGGTCTCCAGTGTCGAATGAATGTTCGAAATGCTACGGACAATGATGATGCCAATACGGTTGTACTAACCCCATTGGAGGTAAATATATAGAGAAGACATAACACAGTTGATCTAGGCTTTGCTAAACCTGAAGTAAACTTCAATAAATAATAAATCTATATTCGATCCTTCCACTAATGTGTATCAAGTTTAGAAAAAAAAAGCTTATGATTATTGTGCGCTGCAACGGTTTGTGCTTTGCTAAGTTCATTGCATGTGTCGTTATTAATATCATCATACACAATACAGAAACGAATTTGCTTTGAGCGGAATGATGGAAGTAGCTCCTGTTCCTCACATTTTGTGTCGTCTTTTCCTATATGAACTTACTAATTTCGTATAATAATGTTCAGTATAATATTGTCGTCGAACTAGTAGGTGTCGTTAACTTCGATTGTGGTTGTTTGGCTGTCTAGACATAACCACCACATGTATGACGTAAATTGACCTTTGTAGACTGACACCGCTTTGTTTGCAGGGGTGGGATATCGCTGGGGTGGGTTACCGTCGAGTTGGGATGGGTCAAGTCTTGGCGTGAAAAGGGGGCTGTTCGGGTCGAGGAAAGCTTTGTGGGGCTAAACCATACCGGAAATAAGCTAGAATGAACGTAAGGAAGCTAATGTTAGAGATAGAATGCAGAACAAGGCGCGGTTGTTCTCTGGACACCCGGATACGTTTGCTAATCTAGGACATTTGTAGCCCTCTCAAGGAAGCCAAAGCTCAGTTTTGGTTAATTACAATAGACAAAAAAACGACACGGTGTTATTGATAATCAAAGGAATTAGCTCGAAATGACGTAACGGCAAAAGGCGGCTTAGGATATATATATAGGTAGGGAATTAGTAAACAGTTGTTAGTAAATTAAGCTTTGTGCTAACGTGTGATAATCATTATTGAAATGTTACGAAGGAACAGAGATTTAATTAAATTGCTAAAATAATATTCAAATCTAGAATAGATAAACATGTAAAATAACAGACATGTGTACCCTATTAAATTGCTTTTGTTTTTTGAAAATTATTTATATGTAATTAGACGAGTACTATTATTGACGTAGTAACGAAGTTGAACTTACCCAGCGAACTAGCAATTTATTACCAAATCATAGCAAATAACATATGGTTTGCAGTGAATCTCGCCTTCTCAAGGTTAATAGCATACAGAACCGCGGGCCTTGCCCCGCGTTCCTGCTATTGTTGTATTATCTTAGTTGCTGATAAATATATACACCATCAACAGTTATCCCATTGCAAATGCCCTAGTTGACGTGTTACTTGTCTGTAACTGTTTTATCAGCTTTTTCTAATATACTTCTTAGGAAGCTCAGCTAACTATGGATTTGCCTTTCTTGCGATATGTTGGCTTTTGGTAGATTTTTAAAATGTAATTACGGGTTTTTCATTGTTCTGGATCATGTTTTAAGAACACTCGTGAACCGAGTCGGTCTTCGGTCGACAAATGTTGCTATTTATGTAGTCTGGTAACCTATTAATCCTGATCCTGGGACGTCGCCGAGGCCTATGAATCTTAATTTTTTTTAAAAAAATTATTACACAGTTTTTTTTTACCTTTGTCTCTGTAATAAATAGTTACATATTTTACTAAATAAAGATATAATAAATATTTAATGATGATTATATATCTGACATTACTGAAGCTCAAGGATCTTCTATATTCCATTAATTTCTTTCTATGATAAATATTTACATCTGTTTCGAATTTTCCTTTCTTAAAGTTCATTCGAAGTCAACTCTACATTAGCCGGCTTCAGCTCTCTGATTTATTAGAAACTAATTTAAATAATCGCTTGAAACGGATTCTCGCCTTGTTACATAGGCAAACCAGCACGATTGATAACATTTTCGTGATTTTTACCTTAAAATATCCATTTCAGGTGTTCGTATATGAAACCAGGTAATTAATTCACCTCATCGAAATCTGTTGATTAGCATAAAAAATACCCTCCCATTACGTAGAATACCATGTGAAGTTTTCACCTTCTCAACGGCACTCTCGTCCCAAAAACTGAGGTTTGGGTATACACAAATGTATTGTATTTTGATTTAGCCCATCGAATAGGACGAAGATAAATAAAAAATATCTCCCTTTCATAGACTTCCGTGTAAAACATTTTCATTCCGGAGTCACGTAAGCGAAAAGGTTACAGTTTTTTACCGTTTTCATACCGGAATATCCATTTACCTATCGAAAAATGTGCTGGATTTACTCATCGAGATCTGTCGGCTGTTGTAACGAATCTGCGGCAACAAAGTAGACTTTACGCGAAAAAAATGATTGCAGTTGTTTAGTATTCCTTGAGAATCCTCTTAAAAAGTATTTAAACAAATGATCCGACAAAAATGTTCGATAGATCAGCCACTACAACCTTCCAATCGCTCAAACAAGCATTGAAAATTAGACTGAGACACATATTTATTTTTCTGTCACGCCGGCAAGACGGCGTTGCCAGTTGGTTTTTGGCGTAGAAGTAACAATTTTTTTGTACAGGCATTTTGATTCGGTTTAGCAAGAGCCTGCGCTAGGTGTTAAGAAGGGCCCCTTTTACAGTGAGCAGGATGTCGAGCTTTCGGCCCTCGAAGAAAATCTTAAGTGTTAGAACTTAAATTTGAATATAGGAAATGTATTGCATTTTTGATTCAGCTCGAGGGGAGTTTTTTTGTTGGAACCAAAAATGACCCCATTCCTACATAGACCTCCATGTAAACATTCAGGTACTATTTTGTCAGTAGAATTTTCTTTTAGCAAAAACCCTACTGAAAGATAGCCCGATTAAATTTTATATTAGGTGTATATAAGAGAGTCGTGCAAAAAAAAAAACACAAAAAAAATACCGATTCGTTTATGTGAATGTTATGATAGGATGAAGAAACAAACTGCCAAAAAAATGAGTTTTAGTAGTATATAGCTTATGCTGCTGTTTTGTTGGTATTTTGTCGGTTATCAGGTTATCCTATGGGTGCTGCTTTAATTTTTTTTTATTGATTTTAGTTTTTGGGTACTGTTGTCTTTTGTCGTGAGGGAACGTTGGAGCAAAAAATCTCCGAAGACCTTTTAACGATTTTAAGCGTTTACGAATGATGATGTGAGGCCGGTAATTGTCTTCCGTGCGTGAGAATGGAATCCGCGCAGCCTCACAGTGGCGATATCCGAAAAAGAATGGATGTGGTGGAGGCCGGTAAGGAGGAGGGGGAGGAGAAGGATAACTCGATAGTTGATTATAACCGGTTTCCGGGGTGCGTTCTCTCTGTCCGCGAGTTTGCTGATGTGACGCTACAACGTCAACTGGTTCACCCCAGTGCCGTTGCGAACCTCTTGCCCCATTACTTCGCTATATTTCCATTGTAATAGAAATAGGACGGTTATCGAAGACGCACTTATGAAAAGTGGTCTGTTTAATGACCATCCGACACACAGACTTCTCAAAAATACAGTACCTATCATACGATTGTGTCAAGTGGGCCAACTAGGCAAGGATCTTGTAGAGGTTCTTTGGAAATCGACTTTACGGAAATATCAATTCCTCCAGAATTACGCGGCGCAAATGGGTATGGTTGAATGGGCATGAATTATAGGTATAGTTACAGTAAGAATTTTTGAAAAAAAAAAGCAATTAATTCTCGAGAGCTGGTAGCAACGTAACTATGCATTTTGGTTGCTTTAGTAATCGCTTTGCAAACGAATCTTCGCAAGTTTAGTAAACAATTATAATAAATATCATAAAGTGTTGTATATTATTATCTTCTCTATAGCCTTCCTTTATACACGGATAAAGCGAAATGATAGAAAGCAGATTATGACGTACTGAGGATATTCTTTGATTTGGCCCTTGCGAGCGGAATACAGATGTTCGCGTTCCATATGTATTGTCGAAAATGAACAAAGGTATAGGGGTGAACAGCACGTATCTAAGTGTCGAACGCGTACAACATCCATTATATGAACGGGTCGCCGTGAACTAATTTCGACGTTTTGTACAAGTCTGTCATTGTCTGATATTATATTAAGTTAGACTGTGACGAAGGAAAGATCTGACGAATAAGTTGAAGAAGCATAACAACAAAGTGAGCAAGATGGAAACGGCAGCAGATGGTTGTTGTCCTAACATTGGCTGAAATGGGCCCGTCGATATGACCATCTGCTGTACTCTCGCTATGTAGACGACCAGCAAGAGCAGTAATTGCACAGATAGACCGAGCGTGCTGTCATTTTGTTCGACCCCCTTGATCTTCTCTTGAGAGTAAGTACGACGGACAAACAGATCAAATGCTATTCTACAAACATAGGAACGTGTAGGCACAATGTACGTACTAAAGTACATGAACTCACTGTCCGGGTGTCAATGTATTCGATATATTTAGGCGTAATCAAGTCAACACCCCGATATCTAACCAGAACAGGGACACATAAAATAAGCACTGTAGGCACGCGTTTGTAAAACCGTCTGCATATCCCATACGAATGACTGTTGAATTTCTATTTGCACAATGATACCGCATATACCATGCGACTGATTAGTCCTAACTCAGATCAATGATTCGTATCGTACAATAGACAAAGGGGTTCGAGCATTCTGTTTTTTAAACAATCCTGATCTGGGGGGCAAATCAGTTTAATGGCGTCCCAATTTACGCAATTGTTTTTCCCAACCTTCAAGCATTTGTTGGGATATGTGCCAATCAAAATCTAGTGTTGCGGACATCTTATGTCACACAAGGGGGGCTTTTATCGGAATTACGACGGCGTCCAGTAACTACCCGACTAAGTTTTTTTCTGATCAATGCGAACATTATCGATGTCGACGCGCTTTTCTTAATTTTTTTTTCTCAGTATAATCATTGTACTCAATTCTAAAATAACGTCCAGCAGTTGCTTCGTGTGCGAAAATTGATCGGTTGATGAAAACCAGCAAATAGGAGCAACCGTGAAATCAATGAAATAGGTTACCACGAAATCCCACCTGACCGCAGAGATGACGTAGCTTTGCGGGAAATGGCTAAAGCCATGATATGCAAGGTTAAACGCCCCACGCTTTCATACTATACTACTGTTAAATTGCGGGTGGATGCGAACAGGTGATATTACTTTATATGCAAAATGCACGTATTTGGAATCTGCTTGCGCCGCTTATTGCGACACTGGAATTCGACTTTTATCCGGAGGAGTTAATCGCTTTAAAGATTTAGCTGGGACGAAAATATCTATTCTAACATAACCAATACAGGTACGGCGACACTTCCCGTGTCTGAAGGAAGAATAACAGGGGGCGGCGGGAGAAAGAGGGGGAAAGCATAAGGGTTTAAACCTGCAAGAGACAGAGATGCTGGTCGTGTGTGCTGTATATTCAGTGTTGTTTTTATGCGGCCGTTCTTTTAATATCAACTGCTGCAACAACAAGATCGGAGCCGATCAGGCGTTTGCGTGGGATCCTGTAAGGGTCGATTGTTGTCGGCCAATTTAGCTGCCAAGACTGCAACCGCTGTTATAGCCGGAAATTACTCGAACTGTTCGCTCGTCGCTGCTGCTGCCTCTGTTACTTCAGTTGCTCCAGAAGCGTGCACCAGATTTCAGTCAGCGGTGCTGATGCCGTCCTAGCCATCAATGGTCAACGCCAGTGCAGGATAGTGGAATCAGCACTTACCACCGAGTAGTAAGTGGGTAAGCGTTATTGTTATCAATACTAGTAAATCATGCATTAACCACACAGTATTACCACACAAAAACACAGCATTGCTCCATGTTCATTGCCGCGACGCTTAGGTAGTGCAAAGTAGTAGCCTAGATAGTTTAGAGCCTACTGCCGCAAAAGTACGATAAGGGAATGAAGATGAAGAACTTCGAACGTTGTTGCCGTCGTCCAACGTCGAAACTGCTTAATAAATTTATTATTATTTAGCCCTGATAAGCCCTTGATCACATATTTTGGTAGACTCAAATAAATGTAGGTGTCTTCTATGTTTGACTCCGTTTGTGGTCTGCTAATTCCAAAAATGAACAACAAAATGCGTTTATGTATCGTCTTTCATTAAATGTTTGTGCTATCTTAAATATTGCCGCTAACCCTAAAGGGAAGTGGTCGCGCTCCCATCTGGCAGATTTACTCTGTCAATTATAATTATTATATTATATTATTATAGAAAAGGATACGAGATTAATTATAGACCTTGATCTACCACTATAAACTATGTGGATTCGCAGCTGTGGCTATCTTTTGAGAAGTCAACAAATTCAAATGAAGTACATAACATTTTTTTAGTACTATAAACTTACACTACTAATTAACAAGACAAAAGTTAATATCTGTACTTGTGCGTTAACTGCAGTCAGCCTAAGCTGAAGAAGCATGTCTTCGTAAGCTTTATTTTCATCTGATAATAATTGTCTTCGTATATAGTACTCTTATTCCGTAGTGTATCTGTTACAAAAACTGTTTGTTTGATATATAATGGCCAGTGTAACGAACGTCGATGGGCACATGGTGCGTGTCCCAGTGTGCAACGTCCCAGACGCAAACGCAGTAGCCGTTTCGCATTTGGGACGTTGCTTCTCATGACGAAGAGGTCGACGATGAAAATGAACAGAAGTACGCTACTTTAACGACGGTAACAGCAGATAAACGACGACTTCTATAATAAACAATTTAAAAATATAACTTTCTTTCTGGCGCTGTTCCGCCTTAGCGTTTGGTGGCTTAGTTCAGTTTTCACGCGGAGATTCGTTCTTCTGTGACCATGGCGTTGCCGTATTAGCGTCCCTTCTACATACAACAGCCATCACACGGATGCGGCAAGGCAAAAAGTCAACTCTTCGTATATGCTCTGTGTCACTTTACGCGCTGTCCGTTTACGTATAGCTGCGGATGTTTTTCAGTGACACGCCATACCTTAAGAAAGGGGCCAATCAGTGAAATGGTTGTGTTTATAATATCTGCATAGTGATGTCATTGAAAAACACTAGTTAAATTAAGGGTATCATCCCATTAATTGGCCAAGTACGTAAACTGCCGAATTATCACGTTGTGCTTTGTTTTAATGTCGTGAAGTATAGGACTGAAGACGTCAAAGAAGCGTACATGAACTGGTCAGGACTCATTTTGTCACGTTCGGACCAATACGGCAAAGAAGATAAAGCATTAGTGAGAGTGCCAATAATTGTTCACGTATGGGGAATAAAGAATGTACTCAGCAGAGAGAAGGCATTGGCAGAAGTCGCCAAGCAGGAAAACAGTAGATGCTGTCATCCAAAGCACTGCCATTGACTTCAAATTGTAACATATAGCAACCACGAAATAGATTTACGTCAAATATCAGTTGTACAGGGACTGGGTAATGTTCTTGTCAATATATGTTGATTCGCTGGTACACACTAGTACGTAACGTATAACCTCGCTTTAACTCCTCAAAGACCGAATACGTTTACATATATATATATATATATATATATATATATCAAATCCTTCTTGTTACTTTATTTTAGTGCTGTTATTTTTATTGTTACCCGTGTGGATGTGGCCCAAACAAGTGTGTGAAATTGACGCGGACTGTCCTCGAAAATCAAAATTAACTTTATTATTATAGTAATAATAACGCGGACAAAAGAAGAACAGTACTTTCACTCCTATTTTTTTTTTTTTTTTTCGATTTGGTGGATCGATTTATCGCTGTCGTCTACCTGTTGCTGCTTAAGGGACATTTCGTCCATTTTGAATTGCTTTTGCGTCAGCGTCAAGGAAAAAAGGAGTTTGATGCTAACAGCAAACTTTAACTTTCTAGCTCTTTCTACTGTCATCGAAAACGATTGTAAGTTAACAGTCCTATACGGACATAACAAGTCAACACTGAAATTTTTTCGTGTTTTTGTAATCTACCATGTTTATGTACGTAAATTCAGCCCACGATTAGTGTGTAAATTAATATATAGCAATTTTACTACTACTACTACTACTACTACTGTTGTTGTTACCACTAGAATTATTACGCTACAAAGCTATTCTTCGATTGGGTTGGCTAAGTAAGTGATCCGTTCGTTGTCCATCTGTGCGCTTATGATTCCCATCCTGTGAGCATTTCATAGGGAAATCGTTCACTTTTGTTAATCATTAGTTTTTGGCTTTTGGAGCTATGGGAAAGCGATAAGTGGGTTTGTTCAGTGGTTGATTCGTTTTACGTTTTCGTAGTTCTCTCGAACGTTGTTGGCGAGACACGAGCGAAAACTCAGCTATGATTAATTAAGGATATTGTCACACACTGTAGCTATTATATGGTCGAATCAATTTTATCAGTTGGTACATTGTCGATTCATATAACCCTTAGTATGGTTTTACATAGAACAACTATGGACCTACTTCGTGTATGGGACATCATGAAGATGGGCATCTGTAAAGTTTAGTCCGTCTAGAAATAAGACATCACCGATCTTCTTATTACATATTTCATAGTACTACCATAGTACTTTCATAGTACAATAACTTCCAAGTCGTACTCACGTTTTAGTAAATTCATAGATGTTTGTCTTGCTAGTGTATACCATTATTTGGCAGCTAGATAGCACAGAAGATGACTAACGTTGCAAGTCATAGGCCGAATCAATAGCGACACGATGGCTTTACGCGTAACGTTGACAACAGCACGAAGTGAGGCTTACAACGATAACTGTTGCCGTTAGATCGTCACATAATCACCGAATTAGTAACAGCACTGGTAGTACGAGCAGTGGGCTCGATCTATCAAACTGTGCATGTTCTTGAACTCTTTTTTGAGTAGTACTGTTTGCGTACGAGCGAGCACCAACGCGGCAAAGCCTATTTCATATGGGCCGAGTATCAGGCTCAGCCCCGATAATTGAAATCATTTCCGTCGAGGCCACTATTCATTAATTCGTAATTCCTCTCACATGCTTCATTCGGATCTTCAATCAACAATACTATGGGTGGCTAGTGAGTTAGTGGCAGGTATTTACCGGGTCTATTTGCCAAGATCAGCCGCCCGTTTCTGCGCCTCATTAGACACGCTGTGTACTACACGGAGAGTGTCCTCGTAGAGCCAACAATGGATCAGTGTCATTTGCGTGTGTACACGTGCCCCGTCCTGTCCTGCCCTGCCCTGCATATTCGTAGACTGGATGGTAGGATGTGACGCAAAGTCATCAAGTTAATAGAAGCCGCTAAAGAGGCGGTGTGCCACCTTCTGCCGTCGGTCCCCTTGAAGTTTAGCAGCGGAGGCGCGACACACATTTGTTACGTCGGCTTAAGTAGCTCAATGATCATTTCGGAGTGAAGAAGAGCTAAACGAGCCGATGCCATTCATGTTATTATTATACGATAGTTAAACTTTGACAGGGTGGTTTAGGCGACTTCCGAGGAAAGCGTTCTTTAGACGATGACATTCATTCGAAACGAATTATGAGCGAACCAAGACCGGTAGGATGCTGCGATCTTTTTTGCCGGTCCCATGTCTGTCGACAATCATTTGCTAACGGATTGAGCACTGTTTTGCTGCCGGTAGTGTTGATGACGATTACAAAAATGGCGGTAGCTCTAAAAAATTAGAGATATTCTTTTATCTGTCTTTCTGCTTACCTATTGTTTTACTTTTGTGTTTCGAGCCGGATGAGAGGACCGCAATGTGCTAAAAAATAACGACTATCTCGATACGTCCGAAGAGAACCTCCGAGGAGCGGTAGC
This sequence comes from Varroa destructor, assembly GCF_002443255.2. Taxonomy (NCBI): domain Eukaryota; kingdom Metazoa; phylum Arthropoda; class Arachnida; order Mesostigmata; family Varroidae; genus Varroa; species Varroa destructor. Next base: position 9,149,813 of record NW_019211456.1, read on the forward strand.
CATTGGTTGTAGGAAACGAGAAAGCGGCGGTGCAATTCACAGCTTAAGGTACTACAGTACGAACCCGTGCCACATTGAGGCATGAGTGTTCTTAAGAGCTTTTTGAAATAATAGAGGCCTTACGAGTGCTCATGATATAGACAAGAGTTGTTGATGGGACATGTAGTGGTAAACGATGGTGTTGATAATGGTGATGATGGAGACGTGTCCTTGGCAGGTGTGGAATTCGCATCTCATACACAATCGTCCCTCAAATTTCTACCTTTGATCATTATTGATTTCTTAGAAAAAACCGAACTGCTGGACGAAGTGTTGCTAGACCTGTCCGCCTACGGCTAAATAGGCAAACCCTAGAAGTGCACGAGTAACTTCATCGTAGCATTAGCGTGCGAAGTATCATTACAACAAAAGGGAAGAAATCACTGGTCGTCGCAGTAAAGCTTAAATGGTGTGGCGCCATTATTTGAAATGATGCAATATGTTAATGAACAAACTCGGCAACGAAAAAATGTTCCTCTTCGCTTGTCCCAATGGTAACTGTACAGTACGACATTTATAAGCAATGTGCTTAATACACTGTTAATTTACGGCTTAAATATCTAATGTTTGTATTATAAGCGGAAGCATTTGTCGACAGCGAGACACGCGCACCGTAACGATGCAATTCATCATTGTACCTGTAAGCAGTAATGGTAATAATAATGATGTTCGTTTCTACTGATAGAGTGACATCTATAAATATTATTATCCTTCTAATATTTGGGGCTCTCATTTTCAATTTTTTATGGGCGTCATTTGTTGTTACTGCTGCTGCTGCTAGTCTTGACGTTGAAGAACGTACGTTGCGTTCATACAGCGGCAAGCGAAATGGCGCAGGTGTCCATAATCGCGCCTATCCATAGCCGAATCGTTCGATGTTGACTTCAATGTCGTTGTTGTTGTCGTCGTCGTCGTCGTCGTCGTTCCTGTTTTCAGTAAATTGGCGGTTCACTAGCAGCCAGAGTGGACGTATTACAATAGCTTGCAGGACTTAAATGAGCTGATCGTGCCCATGCAATTAGCGTTGCATACGCCGACAGCGCCACCATAACATAAACACGCATGCTTGCCTATTCATCTTTTCATGTACTATGTACTGCGATGAGCTACGACGAATCCACTTGTCACTTTTCAGCTCGCTTCTTACTTGTCGTGTATACATGGACAATTAGCATACTAATGAATAGACTAGCGGATTTTTTCTTTGTTTACAAACAAAGAACCAATATTCTGCCATTTGATAAGGGCGTTTACTGCCGACGGTTACGATCGAGTAGGTATTTTTCTTTCGTAAGAATCTTGTTCGTCAAAGGCTCGTGGGGTGCGTAACGTAGTCGACAACTATTCTAGGTAAATATAGGCAAACTACACAATAAGAAAGCCTAACAATCGTAGGTGAGAAAAAGGACAGTAGCAGGCTTCTCTTCGCTGTATAGCGAATAACAATGCGATTATTATATTGTACAGGTGAAGAGGTTCAAGTACCACTTGTACAGCAAATCTTTGTTAGTAGGACATACTGCTTCGGGCAGTTGACTAGGTCGACTTATTAGATGTGTTGATCAGCGATAGCTTCAAGAACATTTGGAATGGAACCGTAGCCCTTTGGAATAGCCCATCTTTGGCTCACTCTTTCTATATATGTATGTATAAGATGAAGTTAATCTCTTGCAGTGTTCTTTTGCCTGACTCTATTTTATTTCATTGTGTCAAATGCAACAGGCGTTTGTTCTTAGGTAAATACTACGATAGTATATTTTTGGCATGGCGTCGAAGGTAGATTCGTTTTCATGAATGAACTATTACGAACATGTATTGCCAGAGGGATCACGAAGGTTTGTGCGGGCAGCACAATCACTATTGGCCCTGGTAGGCTGTTGCCAGCTAGCTCGCAACAGCGGCGACAGATGTGCTCATCCAAGGGCAAAAGTACATCAATGCCCTTGTGAATTGGCGGAATTGGTCCGCCAGATTTAGTCATGCTAGAAACTGGAACGCAACTGGCAATACTCTACTGTCTCAAGATAGGTCAATATAGCTAACGATTTAATGCTCGAGACGCTATCTGAATATTACTCACCTTTTTTTCAAAGCAGCACATACATTCTATAACATTACAAATATTGTTGGAGGGTATGTACTCCTGTCTTCTAATGCCTAGCTGCCCATCTATGGTATTAGTGACCTGGTAAGCGTCGATCTATTTAATAGAATGGAGTACTCTATAGCAAACGAGCATTCGTAGTACTTTGTTCATCGTCTATCTGTTGCCCTCAATTAAGTTTTCATTATTTACATTCGTCGTTCGAATTACTCCATACAATTAATACATTTGTCACCGTCTCTCTATTCGTCTATTGTCTCTCGATTGTCGCAGCTAAAATGCCTTACCAATGGCAACCGTTTTTCTGCTCGTCCCGCAGACGGCAACAGTAATCAGTTCAATGTCTCAGTATTTACTGCGTGTTTTTTCGGTGAAGGCCACTTAGCTTTCTGATTATTTGATCTGAAAGGAACGCAATATAAATGTAAATCAGCCACTGATGATTTACTCTAATTGCCATATAGATATTATTATGTTACTGCCGACTGGTATGCCGGCTACTAGGTCTTTTGTTCTGGGTCAGATTGCCACAAACGAAAGATTTGTTAACGGGGCAAGCTAGTGACATTAGACAACTTCAGATCGAAATCCGACAATTTCTAATAATCGGGCACGACCTTATGCCAACCAGCATCAGTGATTACGGTTTCGAACATGGGACTTTTTTGACAAAACAAAGCTTTGCTGAGCTGCTGCGGCTACTAGAACAGAAAATCCCCCGATAATATAAAGATTCAATCCGTCCGTCTCGTATACAAAATCCTAACGATGATAGTCCATTGTATAAGTCCATAGCTTGACGTTGCACCGAGTTCAACTAGACTATACGTATATATATAATACTTTCATATATAATACTAATTGCTGTGTCGTAATATTTTTTGTAAATGTACATAAATTAATGGGCTTAGAAGTTAGCTGAACATAATCTATGTACACTGAACGAGAAAGTAGTTGCTCGACCATTCCATGATTTGATATCCTTCACAAGTACAGCTTCTTTCACGCGGCGTGTACACATGCGCTTTCATAATGTAAGAGAGCATCCATTTATCTGCTTATATATATATATATAAGCCAGATAGACGTAAAGTTACGTATTGCGCAAGTAGATATTTATAGTTTCGCTCAGTTGGATACGAAGTGCTGCGTTGGAACGGTGGAACTGAGGTTGCCTGTTTCTCTTACATTTTTCGTTGATCGTTTGTCGTAGTTAAAGAAAGCAAGCTCCCTCTAAAATAAGCGCAAATATAGTTATGCTCATAATAGTAGGCTCGTCTTCGTAGGTATAAGCGAAAACCATCGTTTTTCTTTTAGCTTCTTCGCACAGGAAGTACGACCTTGAATTAATTTGACTACCCAGAATGAATCCGTGTGAGTTCTGCAAGGTCCTTCGTATCAGCGTAGACAATTCACGACAAAAGGTGACGCAAAACAGTACACACTATTCGCTAATGTCAAAAAGGTCTATGTAATAATACTGTGCAGAAGTCAAACTTTTTGCACTCTAAGGTAACGTTGGGCATAAGACGATCCGCTGACCACGTTCGATCTTTCTCTGACGAGAAAATCGTTCGAAATCGAAAAAAAGAGAAAAAAAAATACAAAGGTCAGCCAGAGAATAACAGATTGTTAGTTTGTCTACTACCTTAAGGATGTAGTAAGGCACCTGTGTCCTCACAACTGTTTTGTAGAGGCCAAACCATTACAAGGTAATAAGTAGCAATACTGGGATATTGTATAAGTTGAGCTAAAACCATAGGTCGATGCTGCTCTGCACAGAAAATTATACGCTTCTAGGTAAGATAGAAAGCCAATGCACGATCGCCATTGAATCCAGAGCTGACTTATTTAAATTTTTATTAAAATGAATACTTTTAGATAGCTTACCTCCTACAGTTAAGCTTTTATCTATGGGCTGTCTGAGCGAGACCCAACCAATTTCGGCCGGTGGCAAAATGTTATTCGTTAAATTAGAGAAGTGAGCTCTGAAAGTAACTTAAGCCAAATTGGAACCTTGGCCAAAACGAACCGCGGTTTTGCTGGATGAACATGGCTATCAGGGATGTCTCTTAACACATGCCAAGCTTTTTATCTATCGGCTCTCACGTGGAATGGGTGTTACGGCTGATGAACGATCGCCATCGTTTGAGCATTTTACACATGCGGAAAGAAGCTACATAGTATTGAAAGTACAATGTACGTGGTGATTGATGGTGCTTGTTGTGGCCCTATATCACGCTAACCAGGATCAAAACTCAGTTTGTTTAGATGTGACGGCTTGTCACTGTGGCTTTGTTACAGCGAATGTTTTGAAAATTTACCACGTTATACGTCTGATCAAGCATTAGTTACAAACACTGACATCCAATTTTTACACGGATACATTTCGTTGAAACCATCCACACAATGGTAAATTCTAATTGTGAGCAACACTGCTACAACGGAGCTAATTGTGAACAGATTTTTTCAGATTCATACTACAGCCTACAAGATATCGCAAGAGATCGCGCAGGGTACCGGTTGTTTCGGCTCCTTACAGCTTTTATAGTAAAAATAATTCTACTTACATTTCCTGCATCTAACATACAGAATAAGGTATAGCGACTTTATATGATAAGAAATATACTATGGAAGACGCTAGTGCAGCACGTTTCAATGGAGTCTTTGAGCAAAAGCAACTCAAACTATCGGGTGTCATACAGCCCCTACTCGTGTAGACACGACGATACATACATAGTCGATTAATCACTAAAAATGGTGGAGCTTTCGTCTAGCCAATCTTCTAAAGATTTACCATTCGAATGAGAACGATCCGCTCCATTGTCGCTGCAACTAAACCCTGCATCTTCGTCATTAACTTACGCTGGCTAGCGGCGGGCACAGGGGCATACCACTGACGTAACAACAAGCGCTGCTCGTTTTGTGCTAGGTCTTGCTTCTTCTTCTTTGGATACTGCATGAACGTAGGTACCGTTGTCCATACCTCACCGCATTCATGCTCTACGGCCACTGGCTGTAACTAATAGTATCACTGCTCTTAGCATCGAGGCGAAACAGGACAATAGACGCTTACGGTAGAACAACAATATTACTCCCGCGATTTGCCAGTTAGATTATCGACGACCATTTAGACGTACGAGTACGACATACCTTCGTTGCACGGGCTTACGCTTCGTTTGTCGTCACGATCGATGAATATCATGGAAAACGAAATGTCCGTAGTGCTTTGTTCTGGAGTCACCATGGCGAATGTTACTGTTATTTATAGAGTCTGGGGTGAAAGAATAGTATATCCATTGATCACAGGCCCTAAGAGTCGTGACTATAGTAGTCTATACGATATCTGGCAATGGCTAACAGCTGGACCTCGTCGCTGCTGCTACGAACCCAAGTGACGAGTGGCACAGCTACCAATACGAGATGTTGCGTTCTGTGTCAGAGCTGCGTGCACATTTCACTGGGTCAAGCGTGCAAGGTTAAAAAGTACGAAATAATAGGAGATACGGAAATAGCAAGACGTTAATGCGAACACGAGCCTGTTGTTGTCCACTATAACCAACTAGCAAACAGGTGCTACTATAAACAGCGGTGGAAGTATAGGACGTCTGTGTGTGCGTTATTCCTTTAATTTGAGCAACGGATATGTACAGACCCGTGTATTTGTTACGTTCGGAAAGGCACGTTTCACGTCTGGCGTCACTGTTACGCGTCGTATAGGGGCGAGCATCATATTTTAAAGACTAAACTAAGAATCAGCGCAACATATAATCCAACAGAGAATAAAAGTACGTATAATTCGGCATTCAAACTTAGCTATTGTTAAGTTCAGATAATGATATAATATAGTGCTGCGTTAACGATCTTGTCTATATGAAGTGCTGAAAAAGTTTTTTTTCCGGTTGAACAAGCCGCCCGTAGTGAAGAAGCAAACGTAACACAATGCGTTCCCTATAAAGTATTTCAAATTGACCTAAAAAAATTGATTGAAAATACTGTTATCCTGATTTTAGGCAAATCAGTGAGCTTATATGCGATGGCGCAATGGAACATTTATTTCGAGTGTAGTTGTTGTTTCCGGGAATCATCAGCTTCTCTCTCGAGCAGTTTTTGGTAGGTGTTACTACAGTTACCCCGGTACGATGTTCTCATTCTGTTGTACTACTCCATTGTAGCAGTGCTGCTGCCGTTATCCTCTAAACATATTGGTTCATCATCGCTACCTATCAATTTAATGGAGCCAGCCGTGCGAGTCCTCGCAGAAAGCAAAGAGCCGTTGCCCCTCTACGAAACGACTCGCGCGTATGACTCTGTACCATCCCACTTTGGTTTGCGATGTTCCTTATGTTTGTGGCTCGATGTCAGGAGTGGAAGAACAAATTCGTGGAAACGAACTGAGTGAATGTGCCCGGCTGACGAACGGGTGGAGGTGCCCATGGCGTCTCCCGACGACAAGAGCCGCACGTATAGATAAACAATTCCGGCTCCCGAAAAGACAATTGCAATGGCGTTTAGCGTCGGACGCTGCTACGCAAGTCGAACGTGGTTCCGCTACCGTCAACCAGTTGTTCATCATGTCAGGGCCATACTGCTGATGAGGCTGTTTGTGATCACGCATATTAGGATCGGGGGCATGCCGGCATCGTTGCTGTCGTCATGCGTGAATGATAGGTGTGTATTGTTCTTGTGATCGGTGCCCCATATTGGCTATTGATAAAAATGGTCAAGTAACGTTTTGCTAATCAGCCGTAGTCGGAATACGATACTGCGTCTATTGACCAACGAAATCAATTTGACGGGCGACACACGTGCTATAAGACGCCTATGCAAATTTAAGTTGGTCGAAACAACGACGCTCGATCAGAGACAAAGAAAAGTGTACGTTGAATTGGTCCTATTGCTGTCTACAGCCTCCTACATGACTGAGGCACAAAAACTTTGCTCCCATAGATGGGAGCAGAAGTGCGAAGCAAAGTTAAATCCAGAACCTATTTGAATGCGAGCAGTATAAAAATATTGGCCAGAATTTCCGGTTATTGCATTAGTAGAACCAATATGGGCCTCCTGACCAATAGAACCATTTCATTTCAGTGTTTCTATATGTACCTGTAGGTATCGCATCGTAGAACTTTCGCCCAGCCATTTTATTTCTAATTAGGACAAACGGTCGGAGAGCACCCGCTCGCTAGAGAAAACCACTTTAGTTAAGCTAGTGGCATATAAATTAATGGGTCATTCTGTAAAATGTACGCACATTGTATATTGGGCACAATGCGCACATTGTGTTTTACACAATAGACGATTGTAACACTCTGTCGGTCATGTAATTTATACATACTGTAATATTATTACCAAAACGTTTCAATAGGTTAGAATGCACCACCCATGTGATAATGTAATCTAGATGTAGTGGTCTGAAAAACTCGATTTCATATTTAAAACACTCGAATTCCCGACCACTTTCACACGCGCTTTCAAATAGCGCTCAACATTATTACACATATGAAGAAAAAAAAAAAAAAAAAGGTACGTGTCCTACTGTGTAAGCGAGAATTGAACAGTACAATGTAATGCTATAACAATAGGTTTTCTCTTCAACAGTCGGTCCATGACACTTCTGTCTGTATAGTATCCCTATGTGCGGAGATATTACGACGCGGTTTCTTTTGAGAGCCTATCGAGACTGTAACGTTTGATAGGGGTAGTACGTTGTAGCCTAGTAGTCATTCACTTCGCTTCGGTATCCGAAGCCATTGTATGGTGCCATTTTTCTAGTCGCGTCGTCGGACGCAAGCATGACCAAGTAAGCATTTCATATTCGAAATAATCATGACATAATATAAACTCACGCATTGAAGGCCAATTAAACTGTCTAATGGACGAAAGACAAACAGGCTGTCACGTCGTCCACGACAATCGTTGCCATGCGTTACGTCGCGCGATACGAACTTCTGAAGTCTGATTCCTTGTCACCCCTCCCTTCGCCCACCCTGTCCCACTGAGCAGCGATGCGTCAAGATCTATATAGATCTGCATTGAATATGATGATTGAATAACGCGGTTAACGAGCAACGTCCTGGATGCTTAATATCCCCTTGCTGTGATGTTAGCCACGGGTTTCTTTCGACCAAAGCCGCCAAGACAGCGTGCAACTCGTTGTTCAACCTAGCGAGTCTGCGAAGCCTATTAGACCTGCCTTCCCTCTGATGTCGCTGTCTTAGTGGGCAACTGGTCTATGGCACGTTTGTTCGGGCGTCAGTGTTTGTGGAGGCGACGATCGACACCTCCCTTAGGATTTCTTAGGGCTGGCACCTCCAACTGCTTGGACGCTTGTTCGCACAAAGCAGACCGCCCAAGCCAGAAAGATCTAGCCCCGCCAGAAGCCCTTTTGACTGCTCTCTGTATTCATGATCTAATTATTCCGTAGATCTGAAACGCGAGAAACACATTCGCCGAAATATCATCTATTGAACAGGTTGACTGACGACTTATAAACAATAGCTGTAGATGTACTGGCATTTACGCTTTAGCGATTTTTAGATGTTCCGATCCAGTGGGGTGCTGGACATCTAAAGGTTGTGCGATGTTTATTCTTCTTGGAGCTATCCAGTACCGCTGTTAATGACGTTGGCATTGGCAATTATCATGGTGAAATTTCTTCGGCACTGATGAGTATTAGGCCTTACTAGACGTGACATTTCGATGTCGCTGTTCCTAGGTATATCTTGGTGACAGTTACCACGAATTGGGTGACCTATTCCTAGGACACGACCCAGTTCTATTAGTGGACTGAATTGTCTACAGATAGCGCCTACGCGCCAATGCGTATTTACAATGCATCGTGCGTGGGCATAAGGATGCAACAGGCAACTGCGATTCTCGCTTCATGCCAACGCACTGGCAAAACGGAACCGTCCATCTATCATATACCATTAAAAGTAACCACACCACATTACTACTTCAAATACTAATAACGTGTAGTAAAACAAAAAAAGAAAAAAAAAGCGTTAAGAAATATCGTTGCCGAGAGACGCCAAGTTTTCAAATGATGGAACGCTGTCGTTTACGGCCATTACGCGTATAGATCGGGCACGCGTTTGCTGTATAATGTGTTATTATATGAAACACTTATGTTACGCGTTATTTCGCATGTCGAATCATCGTTACCGTCCGTGGCAGCCGCGAAATGCTACGTTTTTATTATTTGAGCTTAATATATTCGTTTGTTATTACTCAGCGTCGCAAACGGTGACGGCGAGAGGTGCGCTCAGGTACAGCCGTCAGTTAATGCAATGGTGGTATTCGCCAAAATCTTCATCTTCGTACGACCAATGAATTTTTAATCAAATCTTTTTGTCATCGAATCAAAAAATGCTTATAATTTTACCATTTTTCTTGACAATCCATTTTGGCGTCAATTGGTTCATACATTTTTAGATAGGCCCTTTGACCCTATGTTTCGATTACCCGTGAGGGCGGTAGCATTCATCTTCGGTCTGTCAAGACAATTTTTTACCTTTGTCCAAATAGGCATAATGTAACAGTTCAAAGGCTGCCGCCGTATCAACCGTTCGTATGCCTATACCCGGAGATTCCGTTTCGGGTATAGTTTCTAATTATCTTATCTGAATATGTGTGAATAATATGAACAGTCGGGAGCTCTCAAACAATTGTCGTGAAACAAAGACGTCCGGTATAGACGTTAATTGCTACAGTTAGATTCCGAAATTGCACGAACGTTAACTTGGACGTAGAATCACGAGTAAAACATTGGGCAACAGAAAGGAGCGGTTGTCCTTACTGGCAGCTCGAAACGCTGTCCAGCTCAAAGGCATGCTTAGATTTACTACTATACGGACATTCTGTGGTAGCTTACGGCCTACCCTCATATTGCACAGCCGTTACGGGCTCTGTATGCAGTTGGTTCCATCAGTAGTAGTGTGATTAATACGACGCCAAGCTTGAGGTCTGGCATTCCCTTTAACAGTTAGACCTCTGCTGTTTGCTTTTCCCGAACAACAAAAAAAAAAAAACTCAAATCTGTGATTAATCATATCTTATCTGTGCTGAAGTCTTACCAGCATCTTTATCGAACTACTGATACACAAAGGGAAGTGTTGTGGGAAACGTTCATCGATGTACGTTGCTCCGATGTGGGACGTGAGTTAATCCTCAAAAAAGCATATCTGCTAAAAGGACATCAGCAGAGCCTCCCGATGAGGATTACCATGACTCTCACATGACATGAGGATTACTGTGACTCTTTAAGAGTCACAGCTATGATAATAATAATGGTTGTAAGAGATGAGTTGACGCCAACAATGTCATCCATTTAACGAACTTTTTCTAGTCAAGTAGAATCTGGGCTTCTTACATATATACGTAAAGCTCAAATATAAAACACTGACTCTCAGGTTGGTGAACGTATGTGAAAATATTCACTGATTTATCTTTCGTGAAAGCAATATCTTGGAACTGTGTGCGATAATGGTCAACGTTTTTCCATCTATTTTAATCGATCGACGGATAGATTGGACAAAGGCAGCTTTTGTGCTATGATTATTGCCGTGCAATTGCATTAGCAGGACACCACTGCTAAAGAGCTACTACTCCTGCTATTACAGGTGTTAAGACAAAATGGTAGTTGTAGCTTGCTTCGTAGCAATTACTCGTTGCTTGCACTAGTCGATTGTCATTGCCGTGAGGTGATCTTATGTCGGCGGCCACCGATGCGCACAGACAGACACTACTTACTATTTTCCATTGATACGTCGCCGCCAGGGTCTATCAATCACTTCATCAGCTTAGCTGCTAGAAGACACCGCGCACGCGCGCGTTCGCGGTCAATAATGATATATCGCCAGCGGAAGCCCTGAGGGTGCGTCTGTGCCGTAAGCAACAATGTCCGCATCCGTTACGCCCATAGTGGTTTCGTTTCGTTCAGAGACGGTCTCCACACAACCCTTGTCGCATGCGTCGTAACGAAGCGATAGAATACGATAAAGTAGAGGCCGAAAACACTCGAATGCCCTTTAGCAGACTGTGTCAAGTGGCAGTGCCCTACCGAGCGACGACGCTGGCCCATTACGTCTGCCTTCAACGATGATAATGATTGAATTTTCCGTCAACAACATACGTAAATGCGAGTCGCTGTAGATGAATTAGAAACGATGATTGTTTAAATAAGGAGCATTGGAATATGTATGCTGTATATGTTTTCGGGCTAGTGAAAGCGAGGTGGGGGCAATTACCTACGTAAACCCCACTACGAAGGAGCGATGATGGATGACATGTACGGCGGGTGCTAAATGGTGGATAGCTAGTAATCGACAAACCGGTAAGTACGGCAATTTTTGTAAGTGATGACATCGCTATGGATTTAACGATTAGATTAAGTAATAATGATCATAACCTTGTTACGACACCATATACCTAACGGATGTCTTTGGTATCTACAATCGCTCACCAAATAAAGAAAAGGTAAACTATACACGTTGTTATAAAATTAGAGTGTCGATAGGAAATAACGTAAGGCTACTTGATCGGTATATCGTAGATCCTTTTTTTTTACAGCTTGAATAATTTGTAAGTAAATAGGTAATAAAATTTATTTCGACTGGCCGTCTCGAACTTTTGAAGCTGTTGGGCATCAACCCACCCCTTTTTACTCAGTGTAAGCATACATTCGACTGCTTAATGGCAATGAATCTTACTTAAACATCATTTTTCTGCATTTGATGAATTACAGTAGAATATTTAGCTTGTAGAAGTAGAAAACGCATCCTCAGACAGCAGGCAAATTCGGCGTTTCTAGCAGCGGTGTGCACGTGTGTATGCCTAGTGAACACTCTTTTATCATTAACGATACCGTTCGTCAAACAAAAGAAAATAGCATAGAAGAGTAACGAAACTATCCCCCTTCAGTCAGCGAATTCTACCACTGCCAACGTATATTTTTAATGCTGCATTTCATCTAGTCCAGTTACATAAACTATCTGCTATCGTCTCCCGGAGTGATCTTGATTCACCATATATAAATTGTGTACTTCTATATCGATCTATACGGTACAGCTGTTGTAGCAGGTAGCAGTTATCGTCGGAGGAACTGCAGAGAAAGCTACTTCAACTGCGAAAAGAAGAAAAATAGACGGTTTCAATCACTATGACCGTTGCGGCTACCGCGTTTTCGTCGTCGTCGTCGTCGTCGTCGTCGCCATCAGCAACGGCTTCTTTTTACCGTTTTTGCAACACAACGAGCCACTCACACTCACTGACGTAATAACGTCGACCTGAAATTCGGCCAAAGGCGGCTCAAGGAAAAGCTGCTGTAGTCAGATCTGCCCCGGCGGCTTTTTGTTGCTGTATCAGTTGTACGGCGTTAGCTTTTTTTAACGTAAGTTCCTAGCCACTAAGCAAAAATTGCCGTTCTTGTTGTTGTTACAGTGGCGAAGTTAATCAGTGATCAGTGCAACTGCCTTCGTCTGTGATCTCTTCTTGCCGTCCACCGGTAGCAAGAGAACGCTCTCCTGTTATTCATGCGATGCTCCCTTGTCTATGATGTATGTACGTCATGCAGTATGCTTTTGAGCGACTTTATGAAGGGGCACAATCATCCAAATCGTGTTCACCGTCGCTCACTAAAGTCTCCAGCGCGTGTGTGGCTTTTTTTTCTCGTAACCTCGTCGCCTTTGGGTGCCGAATAAATATCAACGCGCATAAGACACATATTGTACAATTCACAGCTTTCTCGTACCCTCTGCTCCGCTAATGCATGTAGAATAGAGAAAGAGATGCCCATAATCGGATCGTCGTGTCGCTATTTTCCATCGAATAGCGACATAAAAAATGGTTCGTTCATTCGTCTGCACTCGCTAAATCTGACGATAACAATTAGAGGATGTATGTTTGTGTGGCACTTTTCGAAGCAATTCTAACGTGCTGCTGTACTGTCTGCTTAAAATACCCGCGTAAAACCAAAATGCTTTCCAAGATTTTTAAATTCGGCAGGTCATAATCACCGTCGACTTCATCGGATCAAATCAAATCCGATTGGTGCAGAAAGAGCGGTCCGCAAAGAAGGACATAATTTTACTTCAACGCTAAAAATAATTGGTTTATCATTTGCAAAGTCACTAAGATGAATTAATCCGGGTTCAGCTTACGGTATACATTCATTCGGTTGCCATTCGATGGACGAAGTAGACATGCAAGGACGCTATCAGTGCCATCAGCTTAAGGCTATTATTATCCCCGTCGGGCCACATGCCTAACAGGCTCGTTCTCGAGACGTCGTGGGGACAGAGTCAGCATGTTGACACCGTCGAGCGCTAACGTCGACGTATTGTTCTCTAGCTGCTGGGACAGTTCAGGGTAAATTGGCCATCGGTGGCTTCGAAACGCTATTGTGGTGGAGAGACAAATCTCGCCGCATTGAGATAAATCAGCACATTTTTATGGACAACGAGTTTAAATAAAGAACGGCAGGATATTTCTGCATTGTTGAACTTTACGCTGTTCAGGTACCACTGACATCGGGACAACGTAAGCCATTGCCCTTGGTTATCTATTGTTGTACGTATATTTTATAGCATATATTTAACTGTTAATGCAAAGCATTCTCAGGGTCAAGAAAACACTTAACACAAAAGTATTATCATTACTGCTATAAGCGTTGTTATCATTGACTAGCGTAACTGCGATAGTCTGCAGCGTCGGCTGGTAGGAGTCCCCGCTCAAACCCGGTTGACGTCGCGCTTGCCAGGCTGACTAAATCGATTGACTAAAGGCGTCTTCAGCAAATCCAGCTATTGGAATGAGTGTCAGTTACCTGACTAAATGATATTTCCTCTCCGATCCATTGCAATCGGTAAATCCTTTCCATTCGAGTACCTTTCTCATTCTGCACCGTCCTGACAACAGCAGGGAGTTGGCATGGCAGTGGCCGACAAGACCTTGTGGCAGAGGCCATTCGATCTTCAAGTTCGGGTAGCGTTGTACAGCGCGCGCCACTTTATGGTATATGATGCAAACCAGTTGCGACTGAATCTAGCCATATACATTTTTTGGGCACGACGAACTACGGGAAGATTAAACACGAGTATCACAAATGACTATTTGAGTCTATAAATCAATATTAGGACTTTGTTTTTAGGACTACATCAAACGGACAGGTGGTCACACTCAATCGATTTGAAGAAGCTAATAGTGATCTAATTAAGTTTTTCGAGAATTCAGTCCGCATTGAAAAACTCTATATATGAAAAGTGGCGTAGCGTTACATATATTTTTAGCAGAAACAGCGGTTGGTAGCAACTGCTCATCATATGGCCCCTATGGCCATAGGGACAAAAATAGGGATAGGACAAAAACAAAAATAATGCGTCAAACATAATGTCGTCACGACTGCAAGCAAACAAACTGATTGACCATCAATAGTAATAGTTTAGCCTATATGGATACATTGCTACGATGTGTGTGCGATGCGATTGACGAAGACGCCGTGAAGACCCGCTGCAAATAACGTGCAGCGTAACCGCAGAGCTGAAGCTGTAGTTTCAATATGATTGGTCAGAACGAAATTCGTACTAATTATTGAAAAAAAAAAAGTTTGTAACACATTTTACATAAGCCAGCGTTTATACAGGTATTACCACTACCATTGGGACGTCTTCAACTAAAATAGATATTTTAGTTTTTTTTTTTCTTTTTAGTCGCAGATATTTTTAACAAGGATTGTTATTGAGTTTCCATTTTTAGAAATGTCCTGGTCGCTGCACAAATTGTTCGATTGTCATTAGATAATATGAACGATGGGCTTAATAACAGCTGAAATAAATGAAGCTTCGCTTCGGGTAACCTGTCATAATAAAGGTTTCGTAAACTCGTGTCGATTCGATAGATCGCAAGTACGATTCAGTGCTATCGTTCAAGGTATCAATAATCGCAATGCTGATGCAATGACTACGGAAAAACGTCCAGATCCAAACGCAGTTTGCAGAGAGACTCGTATTTACTATACAGGAAGTTCACTACCCCAATAATTGCTGTCCGTACCCCAGCAGCCATTAATTGGCATAATAAGCATGTCAACACCATTAGAAACAGTGTGCGCTTCGTAATGAGAAATAAACTACGTCAAAAAAGCTTCGCTGTCCAGCCATGTCCATAATGACATACAAAAACAGCAGTGAAACTAAGGAACAAAGACAAAAATGGTGAAACGCATGAAAACATATAGAAGTGTTCCTTTCTTTTTGTCGTAAAACAATGACCGTGTACTCTACGACTTTGCCTATGCGTGTTTATTAGTTCTGGCCTTAAGGCAGAGGGTTTGGTGACTGGCACATGCTACAGTAGCATGTAGTACCGATGGGCTGATGGATATTTACATGATAAATCCATCTAGCTAGAATCGTTTCTACCGGCCATATCGGCTATCACAACGAATGGATACGACCGCAACGATGACAACAACAACCTTTTACAGACTTTGGCTTCCAAGCGAAAGAAGTTTCTTCGTATCTGTGTGATGGATGGAACTGATTTGACTTGTGGAAATGAATGCGACGAAGTGGGGAGGTAGTAGTGGGGATGTGGAGAACGGGGACGGGGGGACGGATGTATCAGGGAGTGTTTGCGATTCCGGATGACCACCGTCACCAGCGATGGATACGGCTGTGATAACCGACAGCGGTGGTACTCTTGATAGGATACCGTTTGACCGACTTATGGGTGCCTCTCTCACTTTCTCTGTTTTTCTTCTTGTTCCTTCGAGCGACAACGAGTACGATGACGATGGGGCAAACCAGCCGCTGATGTCGTTACCCATGACCCAAACGGGTCAAAAGCTGACCGCCACAGTTCACTGCTTAGTAGCGACATCTGGCCGTAGCAACAATAATAACAGCAACAGCTTCAGAAGCAAATGGTACAGCGGAAAGGAAACTACTACAATAACTCATTCCGCTACCTTATGTTCCTACATGGTTCTACTGCTCCTTGATACTTATTGGCACTGCTAAGACGTGCACTATTGGCTGCAGGTGCAGCCATTCCAGGAGCATGAATACAACCACAGTGCAAAACTGTTATATAGTACAACTGTTCGATATCTGAGGATCCCATCGTTCGTCGCGGAGTCTTTTTACTTGTGATTATAATATATGCTTACGGTACTGATGATATAACGGTCTCAAGATTAGTAGAGTTTTTGCCTGCTGGGACTATGATATGTATTGCGTTTGCTCAGTCTTCACGACCAGCCGACCGATCACTTCTATTAGCTTTCTTATTTAGATCGTCAAGTTGTATGGCGACGACGATACTTTTACGGCCAACGGCGGTGTACAGTTGACTGACATCGACGATCTCTCTATACATACAATGTACATAGAGGAATTACACAAAAACGTATAATACGGGTCAAATTAACAACGGTACAGTATTAAAGAAATAGAACAATGGAAACCTGACAAGGTCCTTGTAGTAGAGTTATAAACGAAGCTGACTTGACCAAAGTATGTAGCGATGAATATACGGCGACATTGAGAGGTGGCCAAGTTTGACGCTAACGCGTTTTCCGCACGTGGGAACCGTAAGAGCGTTTTGACGTCACGTGGAGGAACTTGGACGGAATCATTCATAATTACTTGGGACCGCTCGCGATGGCCGCCACGATAGAAGATTCCGCATTCGAGACTGAAAGGGTCGATGTCCTTTTTGAGTCGCCGTATTTTTATATGCGTGATAACACCGAAGCCAAGTAGGATAAATATCTTTAAACGGGAAAAATAGAAATTAAGACGATCATTAGTGTGATGAATGTCAATGGCGTACGTAAATGTCTTCACCGTTGGAAACATCAATGCAATCTGATGCCTTTTCGCTGTGCATTCTCGGCACACAGGAATGAAAACGGTCTCCAATGCATAAGACGGTTCCATGAGATCTTCCTTTTTCTCTTATTATCTCCAGAAAAGTTCGTTTATATCACACCCCAAAAAATGTTCATCTTGATTCTTAATCTTAAGCTGGCGTGAATGTGCCCTTACCGTTGTTCAGTATGACGAGTGTACCAAGAACACGGTAGTTGAAAATATGAACTTGCGAGACAAGATGGACAATCAAAGCAAAGCAGACCACTAAGATATAATGATTGCTAAGTGACCTCTGGGGGTGTTGCCGCTCTGCGATTTGCGAGGCAGTGCCGTCTGTGGTAGATCATCAGAAGAAAAAAGCAAGCGAACGATTAAGAAAGAATCTTTCAACGCTGCTTTGCTTCATTGAGAACAAGTTAGGGCTGTAATAACTAATCGATTCGTTCACAGTTTATCATTGTTGCTCCTGCCGCTGCCATCGTGCCCCTGGCATGGCAACGTACGCGTCCGCATATAGACCGCATAAACGCACATTTTTTTGCTTCGAGGGTGGTCGAAGCAGAGAGGCAGGAGGGCAATATTCTACTCGTACAGCTTTAGGCTGTGTCGTCCTATATTAATTTAGATGGGACGGTTCATTTCCAAACGACGATTATTTGCTAATGGCAAACCGAACGCAAGATGGCGGATTTCACCTGACCCTCTTTCGGCCTTACTGGCCGCCCACACCCTTTTGGTCGGTGGCTGATTGGCATCGCACAACTGTGAGGTATAAACAGCCTATAGTGAGCCGCTTTGCTGGCTCTGCCAATATAAAAGTACCAATGGTAGTTCTAATAGTAAGCTGTTCGCGCCAGCTAGTCATCATTAACTGATGTTTTGGGTGCTGCGAGACGACCCTATCGCGATGGTGTGCCGCTCTAACATGGCTTTTTCACATTGATTACAAGCTTACTGGTCGTACGCTTGAACCTCATCTAAAGAACAAATGATTATCGCACTTTATAACTAATATATATGCCTGCAATAGCGATTGATGTGTCTATATTTTTTGCTGTTTTGTAACTTGAAGATGTCAAATAATTTTATTGTCAATAGAAGACAACATCTTTTGAGAAAATTGTGCCACAAAGGCAGGTGGAGCCTAATGTGCCGCTGAAGATATATGTAGCACGCTAATGTGGCAATATGTCCCACCCTTACGCGCCATATATAGATTTGAAAGCGAAACAAGGCTTGTTAATGATAATAAATAAAGTCATTTTTTTTTTACCATCTAGGAGAGTGAGCTGTTGTCTGTGCTTTTTGGGATGTACTTTTTCTATGGGAGTCTTTTCGCTTCGCTGGCTAACGTTGATTTAACTAACGATATATAGTCGTTTCGTAAACTACCTCCGGTAAAACTCTGCGTAATCCTCCAAGTTGTTGCAAGCTGTCGACATTAGCGTGACAATAATAAAAATAGGTATAAATTTACAGAATATGTATAGGCATGTTTGGTATCCTGTGAGTACTCCAATACGTCAGTCTGTATATGTCAAAATATGTGAGAAAAAGATGGGGCCTTTTTCGATTTTAGGATGATTATACTCAACTTTAACAACCCATTCGGCTACAAATGTTTACAAAGTTACGTTCGTAAAAAAAAACTTCAATGGCTGGATTCCTTTTGATACCTCCCAAATCGTGCTTATTGGATGTGTGATCAACATCAGTACAAAGATGCTTAAATCACAGTGATACTTTGCTATAAATGGAGATTTTACGCATAATTGAGAGAAGATTTTGTATTTCTATTGCAGGTAGTAGTGTAAGACTGGCGGTGACCAGTGAACACTCAGTAGTAATGGAAAATAGGAACAAGTGTATGACCGTTTACAGAGAAGTCATACACGCACATTCGGTAAACCTTCATAGAAAGAATAGTTTGTTGAAATATGCAATTAACATGCATCTAACAAGCGAGAACACCGGAAATAATGGCCTAGATAAGCGTGGGTGTTCCTATGCATCAGCAAAACCAGTACAATATGATGCTAGATAGCCATCAAAAGTATATGATGATCTGTTGTTTTGTCACATATCACAACTCTTCATTTTGACGCAATCTGCTGAGTTATTTCCAATTCTGAAAGCATTAGTCTACCATGAAGAAATGAGAGATGACATCTATGAAAGGATAAAATGGCCGAGTGACATGTTTGCATGTCGCATGTCTGCACGAGCGCACGTTGCAGTAGCGTCCAAATAGACTTGGGAGACATCTTCTAGGCATCTAAGTAGAACTTTCTCCGTTTCTTTAGATCTAGCTTACGAAATAATTAACACAGTTTTTTTTTTTCTAATTCCAGGTAAAAACATCGCGAGTCTCCTAGTCGCTGATTGTATGCCTGTATAATGTTAGCTGGATGCACTTCTGCAGACCCCGATGTACAATTAGGCCGTTCAAAACGAATCCTGCGAGCTTTAAAGTTAAATAACCTTTGAAGTAGTTCGGCTAAAATGATTTCTTATATGTGTTAGAGGTGCTTGCCTTTATACGCTTGTCGTCCTGCTCGGGCAGCTCTATAGTTACCATTCTTGTTTTTATCTGTACTTTCTCTATCTATGGTTTCTCGAAGCAATTCGATAGTGAGATATGCTTACCTATTAGCTGGCATGAAAAACCTCCGGAATTATACTGACTTAGACCGGGATAATAAACGGACTGAGGTCAACATTGGACGTTGTTTAGCTCGATTCAAGAAGTGGTTGAGACATATCGATTGGCATAAGGTAGCCAGCCTTCGATGGCTGTACTAACAGTCTATAAGTTCCTCTGAAGTAGTGGGCTGTGCTGATCGTTTCATTTTCGGCGAGCATATCATACTCTTAATGGTTATTGCCATCACTTTATGTTCGAGCTTACTCGAGATTGCCACTGAAGTCGATCTCTGTCATGGACGATGGCATTTCTTAGTCTAGTTCGTCTTCATCCAAAGATGGAGACTGAACCATACCTCATCTATGGCCAAGCGGATTTTTCGTTAATTAAAGTTTCGCCAATTGCGTGCGGATTTTTAACTGGCCTGAAGTCAGTCCACAAGGGACTTGGAGTCTATTCAGTTTCCGCATGTTTAGTATTCGAGTTGTAATTCTGTAACAGATTACGTAGGCAATGCCAGTGTTGGCCAGACGGCTTCTTAGATTTTGAGCTTTGACCTTATTTGAACCTTCATTAGTCTTCGTCGAACTTCCATAGCGCTGTGCCGCTTCGAGGAATAACAACTTGGCGGCTACGCATTAGTTGCCGAGACAAAGGAAATGCTTTTTTCCCTGAACCAATTTTTCTTTGAATAAACCTAGCGAATTTTCACTTTTTCTCAATTCTTGAAAAATTGGAGCACTTACCAGCCAAATTTCATGACTAATACTCGTAACAGGTTTTCCTTTTTCCTTTGTCAGTGCCGGCTCCTGACACAGGATTCACGTTCCCAGATACGCTATTCCTAACCCAGATGTAATCCAGTTACAAAGTGAACAGATCACAAGATTTGAACTAGGAGTGAACTGCAAGGAATCTACTGGTCGAATTTTCGCACGCTTTTTTCGTCTGCTATTGTAACTAGCAATATAAGACAGAAATTTTATTCTCGTTGAATTCGATTTTGCCAACATTACAGTGACTATGGGTACGCTATCCATATAGGATTATTTCTTCATTGGATAAATTCGTGTCTCTCGGATTTGCCTGCATTTCGTTCATTGGATCCTGTATGAATGGTAAGAATTTGGTGATCGATCGCTCTATGAGAATGGTAAACAGTATTCGACTATGGAGCGTAAGAGATTGCAGCGCCATATTGATAATAGTGTTTACTACCGCTGTTGCTACTGCAACGAGACCGGTAGAGATAGTGCCACACATTACAACGATTATATACTGCTACCATCATGCGTGGATATAATTGCTGGTGATATGACGACGCCTCTTTACTGGAACGTACGTCGTCTCAGAATGCCGCTCCTGGCGATAAACGAGGAACAAAGACAAAAATCGAAGGCATTCTGATATCTCACAATATTGTCGTTGGCGTCCCTGCTGATGACCACGACGTTGTAACGGTATCATAGGGCGAAGCGCGAGGGAACGACGTAATAAATTGCGTATTACTGTTTACATTCAACAAACACAAAGACAGGAACGTTGTGGTGTCGGAGATCGCTAAAGGGCAGAAATAAACAGAAACGTTGCGTAATACTGTGGTGCATCAACTGCTTCATCCTCAATGGAACCTTGAAAAAATCCCTTATATATAACCCAGACGATAACTAAATATCAAGGCAAGGGACACCAACAGTGCGGAGGAATAATCAGCGTAGGCGATTCAGGAAAATGTGCATCGATGTAATTGATTTTTCATAGTTATCTCCAAAAGTTACGGCCCTCGATGAGCTCAGAACAGTGTGAAGCCTGGTCGTCCTTAGCAACGCTTCCATCATCGAATGTCGATGGCAGGGCTTTTAAATGCGCTAACTTCCATTTAATGATGATGTTAGTCGTGTTTTTGATACTGTGGTCTACGTTATTAGTTGTGCTAGCGGTTAAGGCCACGGAGATAGACCTAAGCAGTACTCCCGTGACGGCGCCTGGAATGACAGCAGAACTAACGGATTAAACAACTGGAAACCAGTGGAAAAAAACGTCAGTAGCAATAGCGGCGATCGTAAGCTTAATGTGATGTAGTTAACATGACGCGCTCCTGCGATGTCGTCAGCTGCTAGCAACGCCAGATCGGCTAATTTCGACAAGTTTCGTAGTTACGACCGAGGCCGGCCACTATGACAAGTGACAGCATGCATTGATCGTCACGAAAGCTGCGGTAGTGTCGCGCTCTTGCCAGGCCAGCCGCGCGAGGAGGGCTCGCTCAGGTGAGAAGAGCTGATCATCAGCTCCCGGTGGTAGGATCCGGACCTTTCTTTGCCTGCCTGCTTTTCCTTATTACTGCTGCTGCTGCTGCTGTCCATCATTTAGTGCGCTACAAAAGGAACATTAAGCGGAACAAGACGAGAGAGGATTGCAGGCGTGATTTCCTTAATGGGAAGAATGTGTGTTTTCAAATAACATATATCGTATTGCACAATATACTACGACAGATACATCGATGTGCCACTGCTGTTGTTAAAGTAGTAAATATAATGCAGTGACAACATGTCTCACTAGCGTTGGACCCGCCGATCGGCGAACAGGGCCGCTGAAAGCACTTGGCCCGTTCACATCTATGCTGGTACGAATAAGGACGAATGGCGTTTGTTCCGTCGCTTGTATTTTTAACTGCGGAACAGTTTTTTTTTCAGCTTCAACGGTCATCGACATATTGTAGTTAAAAGCTCCAACGCATCAAATCAAAGGTAGATTAACTTGCCAAAGCTAAGCTGACAAGAAAGACACTGGCAATACAAGACGCTGGTTGTATATCAGTTCGAATTATACCTTGTCCGTTTTCAATTCACACAGGTATGTTATGTAAGCGTGCCTTCGCGCCAGGTTGCCGCCAGTCCCATCTCTAGCATTATTATTACTGCTCCCTGATCATGCCGCCATCACAAGCGCAAAAAACATTTTGTTTGCACTATTATTACTAATATTGTGCATAATGAGAAACACAGCAAAAAAACAAACGTCACGAACATACAGAGACAGGTTTTTGATCTTCGTTTGTTATCCGCGTTTAGCCGAGTAGTCTTTCGCAGAAGACATATGGGCAACGCAAAAACAACGAAGATGCTCTGTGGATCTTCCAACTGTTAGACTAAGACTAGCTGGAAGTAGAACGGTGGGTGTCTGCGAGGCTTGAGATTCTGGTTTTTGGAAAGGCGTGAACTGTTGACCGATTCGAGTGCTTGTGTCAGCTCACAGCCGTCTCGTTGCAGGCTCTGTATTGTCGATACGGATAACAAACAAATCATATATTAATAATATAGTAACACTATAATCAGCGTTGTATATGTCGACAATACGAAGTGAACAATTAGTCACTAATTATATAATTAGACACAGAAACGTGTCAGTAGCGAAACATTATGAACAGGCATGCTTCCATGAAATAGGATGACGTTCGGGCGACTACGCTTGGTAGTCAACTCCATGGTCTCGTCCTAGTATAGCGTATGATAATAACGTGTAACAGAAAAGGATTATCAAGCGTAATAAATTTTAGGTCTAAATTACCCATTAATCTTTGTAAAATTACCCATAAAGAGTTTGTTCTAATAAATAATGTTCTGTATGGAGTATAACTACCAATCTAATTGTTGTTAGTAGTAGTTTATTATCAATATAGTGTAAGGGCTAGTGTTTTCCGATTACGTACGAGCTTTTTTCCTCTAGACAGCATCGATTCCATAATTTACGTCTAGAATTGTAACCATTTAAAGAAGGGTCATAAGGCTATTGCTAGGTCTACGTGCCGCTCGTCCCGTGCTGCGTCTTCTAGAAAATCTACGTAAGACGCTTAGATTCATAGTACACTATTTGTTTTTTACGAGCGTATAGCGTTTATAGCCAACATCGGAAACACGAAGTCTCTGCTGCGCTAGGTATCGTTCAGAATTTTTTTGAGAGGGGTGTCAACCGATTAGAAGGACAAATATTTATGCAGGTCAATACACAGGCTCCTCGTCTGCGTGCATCTACTACAGTATTCGCACGATAACTGATAATATTCGTCAATGAATCTATCAAGCGGCAATTATTTGGCTCCTTTGTCTGTTCTCGTGATAACCACAAGAAAGAACAAATTCCATATGGCTTCCAGTTTACTCGTTGAGAACGATTCTATTTACAAATATTGCAAATAAACCCTTTCATAGTTGAGCCGTTGTGGAAATGTGGTACTGTGGTTACATAGGTGGCAGAGTGTTACGGCGTGCGACAACCCACAGCGCCAGCGTGGCAACAGCGGTGGCAACCGATATCACTCGTTTTCGAACATTCGCGAGCGAAACTTCGCTTGAAGCATGTTCAATCTAGCCTAATGTTTTTCATTCAGGTGTATGGAACCTGACCCTTTAGCAAAAACAACAACGCAATAAAGATGGTTCATTGCAAAGAATTAATATCAAAATAATCGGCACGATGGTACGAGTTCTAACTAAAAGCCTTTCGGCATTGATATGCTACTTCCGGCTAACGATATGGATTTATCAATGACAATTATTTTGTAGCATAATTTGACTACGGTCGCTCGTGACGAAACAACAACCACTTTTTATCATTAGTAAGCTCTTGCGCTGTAAGTACGTTGCTCGTGGCAGTCGATAGTATTCTCAAACTTGGTATAGCCACATATTTGAATGCGTAGAGGTCGAACCCAGTTCGTCTTTTTCGTTGAACAGAGTTCGACCTGTTAGTTGACGCGGCTTTTTTGGGCTTTTTTTTTTTTACTTTTACACACCATTGGCGGGTTACCACTGAGAGAAAGCCGTGCGTCTATGGCCCATATCAATAGCGATAGATAATAGAATTCGTCTTGTTCATAAAGTTCCCGCAGATCAGTTCGAAACGTAGCAACGGCGCTAGCAATCATATTTCACTGAAGATTCTGCTATTCTGGGCTCTGTCGTACCTGTACCATAATGTGCTGCTGCCAGTGTAATGAGATGAATCGTGAGAAACTGCCTCCAAGATGACTGCGATCGAAAACGAGAGCTTATACGTGATGTAATAAAACGGCGGACGGAACCATTAATCCGATCGAACTTTGCGTTGTATACGTCTGTGTATTTCTACAGATTAAAATTGCGTTCATTTTACAATTGAGCGGAACAGTGTCTGAGTTCGCGGAATATGGAAAAAGGCTTCAGCTGTCCACCCAAGGGATGGTTGGTGGTAGATTTTAAGGCAGCCGAAGCTGGTGCGAACCATTTTTCTGCCGTCTTCTGATAAAATGACCGAGGAACATTTTACTTAAATATGAGGAATTCTTCACTGGATGGCGGCTTAGGTTGGAAAGTGTTTGTTCCGAGTCAGAGGAAGGTAAGCCAAAGGATCGAATCCTGTGCGTGGCACTTTGTAGTTTTTTTTTTGTGATCTAAGTGACGGGTCTGCTCACATGTATATTAACGAATAATAATAACGAGACCGTAGATTTAGAATCGATGTTTGTTTGTCATAATTTGTAGATGGGAGATTACTCAGCCGTTATGATAATTACGTGAAGAAATGACCCGGCTCAAATATTTGGAGAGATTCTATAGGACATTTCTCTCGGGAGAGTCTTGAAAAATTCACATGGAGAATATTCACATGTAATAATGAGGCTTTATATCGTATTTAGATATCTATATGCATATAATACGTATATAAGTGGCGTACACATGTGAGCTAGCAAGCAAACCGTGTGGTACGTCATTTAGCGATACTTCCCTTCTTATGTTTTTACAACGCTTGTCAAGCATTTTACGTCGCTTATTGGACTTCCTACATGTTGCAACTACGTTCGCTCATGCTTTTCACACTTTTCACGGAAGTGGTTTTCGAGCCAGCGTCTGTGCAAACAATCAAAATGGAGCTAATCATTAACTATAGTAGACCAGCAACAAAAGTAAAAGAATGAGCTTATATTTCTGCCATGATTATTCTTATCTGAACACCAGAAGGATTGTATGCAACCGCTCATATTGCTCGTATTTTTCCATTCCAACTGTTTCTGTATTCGTTTGTGATTTGCTTTCGATGGAACGAATCGGCCTTCGCACCGATCGACCGACCGACCGACCGACCGGCTCGGCCTGACCAACTTCACTACGCACTCTACTCAACTTCATTCTACTCGCTGGGACGAAAATCTGTAGTGGCAGCTATTATAGGTTCTGTTGTGAGTATTTCTGCTATTACGAGCGATGTGATGCGACTTCCGATCGTTTTATGATGAAGGACGCGGTGCCTCTGCAATCATCATCGTCATCATCATCATCATCATTGCACGCCTCCACCGTTAAATAGCCGCTATGTAAACTGCTTACTCGGTGATCAACATACATTTGTTTATTCCCCCTTCTACGAAAGACAGAAGTAATAGTATCGGAAAAGTCAGCAACTAAGCTAGAAGGTACGGCGACCGCTTTACTTGGAACTATTACTCACTCGTTGTTCCTGATTCGTATTGTACTACTGCTGCTGAATGCGCTAGATGGCGCCACAAGTAAAACGAACCGTAGCAGCTCGACGCAATCTCAACATCGAAAAATCTGTTCGTGTCATCATTTCATATTTGAATCAGAAGTTCCGAAGAAAAAGCCCAGCAGTTTCAGCGACCAATAGTTGGCCAAGGCTAGTAGCTAGCTAATGGCAATAACAATGTTGTTTAGTAAACAACGATATCGTCACCAGTGTTCTTATTATATTATTATTGGTCCGCCAACATGGCATAAACCTTGATGCGTTGGACTCAATAGCTAAAGCGCTAAGGGTCTTCACATGACACATTTCGATCTTTTTTCATATAGGCCTTGTCTGTGGACGCTGTACGCACGCAGATCACTTAAAAGCCCTTACAGCGGGGCATCTGTTGCCATTTTTCCTAAAGTAATTGCATCTGTTGCGTTTCCTTATTTAACGTTTATCTGCCAACGCTACTTAGATCTATCCGAAGCCCGGCAATAATGGTCCTAAGGTGAAATATGCTTTGTTCCAATAATGTGTCGACTCCTTGAACCATAAATAATACCATATGACGCATAATAGCAATATGTTATATTACTTTGGAGTTGTTAGATGATACGTTTCATAAATTGTCATTCATTTGTATTATCTGTTTTCAAGATAACGAGCCGACTAATCTGATTGTTACTATCCTTCTGATTTATAGAAAAACCAGCACTTATATTTCACGGTCCATTACTGTCAAGTAATATCTTTATTACACAGTTTATCAGGTCAGCGAAATTCTGGCTTGTTCTGATAGAACAGGTTCAATCTGAGTTCCTTGATTTATACCGCTAAATTGAAGCGCCTTTACCAGCAGACGTCTGCATGAATGAGGTAGGTGGAGCAGATATTATAAGGTGGTTACCTTTGAGAGTTACTATGAGCTTATATCGAAATGGCATTGCATGCAAACCCGTCCTTTTTGACCTATACATACATCCCAAACAAGTCCTGTTTTTTCTACATAAATGAATGATAATCCTCTCGTCATTAGCAGTGCTCACGCTTTGACGCAGAGGTCCAGTTAATAACTTGTTTTCTTGTAGACTTTTTCTGATCGATCTGAAGCATGTTGAGCCCCGTTTTGCATCGCGGGTCGCTGTCCAACTTTTCGTCATAGACGCTTATTATTAAAAAAAAATTCTAGCACAGCGTTAGGATATATACATGCCGAGTTTTTTTATGCAAGAATCCGCGTTGGCTGAAATGTTCGCAGCAACGGTCTTGGTGCATCTTGACCATATAAGAACTTAGTACGACAATGAATAAGTTCTTCTGTAATAGAGCTGTTATAACTGTATGTTTTAGTCCATGTAGTTTCTGAACTACACGTATATTGGAATAGTCTTTTCAATATGCTTTCTTACGTTTGTTGTTTTTCAGCCAACTTTCGGACCAAATTATCTGATATGTGTAGTCAGGTTGTCGTGAGCAGTACAAGCTTTCAGAAGATTTATTTTATATACATAACTCAATTTAATTGGCTCCTTTTGCACGCGAGCCGTTTATATACAGTGTACTATTTATCACGTTATTCAATTTGTTGCTGGCACGGCTTTTAATATGCCATACTCATTGTTTCGCTGGATGCTTGATTTCCATGACCAACTTTTTTGCTATAATACAAAGTAACAGTCATACAAAATGACAGAGGCGGGAACTAATGGTAAATGCCCTATGAGATGGTTTCGTTAAAGCGAACGGAAGGTATTAACTGTGAAAGCTAAGCCAGCGACTGTGTGTGAGTGCCTTCCGGGAAGAAGAACGTTCTATGAACCTGACAAATCTCGCACTAAAGATGTAGATACATTTTGATACGATTGATCGATAGACGGACCCTCTCAGCCGGGAAGATTCTAGCTTCTTACCTTTCAGCTCAGCATCTTGCTTCGAGAATATGCCCCAAACTGACAGATCGGCCTCTTGTTAGTCGCTGTTAAAAGTCGCCGTTCCATTAAAATAAATATAGAGCATCCAGCAATCGACGATTAAGGAAGAAAGTCGGATGTTTATCTTGAAGAGGCGTATACGCTCAACAGCGCACTGGATTACAACGTACAAATGAGGTTCATAATAACACTGAAGTGCAGCTATGCTATAATTGCTGTCGTAACCTCATTTGGCGGAGCCACGCTAAGCATTAACATTTGAGAAGGTTGCAAATTTCAGTTGACTGTTTTGTTGTACAAAAACGAAATTCGCTGCATTGTATAGTGCGAGCTAGTTAATCTCATTTCGATATATTTTTCCTAGCTGGATGGTACCTTTGCTGCTGGTGAGCTAGTACTAACTGCCCAGTAGTAGGAGTTTGCTTACTTTTAAAGCTAACATGGCCTGCTCACCCGCGCTCAAAAGTCGTATGCGGCGAAAGATAGCAACTCTGAATCGCCACTGATGGAGATCTTGGTTCATAATTAGGGCTTGATTGCCCTGTCGATGAGTATCGTGACCAACGAGCTCGCGAGGCCAAGATGAGTCACTCCAAGATAGTTACTGGGATAGGCCGGGGCCTGCTTTGTGTACTGCAGTTCCTTATTGTCGTAAAAGACCGTTGCTTAACCGAAAGTTGGCTGATGTCCCATATTTTCTTAGAGTCCCTATAAATTTTGTGGTCAGAAATATGGGATAACTCGACACTTGAATACTGCCCGTGCAGTAAAGGGTAAATGTTTCTGCCGCGTGCGGTCGCTTCTGAAACAGGAAAAAAGAGAAACAAAAGTTGGTCAGTGATTTTTAAATAGGCCCGGCACCTCAAGAAGAGAAAGAGCTCGATTTGAATATATAATTCTCTAATTGAAGCTAGAGTAGATGTGCCAGTAACGGTGCGTTTGTAGCTAAAAACAGAATAGTACAATTATTGATTTTATCTTCGTTTACTAGCGAAGCCGGCCAATCTATAGTTTCCAGCAAAGCGTTCGACGTTAGCTATACACCTGTAAAAAAAAAACATCCGAAAACACATCAAAGCAGTAGTTTAATTATTTTTTCGGAGCTATAGGGTCTCCTGTTCGGAGCGTATAGCTCGAGGCTCCTAGTTTTATTTTATCTGCTCAAAGAGATGGACCGAGCAAACGTGCTTATTTATTCAGTCAAAGAGGCGCCTAAGACGCAGACACTTCTGCGAAAATGGCGAAGTCCAATGTTATCTGTTCGTCAGAATCCGATCATCGTTAAGCCTTATGTTTTTTTGAGAAAAATGGTAAAAGTGCTCGTTACTCTATATCGCATTATATCGCCATAATGGAGTCCATTCAGGCTAAAACGACTTTCTGTATTGCCGTTTAGAATCGATTCTTGCTCTTATGAGATGTTCCTGCAGAAGTTATTAAAACAGACGAAATTTGGTCAATTGCCTCAAAAAAGTGACGTTATTGTGTTAAATGTAAAAACTTTATCAAAAGAGTTTCCATATTGTGTATACATTGATATTTATCTGTCATTAACATTTGTATTCTGTAATAGGTGATCTTCCTCCATATGGCTACAGATACCTTTTCGGGGAAACATCTACGTAGTGGCTGTGTCGTTGATGACATCCGAGCGAGAATCGTTTCGGTAGCGAAACGTCTGTCATTACTTATGGAGACTTCGAGAGAAATAACGTTGGCGGCCATTCATAGACGAGAACGATTCAGGGATGGTATTGTGAAGTTAGTCGCTGTCTGTCCAGTTGCCAGATGTGCTAAGTAGCGTTCATTTGGTAGCCCACTATAGTAGGTTACCCGATTTACACCCATATTGATTAGCTACTTCACGGCCCGCTCATTAGCTGTGGGTCCATTTCAAAGGGACCTCATGTCGTGACGCTTGAGCCCTCCGTGTAGACTGGCCAATAGCAACGTCTTGAGAAGAGCGGGCATACCTGGACGCCATATACGCTTCCTCCTAAAACTGGGCTCTCGCTGACGACTAACCCTACAGTAGATATACAGACACAGGACATAAGACAAACGTAATAGTTATTTAGACTGTTCCTTTTCTTCGTGGTAGAAAAAAGTGGCAGTTCGTATTGATCTTGAGTGACCATGCTAGCAGACGCTTAGATATTCAAGCTTGTTTCACTGTTTTGCAAAATATTGTGATCAGAGCGAGAGTCTATACGATGGTAGTGATGGATGCTGTTGCGCCATTATGTCTACATTGAGCAAAGTCAGGTATTTATAGCTGACTTTTAAAATTCTATCTTTAAGATAATAGTTGACTCAACGCACAACTTTTACGGTAGAAGATAAAAAGGTTTCCGCACCATCTGTGGTGCTACATGACAAGTTGACATTAATTCAATAGAATATTATTTACTATTACTATACTACTATATTCATAAACTTAATTATTATTATCATTATAGTATTACTCTAATAAAGGATTTATAACTTCGATTTAGAAATTACGTCAGCCAACCACATGTCTATCTATCTTTGTCGAAACCCTGTACCTTGCACCCCCCCCCCGACCCTAAGATTTGCGTATCAATCCTACGCGAGACACTGGAATGTGATAGAAGATAGAAGATTTGGATATTTGAATGAAACCTAATCGATATCTGAGTACTGGGCCTTCTGTCTCTAATCACTACCAGTTTTCTGCAGAGCCCTTCGTGGCTAGATTACGATTACTATCGGAATCATCACTGGGGCAGATGATGTTAATAGGCGTAATGATGATGGTGGTGGTGACCACGACGATTGGGACGAGGATCATGGAAAGCGAGAGTGGTTTCAGTCTAGTGAGCTTACTACCTAGAGCGTAATCCAAATGTTTACTAAACCGCAACACTCGCGATTGGATTAACAGAAATGAATATGTCAACGGTTTCACGAGGCCCAGCATAAAAGGCTTTTCGATCGAAAACTAAAAGATGGGATTGTAGATTGTACGCCTTCCACTAATTGACTAGCGGTAGGATTTTAACATTGAAGATCGTATGTTACATACATTTTGAGCTCACAAACTTACTTTCGTTTGTTTTACGTTTGAGCAACAATGAAGCATTATCACTTTGACCGTTGATCGAAAATATATGATCGATTCATTAAAAGCGTATTAAACTATACGCTCTATCAGTCACGATCTGTGCGATCCCAGCTCGCATTGTTTCAACCAACATTATGATATAGGCTTTTGAAAGAAAACTAAACGTACCGAGACCGACTGATGTAGATCGCGGACAGATTTCGCCATGTGGATCAGTGTGGCTAATGCGCGCCACACTTACATCGATCACTTGTCTCCGATGTGATTTGCTGGTTGTCAGTTAAAAGCCACGCCCGACAACATCGTTCGTAGCGTCCCAATGCCCTCACGGGGTAGCCATCGGGGCACTGAACTTGTCAGGCGCTTTGCATTTTGTTAGTGGCTGGGCAGGCTACTAAGACTACTAATTTCCTAACTGATGCACCTGTCGTTTTCGAATCTCATTAACAAAGCTTCCGTTACAACTTTAGGTTTTCTTCTTTATACATTTCAACCAGTGTCGTAGATGGCATTGTGATTCGTCTATTTTATGGATGAACGTATTGTCGGCCGGAATCCTGTTGGCTTTCGAAAAAAAAAAGGTTCCAATATGGGGCACGCGACTTTTATTGCATGAGCATATTTTCTGTATGCGTTAAAACGGAAGCGAGCTGGTTTGAGAAGTAAAAGGGTTGGGGTGGTATTTGCCAACTATCCTTTTTGTAACTGAATTGAGTTATTGAAGTGGTCCTAGCAGGCTCTGAAGACTCCTCTCAGGTAGTGACGTTGATCTATTGACATGCGGTCTATTTCGAAAGTAGAACGCGTAACCGATTGTCTCTAAATATCCTCGGTCAGATAGCGGTGTATTGATTGCTTCTGCAACGAGTAAACTCGGTCAGCCTCCAAATGGCTAGCAACGTAACAAATCAACATCTCCGTAAGTTGCAATGGTATTATTCAATGCGACTAGTAAGTATCTCACTATTGAATACCAGACTATGGCTCAAATGTGCTTTACGTTTGTTAAGGTCTATTTACTAGCAATGAGCGTACGAAGTGGTAAGCACGAACGAGATAGGTTCATACCTCTTTCATATCGGGTACCGCATTTCGTGTTTTTGATAGTACGTATTATGTCATATAAACATAATATCATTAACGAAAATGTTCGTCTTTTAGCGGTTTGACAATTAAGGTCTCGATACGAAACGGGACGAGCATGGTGTGTCGATTCATTTTCGGGCATCGTTTAAATTGGTTGGTTTGTCATTTTACGGGGTTCAAATCTGTTGCCGCAGTGTTTCGTGCGTAGCGTGGTTTACGTTCATTGCCTCCTTCAGCGGTTTTTCTATATTTTGGAAGAGGCTCTGCTTCGACAGGCCTGACATGAAATGTCCATTCGCTGATCCACTGCCCTAATTTCTGCATTTGTCGTATGTTGTCTTCCATGTAAAAAGATGCTGAGGAGCCGCGAAATAGTATAGTTCACACTAAAATACGAATCTCTGATTATGCAATAGAAATTAATAGGAAAAATATGCGTTTTTAGCTTGCACTTGTATATAATAGTGAGTTTAGTTGCTAATAGCTTCACGATCACCATACCGACACAAATGCCTGGACACGGTTTGCCATTGACGGGTACTTTTTCAGCCCGTCGTAGTTTCATTGTTCGCATAATATCGGTATTGTTTCAATGTATATCTCCGTTTCAATAAGTCTAGGGGCCGCAGAGCCTTCAAGTTTTTTTGATAAACATCCAGACAAAGGGAATATTACCACCCGTTCGCGTGTGCTAACGCGCGTCGGGCCACTGTCGTTGGTTTTAATCATTAGATACAGGCGGGGTTCCGCTACGGTAAGTTAGCCATAACTATCTGTAGCTGAGTAACAGCTGTTACGCGACGTTCGATGTCAGCTTCTAGCTAAACAGGCTAAAGGTATGGTTCGCAGCAAAAGACCTAGGAGTTTAAAGAAAGCGGTCAAGCTATCAGATGTTGACGAATGAATTCTTATCTTTTGAAGGGGCAGGTCACGGCGATACGACATAGGTGTACGCGGCTATTTATGAAAATGAGATTTTGGTTTGCTTTTACATGCCTGCGCTGTGCAAAAACTATTTAATAGGCACGAAATAGCGTGCACAATAATAGGAGAAATTTCCCTTCTACCGGTCTCTACTGTGTCCGACTTTGCTGCAGGCTTCGATGGTCCGTGGTTGACAGCCCCGGCAGCATTGGTGACGAAACCCCTTGTAGCTCACTTCCAATTTCAGCTATTGTATTCCGCCTTCTCGCGTAGCAATTAGCCTCGGTATGCTGTCAGGTCAACTTAAATGCATCCTCCATTGTCCCCTTCACAAAGATCGTACAACTTTTTCTCTATTTTAAATTGAGAAGTATAAAGCGAAGTATCTTTAGTAGCTCCATATTGTCGTCTCTCGAAGGCACGCGCGGTTCATGTGACGATGGTGGCAAAGACAAACATCGAAACCCTTCCATCTAAAATCGCTGATACTTTTTTTTGAGCTTTTGCTCAACTGTTCTTCTTTTGCGTGTACTTTTTCTACGACAGAAACAGCGGAAACTGCAGTGACTTCCATTTTCGTCACGCTTGTCAGCCTCGCCTTCAGTTCAGCTTCGATACATTTTCGCGCCGTCACTGCTTAGATAGACCATCAAGACGTTTATGTGGACATCGCTCGTATATTGTTCTTGCTCCTAAGTATTGTATTTTGTAGCGCATACAATTTCTGGGGTAGTCATCTTTACAGTCATTTCATCGTAGCCATCGAATCCATTTGGTCTAGCATTCTATAGTAAAAAGAGTTTGTTCAAAGGAAACATTTACCGATATAGACATAGACGCCTCGCGCTATTCGATTCCATCTGTAAAGGTATATGACGCCTATGAATGTTAACTGATTAATGAAGGCGCTTCCTTGATTATAATGATTTCGATGTCCTTAACCTTAACGGATCTTAAGGGATCATGTCTAGCAGGATATCAGTATACGCCTGTGAATTGTGCCAGTCAGAGATATTATTTTCGGGTGGAAGTTCGTCAACTAATTCTCCCATCAATGGTAATTAGAGACTTCCTGTATCTAATATGATACGTTATCAGACCGGCGTCTGCGCGCCAACTGTGACTGAAGTGATTTCTGCCTGTTTGGTTTAACACTTTTTTTTGAAGTTTCGTCTGTCACGCCATTGTCACATCAACATTAACTGTAACACAGTCGGTCGAGCAGATGACAACGAATCAGCTTACCCCCGCTTTGCGCTATACAAAAGCTGTGCAGCCTATGGTGCTGATAGTAGTCTGCAAGACTGTGTCCCCACAATTCTACCAAAGCTAGCGTTGTTTTGGTAGTCAGACCATCGTATCGGCTTGCTTCGCTCAGCTGCTGTAGACATCGTTTTCTGCTGAGTGTCTCTGCACCACAGAGTCTCTCTAGATATTCACTACTTCTGCGAACTGGGACAGTAGTTTGGGGTCCCAGAGTGGTAGAAAAAAGGGGTCCGGAAGATAGGGGCAACTTGTCACTACTGCTGTTATAGGGAAAAGGAACGATATAAAGGGCAGCAGCGCGACGTTTTCGCAAGTGGGCCGCTGCCGCTGGCCCTTCTGCAATAGGTCAGTTCGGACGATTCTGCCCAAAGGGTCAAAAGCATCTGCGTGACACTAACTGTTATTATTATTGTATAGGAACTGATAAAAGTGTTTGAGCAGTGGCAGCTGGTTGATCGACGTAGATTTTTCTGTTTGATATGATGGCAAACCCCGGTAAGGAAACCTATACGTCGAGACGAGAACTGATCGCAATTTTTCCCTTGGTTTGATATCCGATCAGTGCTAAAGTCAGTTGGTAAAATGAAAACTTCTAGTCGTCAACTTTATGCTTCTCCCTTTCATACTTTTCTGCCTCGCTGCTAATTAGAAGAAGACATATTAGCTAGCAATTCAAGTACATCGGTTACTTATTTAGCTCAAGCTTTAGTCCTCCTCGACGTGCTGCCTTCGTCGATATCTACACTATTTATACATATATATAACGAGGAAGTGCTTTTGGTACCTTTTTTAAAAAATGTACATCTCTCACTATGGAATGAAATCTATCTCTGGCGAAAACCTGACCTCGGATGAAGGGAACTAGCGGTAGTCGATGACAGGCATTTCCGAGTGACTACTGCTTCAACAACATAGCTTTACCTCCAGGGGGTTAATTCCTTTCAACCGTCGTAAGTTCGATCTAGTGTTGATTCCTCATATCACAATATATATATATATATATATATATATCGTTTTTTCTAAACGGTTGACGTGTTTGAGTTTTCTAATCACTTAATTGTTGTCGGCTATAATCTCAGTTTTGCCTATTATGCCTATTTCCTTGTAGCCTCCCTTTTAGCAGCCAAAAAAGTCAGGAGATAGGAGCAGCTTGGAATTCGTTTTTAGGCTCTTTGACTTAATTAGGCCATCTTTTATTGTTGGCTGGTACTTTTTTATTTAGGCTGTTGATCAAACGCGTATCGATGCAGAGAAATCGACAACCAATATATAGCGAAAACACGTTCCGTAGTAGATTAATGTGGGTGGACTGACTGCGCTAGCAAAAGAATACGATGCCCTTCAGATATTCGCTTGACGCTGACAGAAGGGATTAACATGAGTCCGAACGAAGTCGATGTGAAATTACGAGGTATCTGGAACGCCTGTCCGCCTTCAATCCGAGAAGCTGCTTCATAAATGATTCAGCATGAGTCGTATATCTGCCCATTGAGTGCGAAGGCTACCTGAACCGCGGTAACTAAATCATATACAGACAGCGTCAATAGGTAACGAAAAGAGACTGTTTTTTTTTTTGTCCGATAATGAATTCACAAGGGAAATTGAAAATTTGGTGAGGGCAATCTTTATTTTGATCACGATTTGGACGATAACGGATATATATATAAGTTTACGATTGTGGCAGCGTGCCAAGCATAATAAGCGGTATCTAACAGAGAACGGGCTCACTTATCGCAGTGGCGGCAATAGTTACTACAACGATTGAAAACTATTAACGTAAAGACAAGTTGTAAAAATGAGTGATGAAGATAAGTGGCGAAAATAGAAATGACCAATAATGCGTGGGATGCCCACACTGGATTTCTACGTCAACTGATATAATTGTGATTCATTGCAATACTTGCAAATGGAGCAGGCCTGCTCGGTTGCCGTACCACGGCTGCGCAGAATAACGTGTATAACAGCACTCACCTGTAGAACGAAATATATACCCTGCTCGAGTAGCTGCATAAATCTAATGGATACTGTGTTTTTGTCGACAAGAACACTGCATTACGACGTATGGCGTTGTTTTGATTGCGATACTGTGATAAATATATACTGGCTATTTGGCCAATTGTTGTTAACTGACGCTCGTGTAGACGATCGAAACTGGGTGGCCTATTGTTCATATACTGGATTCCATGGTGACATTCATCGAGGCACCGCCAAAAAACAACACAGAGGCGCCCGAAGTTCTTTGAGGGGAAGCAACAGAAAAAAGGCACGAAAAGGAAAAACGAGTAGAGATCAGGACTCAGCTCAAACCAGATCCGCTCGATCGGCCATGCTATACGCTTTCCTGAGCTACTAATAAGTTACTGTAAGTGTAGTTGTGAAGTAATATCAGTTGTATTTGTAACAGTGCCGGTAGCGTCACGATGCAGAAGGAAAAATTCCACCGGTGTAGCAACGTGGAAGCTGCAATGCCTAGTGGTAGTGCTTTGTGTCGTCCCATGACGCGATCGACATGTTAAGGCGGGGCAGTTCTTGTCGCATCATCTTAATAAGCACTACTTCTATAACCACTATTCAACGGTGTCGCTTTTGTCATTGGTATTGTTCTTATCTGTGCCGCTTCTGAAGCCGCCACTGTTACTGAAGCTGAAGAGGAACACTCGATTGAAAAAGATCGGCGGCCAAAGGCGGTGCTCTCATCATCCAAATCCTTTTGCAAACGAATAACCTCATTTTTATTGACGCTGTTGTTGATGACAATTGCCGATGGTATCACTGGGGCGGATCAACCGTCAAGGACCAGATGAGTTTGTCCATGTACCGACATACACACGTATACGTCTCTCCATTTGTGTGTATGGATGCTGTTATTTTCGTTGACCTGATTGTCGGTTAAGCACTTCGTACGATAGAAGCTCATCATCATTACTATGGTCGATATTCTTCCTCGTCTGCTTATGATCGCTTGTTCGAAGAAAATGTTCTATGTATAATTAAAGAGGGAGCGTATGTACGGTATAGGAAATACTTTCGGCGATTTTAGTTTTTTTTTCATCTTACAGCTGCTTGCCGGCCGGCAACACGTCTTAAGTCAGCGTTCTCATGGGCCATATCCAGATATATGCGATGGTAAAAACGAGATTCGACTATGAGCACTTCTGGCCCCTTTTCGGTTGCCAATTCGCTCGCTGAAAAGAACGAGATGATGATACATTGACGCTGTAACTGTATGCTTTTCGTATGTCTGACAACGAAATTGGACTCGTGTACATTGGAACTTCGACGTATTTGATTGTTGTCGTTGTTGCTACTGTGAACACGCGGCCCGTGTACTGCTATAGATGGAACTGAATTTATATCGCATCCCAATCGTGGCTCTTTCACCAGCATCGACAATGCTACAGAGCGGTCTACATAAAACCAGAAAGGAATCGAATGAGCTGGGAAAGTTAAATATACTTCACTATTTAAAGCAAAATAACAGTTGTGCCGTTATACGCACACCGGACCGGTGACCCCCTCGTCGCGGTACTTGACATTTGCGGACACCAAGTAGAACTAAACGCCGTTCATCTTGCAAGCACTTTACGCTTTATTATAAAGTGGTTCTAAAAAATACTCAAGTGTAATCTAAGGCATCGCGTCTAACGACTAATTGATGACACGATACTGATTTTAAGCAAAATTCAGCCATCCTATTCTCGTATCCTCGGACGCTAGGTTACTGATATGGAATACAGTTGAGCTGAGGATGAATCGTGTTTTTCGAAATTGCCTTTCGGTGTTGCACAGCTTTTTCGTTAAAGCGCAAATTCAGTTTTCGAAGTTCTGCAGTTCGATTCCAAGGCTTCTATTTAGGTTGAGCTATAGATCATCCTTGGAACGGACATGATATGTTTACATCTGAATACTTAATCGTCGATTAATATTCTACACAATTACTTTGTTTTCTCAGAGCTGCCTCAATAAGCGTATTTTCTGCTATCGACCGACCTCTACCGATACGAGTGAGTAACAGTCGTCAAGGCAGATAGATGGTAATCGTATCAAGATTCGAAGCAATGCCCTGACGGCTATACCGAATTTTGGCAGTATCAAAATACCATGTTCGAAACGTAATGCTATTTAGGTACAGTGAAAATTATATTGCACATCTACTGTTTTGATGAAACTGCTTAATGGATCAACGTAAGTGGAGATCACTGTAGCAACGAAAAGGTCCCATGTGTTAAGCAGCATAGGTCTGCCTTAGCTAGCTGGTAAGGTTATCTTAGTCTGGGATGAACTGGCTGGAAATGAGGATGTGTTTTCTTACGTCACTTGATATTTGATGTTCTATATCCGTAAGCTTTTCCAGCCCATGTAACCATTCAGTAAAAATACACGCTGTTGAGAATACGGTTTGTGGTTATTATTACTACTATTGATTGTATACAAAAAAAAATATGTATATATATATATATATATATATATGTAACTACAGAAAAGCAGCTTTAATGGTTAACTTGATGCCAGTTTCCCCTGCCAACCTGAGCCTTGCTTAAGCAACGAATCGATATTGCGCCTACGATGATGAACTTCAACGTAAACGAATGAACCGCTCCGCACTGGGTTCCACATAAGAGGCTCTACCCGGCAGTCGTACAACTTATACGCGGTCGAGTATCTCTTTCTGACGACGCTACTAACTATTAGTAAATAAGGAAATAAAGCGTCTGCGAGCAACACAATCGAATTTTTCCATAAAGTGTGTAAATGAAGAACCTCTAAATAGCGTCGCTCTTAGTTAGGAATAGCCTTTTCTATCGACAGCAACGTTCTATGCCAGCTAGTCTTATTTTAGGACAGGCAGTAGATCAGTAAAGTCTCTAGCGTCAGTTTCCGTATCTTGTTAGTGTTTATGACACTCTAATTGTTTTGTTTATTAGATGTCTGGAGAGTGCAGTACAAACACCAAAACAATTATTACTCTAGTCAGTGGAAACATAGGAATATGCTATCAGATAGGTGTTTTTAATAAGCAATTTTACAGAACTATCTACAGTTATATAAGCTTTGCCTAGCAAGTTCAGCTGATATCATTAGATGAGATAATCTGATTGCGATGTCGATGTCTAGGCGTGTATATAATGACATTGTGAAAGGTACAGTGATGGAAAAAGAGTGAACCGTAAGGCTCATATATAGCCTTAATTAAAAAAAAAAAAGTCCAAACTTTTCTGTTCGGGACGAGTCAAAAATCAGCGGGAGGTAGGAGATGAGTTTTTTTTTGGCAGTTGGAAAATCCTATCTTCAAATGGCAGGAAATAAAAATGCAATAAAATCTGATTATGATATTTTTTAACACTATATTATATTTCAAATGGTATTTACCAACCTTTTTAGTATGTAAATAATACTTATAGTTTAATGCGCTCTTTAGTTCAATTGCGCATATCTTGTTCGTTGGCCGCGGAAAGCTGCGAAGAGTATCAGCGGGCTGTCCTCAATTGGTCCTGTGACATTTTCTGTGTGTATCTGTTTGTTAATTTTCTAATGTAACGTTTGTGTACGTGTTTGTTTTCAGATTAACTTATGGACAGTGCCACGCTATAATTGCGTGCTACGTTTGCATGGCCATACGACGCCAATTGACACAGTTAAATTTCATCCTAACGAAGATCTGCTCGCGTCGGGATCGAATTCAGGTGCTGTGAAGTTGTTTGATCTTGAGGCTGCCAAGGTCCTTCGGACACTGAACGGCCATAAAGCCTCGGTTCAGTGCATAGATTTCCACCCGTATGGCGAATTCATTGCATCAGGTTCATGTGACAACACAATCAAATTGTGGGATTCCCGCAAGCGCAGCTGTATCAACACTTATCGCGGGCACGATCAGAAGGTCAACTCAATCCGCTTCAGTCCAGACGGCCGCTGGATTGTGTCTGGCGGAGATGACGGCTCAATCAAGCTCTGGGATCTCGCTATGGGTAAAATGCTCATGCAATTCAATGAACATAAAGCCGCCGTTAGCGATGTCGAATTTCATCCGAACGAGTACCTGTTAGCCTCAGGCAGTGAAGACGGTAACGTCAAATTTTACGATCTTGAAACGTGGCAAGTCATCTCGTCGACAAGTGGAGAAACTGGCCACGTCCACTGTACACGCTTCCACCCCGACGGCGAAGTGATCATGGTGGGAGCAGACGACGTCATGCGGGTGTACGCTTGGGAGCCTACGGTAAACACGTTTGATCGCGTTATCATGGGTTGGGGTAAAGTTGAGGACATTATGGTTGGCAAAGATTCGGTGGTAGCAGCCAGCAAGTCCGTGACAAATGTCTGCTTATATGTGCTTGACACAAATAAGGTCCAGCCGTTCGCAGGCTCATCGGCGATATTCATCGACGATACTCCGGCCAAGACGTCAACTGGCGGATCGTTTCGACGTTCTTCGCCGCTTGGCTCCAATCCTCGACGAAGCTTTAACACCAAATCTCGGATAAAGTTGGATGTTGCTTATAAAAGGGAGATCAACTCTTCGGAGGCTTCCGATAACTCGTACGACTCGTATGAACCATCGAGTACTGATGACGTTTGCATTATGGAGCCATGTTAGTACTACGACAATGTTGTTGTTGTTGTTGTTAGGACTGAATTGAAATACACAGGTAGCTCTTTCATAGCCTCAAATATTGGTCTAGGTAACGCTAGAGGTCTTCTAATGTTATAGCACACTATTAGGCTTATCAGAAGAAAATTATAATTAAGTGCCCATCCAACTATTCTACGTGTATCTGTCAAGCTGTTGGTAATTTGCCCTGTTTTTTTTGCCGGCCACTTTTAATATTAGCATATGTAATAGTTGAGCCTTGTATTGTATGCTTCAGCATCGTACAACGAGATCTTCCACCCGTCGAAGGAGTTGTCGCGCAGCCCCCCCAGAGATACCTCGTACCCTGTTATGACCACTGGCAACAGCATAAACTCTGGAATGTTCCGATTACCGCCAATCCGGGACGCCGCTCCGAACTCTTCGTCGTCTTCATCGCATCCGCCGGCGACATCGAGGTCACCTCCACGAATCGATCCCGTGATTAGTCGCAACTTGCAAAGTTCCGATTGTCTTAAATCGATCACGTGCGGCGAACGTTCCGTACAGCGTAACCAGACTTCGGAGATGGGCATGCTGACATCATTGACCACTTCGGCGTCGAGTTCTACCATGGCCATGAACAATCTAAATACAGCTACTAACAACCTTAATAACCTCAATCTCAATAGTAACTTTAGCGGCCTTCATCAGCAGAACAACAGTTATGCTAACCATGCGAATAACAGCCATACAAGTTATCATTACCCACCAAATATGGCGTCGATAGCAGCGACAGTTGGAGGCACAAACAGTAACAGCGGAATGGTTATGCGTGCCTCGTTCTCAATGGGTAATATCAAAGAGTCAACCAATCACCACGGAAGCCTAAGCAGCTCATCGTCGACGCTTAGCAGTAGCGTATCAGATAATAACCGTAAAACAGGTAATTAGTAATAATCATAATTGGAAATCAGTACTCGTTTGTAAACTTGAAATTTGACGTGTGCGGCTTCCTATTGTATGATACGAAATTCTTATTATATTATATATGGTATCCATTGAAATCAGTGTGGCCCAAGCAAGGCCCTATACGGGTGTCGTCCGTTGCCAAGTCTTCATCAGTAGCTCTGCCACGGCAATCTAACAATAATAAGACTATGCATATTAATGAGCATATCACGTTGTTGAGCTTAGCCGTTTGCGAAGACGATTACGGAGAACCGTTGCAATTTTCGTGGTAACCTTGTACGGTGCCACTCCATTAATGCATCCATACCATCAATATTTCCTTCAAGGCACTGCCAATTCAACGTCAAGCGGCGATCTATCTTCAATGCCAAACCTTCCAGTGAGTGAACCATCGACACCGGTGAAGACTGCCTCAAACTTCCTTCCGCGTCGGCATCCGGAAAAAACGTCGTCGGAACAAAGTCTTGTATCGATAGTTAAGCCCGTGATGAGCGTCAAAGCAGCCGCAGTTGTTCATCCTGAAGTTGTTAGCAACGTAAGTATGGATCATCTGCGCCTTCGCTGTCAAATATAAAATGCTTAGTCTTGCAAGTTTATTATTCTAAAAACCAACAATAATCATTCGATGAGCCATACAAAACAGACGCGTCTATCCACGACGCTTCTCTCCTAAATCACTCACGTAGTATAAATAGCTTTTTT
Organism: Varroa destructor; assembly: GCF_002443255.2. Classification (NCBI taxonomy): domain Eukaryota; kingdom Metazoa; phylum Arthropoda; class Arachnida; order Mesostigmata; family Varroidae; genus Varroa; species Varroa destructor. Next base: position 9,192,514 of record NW_019211456.1, read on the forward strand.
TTTATTAATATTTCGCGATGTCACCTCCACTTGTTAGGTTCCTTCATGCGTCAATCGGTCCGAGAAGAATTTGAGTCTACAAAATGACGATAGTTGCGGCAGTAGTAATTCAGCGAACAGCGCGGGTGGCTTGAACTTCGACGATTTTCTGCCAGCTCACGTCCAGTCGCTGTCCAGGGGCCCCCGCTCAGCTGTGCCACTTTCCGAAAATGAGGCTCTCGACAAAATCGGCTGTAAGTTTCTAGAGATATTATGCGCCTCGCGTCGCATCGCAAATGTTATATACATTAAGGCCTGTTAGAAGACGCCTCAGGTCCAATCAAATAACTTCAATGTTTCGCTAGTGATATCTACCTGACAGAACCGTATAATGACGTCTCAACTAAACGTTTTGATTACTATTAATTTTGCTTGTGGCAACTGCAGCTGGTCATAACGGTATGATGGTTGCAATGATGCATCGACTACACGGACTGAGGCAGGTCCACGCGCGTTGGAACCCCAAAGATCCAAAAGCCGCACTCGAGGTAGCAATCAGCCTGCGGGACCCTGCTGTACTGGTCGACCTTCTAAACATTTTGGTGCTGCGCGCCGGCCTTTGGAATCTTGACCTTTGTGCCCTTTTGCTGCCATCGATGCACGAGCTCATTCAGAGCAAATATGAACCCCAAATGGCAACAGCTATCACTGCCATAAAGCTTGTGATGAAAAATTTCGGTACGTATGCGCATTTAGAATGAATGGAACACTACTCTTCAAGTGCTCACCTACACTACGGGGTGTATGTGTGTGTGTGTAGCTGCCCTTCAAACAACTACGCTTATACCTCAGGGTAAAATTGAATTCTGTTTGGTTCGACGAGTCGGCCACTAGTTGTCGCTCGTTCTCATAAACGTATGAACGTAACAAATAATTATCGAAATCTGTGGTGTTCACCTTGGCAGGGGCAATAATCAAGGATACGGTCGCGGGACCAGGAGCGTCGGCGTCGACCTGAGCCGTGAAGAGCGTTACGAAAAATGCACGGGCTGTCACGAAGCGCTGATGACGATTCGGTCGTTTTTGCTGAAGCGGCAAACCATGCAGGGCAAGGTCGGCTCCGAATTCCGAGATCTGCTTACGTTCATGGAAATACTGGACTGAGAAATTGTTGCGATTGATAAATTGAACTCATATCGTCGATCTACCATAGGATATTCGTCTGATAGTCCTGCAAGTTCTTTCCGTGCGGGCTAAACCGGAAGACAGACAGAGTTAATGGCGATGCCACGATGATCAAGTGAATATAGTAGAGGAACATGGTCGAAATCATTGCCGAAGGTTCACGCGGTTGCCTGGGCTATCCAATCCCCTTCTGCTTTCGTCGCTGGTTTTGGTGTAAGCAGGTCGTGGTGCGATACGATGAGTGATTGCCCTCATTTTCCTTTACTTGGATAAAAGCAAGGGCTCTGTGCATATGTATTATTATTTACTTAAATCTGAGTGGTGATACGAATCCGTGAATCTACACTTATAAATACTACTGGTTGTTAATACATTGACAGACTGCCTTTTCTTCTTCGGCAGCATCAGCCGACTTGAGTGCTGTGAACACGCGACTACGGTAATCATAGAACGAATTGCGTTGAGACGTTTGGGTACACAAACGCAAGCGGGAAGTTAACCTGATCGTGGGAAGTGTAAGATACGGGCTGAAGTTGGCCTAAGAATAACTTGTTATGCGCCTCCCCGAGGTGACAGACGGAGCCGATGACCACGGTACTTAAATATCGAACATACAAGATATAGAATAAAATACAATCAGTCAACCATCAAGATAAACTCATGGAGGACAGTCGTCACAGTGACGATCTCTTGACCGGCAAAGTATCATGTGGCGCAAAGAGCACATTCATAGTTGGATAGTATGATGAATACGTTTTACCTTGTACACATCCAAATGTAATTCGATTTCTACTATAATAATAATGATTATTATTATACTATACTCCACTTAAGAATCGACCGTTTGCCTCAATGGGCAACAGTCTATGGACGCGCTAATGTAACTTTGCCAGTTCTCTGATGTCTCGCTTCAAGACATTCCGTCGACCCCGTCGACTGTTGGCTGAGCTTTTTGTAGAGCAGCGTTTGTTGTTTGGTTGCTGGCATTATTTCTCCCCGATGAATTGATGTCATACGTGGTTCTTCGGAACAGACGAACGTCGTCGTCAGTGCTCACGCAAAGAACTTTCTAATGGGAGAAATGTCAAGTTGAAAAGAGTGACGTAAACGAAAGCGACGTTTGCAAGCACGTAAGCTGGGTGGGTGTAAATGTCTTAGAACGGAAGAAGATAACCTGGAAGGGAAGGAGTTTTGTTCAGCGTATAAGATGCCATTCGACGCAATTCTAGCATAGAGGTTATATATGAATTAGTTGCGCTCGATAGATAAACAGTCTGCCTTTACAGCGTTAGAATAGGTGAGTTAGATAACTGGCTGAAAATGTTTCACGTCCCTGATTCTTATTAGGCCTATCTCTCTCTCTATCGAACCATTTGCCGTTGAATAATGGTAGCTTAACTTAAACACATGCCCCATTTTCTTCCTGTCTTGTAACAGTCGAGTAATCGTAGCCAAAATAAGTAGTGCGATAAGCAATCAAATAACAAGCCAACGGGTGAGTCGAACCTCAATGTATCGGACGGACGGGGCCGCACTCTAAACAGCTTTACATGTGAGTGAATGCGCAAACCGTGGGTGCCTGTATATCTGACGGATGACTGCTGTGTGAGCGTGCGCTAGGTAGATATATGAGCGTTGCATGCGTTGGAGCGCCTTTGCGATCTGCTTTTCATGTATCTGCGAATGCACGCGACGGGGCTTGTTTATCCGCAAAACGTACTGAGTACGTGCACACTATATATTATATAATATTACCAATGATCTGATCGGTCCTGTTTCACTAGCCAAGAAGAACGAGAACAACTCGTAGGCCGCGGCCGCTGTTGAGCGTCGTCACGTGTCGCCGCCGGCCCACACTCAGGCCTCTAGACGTCATGGTTCGGCCTAAATTAATGGTTGTAGTAATCACTAATAAGTGTCGTAGAAGATGAGGAAAGCACCGTTATCTGTGTTGAAAAGTACTAGGCAAATTGAGCCTGCCATAACTAAGGTTCTATTTTGGTACAAGTGAGAAAGCACTGCAAGTAAAGTTGGTTAGGTTACGGAATCTAATTGCGACTAGGCGAACAAGAAATGACTCCTTTCATCTTTATATCGCCTCCAAAATAGCACAAATAGCCAACCAATTATGAGGGTACATTGTAAGTGAGTGGTATATATGCATGCATATAGTAGGCAGATCTTACTGTGTTTGCTGCGTTTTACTGAACGTCTGCACATGGTACCGTAATGGAATGGATTTGATGAAAACAAAACGTGTGTCTATAGCCGTATGCTTGTATGTGTGTGTGTGAGAGTCTGTTTGGGCGTGTGTGTGTGTTTGTGTCTGTGGGCTCGGGGAAGGGGGGGAAGGGGGGGGGAAATAGGAAAACAATAGGAAGAACAAACAAGAAAATTACAGAAATGATATATTAAGAAGTACTTGACGGTAAGCTGGCGTAACAGAAGAATTTCAGTAAAAATGACGATTATAGTTATGTTGATAACTTGACGGAATGACGTAGTCTTTAACAATTGATGTGGTAATAATATTTGTAATGTTATTAATAGTAATGATAACGTTGGAATGGCTAAATGAAGTAATGCTTGTTAGGCGCAAGTAACAAAATGCAGCAGCGGCAACAACAATAACAACAATAAGAACAATAACCTACAAAAGAGGAAAGTGATGATATGACGGCGATATGATGATTATGTAAGATGCGCGCAAAAAAGGGAATATTTTTTAGAATGAGAGGTTTTGGGAGCGGGAAGACTAGAACCGAAATACACTAAATAGTAATAAAGCGTACGAACTATAACAAATACGTACAAATACGAATAAAACGATTCTCACATGTGAGAATTCTATGGATACGACTCTGACGTTTTTTCATTGCGAAGTTACAATTGATTAGGCTAAGGTTAGTATATTAGCGGTTGCTCTAATGATTGCCTCTAGCAAACAAATACACCTGTGAGCACTTCTGTCTTAAATAATTGCTATACAGTACACTTTCCATTGAACCCTGAAGGAGTCTTAAGACCTAACCTAATACCTGATAACACGATACGACTGCTGTAGCTCGGTCAGCGGCAACTTTATGAAAGAAGAAAAAGTAAAAATTCAACTGGCTGTCTGAATGAGCTCCCGCAAGCTAACTAGCCAACTGCAAGTATTTAACTGAATAGGCAGAACTCTTACTGCTCATATAGATTTTCCGTGAATTTATTTTTTCGTAAGTTGTATGCAACGTAGGCGTCCGTTATGTATACACGTATAGCGACCTTCTAGCCGTAATCGCCTCCGCTAGGGACCCAATTAGCTTGTGAGTTACAGAAGGATTGAAAACATACTTTTACAGGAAAACAAAGAAAAGAACAAAAAAAAATGTTTCTTACGGCGCAATACATGACTTGTACGAATTTATGTCTCATTAGAATTTTCTAGATATTTGATTCGGGGAAAAATCGATCACTCGAGAAATGAGTAAACTACGTCTGTCATTAAATAGTTCCTCAAGGTTGGTTCAACCGCTATTCAAAAGAATTATTAGCCTTCTCCAAATATTTCACTCTGTGTAACCCTACAAACGTCGCTCTCGGTATATCAGGACTTTTTGAGATGGGGTTAATCAGATCCAAATAATGTCGACAACATCTCCGTCGATCACAACTTTACGATCGTCCTGTCGGCCGGGTAATTCGATTAAAACATCCGCGTCTAGGCAACTCAACAATGAACTGCTTTGTTGCATAAGGGTAGGCCGCACTTCAAGGCTTTGATTACTCGGGTTAACTGTCGCCTTACCTATAAATGCAGCCAAAATCATAATTTTGTATTTGCGCATGGTGTCGTGGAACAAAAGTTTCTAGAAAATCTTAGAATCAACCGACGACAGAAACCAGTCTATGCTTCGCCTGACAATGTGACAAAGTCAATGACAATACAATATTTCATCATTAACAGACATGTAGGATGGAGTATAGCATATTTGTATTACGATAAGCTACTGTAGTGGTATATTGAGTTATTTTCAATTCACTAACTAGCAAGCAAAGGCAGAAGCTGGTATACCTCGAAGATATTCTGGTCGGGGGTCTAGTTCCCAGTGTTTCCTTATGCACAATCGTGCCTTCGCAGTCCGTATCGGTACGTCAGCGCCCAAAGCTCTCAGGGCGGATCGCACGAAAATATGAAACATGACGAATGCACTGGCGGGATTTCCCGGTAAAGCGAAAACCATTCGACCTTCCTTTAAAATAAAACAATTATCGGGCAGAAACGCACGATTACAAGGATCAGATATAAATGTGTGTTCTACAAGAAACAGTTTCCTGCGGCCGCCTTGGACTACGTTAGAGCGCTCAAAATACAGCGTCGTCTGTTATAGCTAATCGTTGTTTTGTCTATTTTAGGATAAATAAAAAGGTTACTATGATTTTAGTCATTGCATCATGCCCGTTACCTTCTTGATACTGCCAGTTTGATCTGCTAAAGCTTTTTGCTACGATTCAGTATCATACACGGCAAAATGCAATCTACACATGTATTTTTTTTGGCTGTGTTTTGTCAAATTTTTACGCTTTTACAGGTGATATCTACTCAGTTCAAAACCTGCGTTACTAACAATTATTCATTCGTGTGATAAAAACGCACCGGTTCAGTGGCAAAAGTCGTCGGCTTCCCAGGTTTGATATTGACTCTTCCGAAGTGTATTTTATACCCGAGATTCTTCAACACGGCCTTGATTAAGTCTTTTTCGCCCATTGATACTCCACCAGATGTCACGATGATATCACAGGACGAGGCTGCCTCAAGTATGGCCTTTTCAAGTGCCTCTTTAGTATCTTCAACGACACCTAAGTCTACGGTGGGCACTCGAATTTGTTGGAGTAGCGCAAGAAGCATAGGTCGATTAGAATCCGGAATGCGACCCACAAGGCTCTTGGTGCTATCGCTAAGAGGCATTTTGTCGAGTTCATCACCGGTAGAAAGTACGCCAACGGTTGGAAGTCTCGACACGGAGATTTTGCTTACTCCTAAAGAATTCAAATGGAACCATAGCATATGTCTCGAAAGCATCTTCTCTAAACACTTAGTAAATCTGTTTATAGTGAGACTCGCTGTAATTCGTTCGACCTAAGATCAAGTCAGTCTTAGCGTGTATCATTGACGTTTTTCTGCTCTATTTCTTTTATACCCTAATTCCTTTTTCAGTACCTGCCATAACTAGCGTGCCGACAGCTGCAGCATTAACCCGATCGCCTTTCGCTAAAAGCAGATGACCTCGGGCTATATCGTATCCTATTGGCCGAATATCCTGACCCGGAACAGGCCTTTTCTTCAACTCAATCCGAAGCTCCTTATCACGAAAATCCTGCGATTTGATGAAAATAATATATTCTTATGACATGAACAATGTTATATAAAGCGATATCAGTGGTCATCATTCAACTGAAGTAAATAGGCACAGATGCCGAAATATGTATAATGAAGCTGACCTAAATTAAATATAATATATATAACCAGTTGAATGCAATGAGATTGCAAGCAAGTCAACTTACATCCCTATCGAGGAGCATAGTGTCTTCGACCTGCACAACGGCGTCAGCACCAGGAGGTACTACCCCACCTGTCGAAATGCGGACGCAGCAGTACTCATCAACAAGTTGGGCGGAAGCTTTCAGTGACGTTCCTGACGCTCGAGCTCCAGCCGTAGCAGCGTATTCGTGGACACGGGGCGTCAGACTGCCCCCGCAACGAACTGCATACCTTCAAGAAAAATAGCAAAACTTTGGAACCTTTCAAAGGAGTAGCCTGTTACACTAAATAAATTTATATCCAACTAATCCTTGCAAGAACAATAAGTTACGCAAAGCGGAGAACGTTTTTTTAAGGGGCTAAGAATGGCTGAGGAAATCGAGTCCAATATGTTATATCTAAATTACAGAAAAGTATGAAATTAAGAATAATTCCTAAAGCACTATTTATAATAGCTATCATACCCGTCCTTAATCGAGGCAGGGAACGATGGAAACGGATCATTAGCTACAACGTCCTTCGTACAGGTTCGTCCTGTAATAGCGCGTAAGTAGCATATATCGGTCACTTATCGGTCGATGCTACTTAGTCTAGAATAGGGATAACATTTTATCGTAAGTAACCGATTATGTATCATAACGGCTAAGGTGATTTTGACGTCGTGAAGCGAAATTACATCGTGAATGAATTTTTCCTCATTAGTAAATTTCATCATCTTCGTAAAAGATCTTAGTTGTGTTAAAACATAATTCTGATGCAGAAATTCAATTTTACTTTCGCTTCCCTTCTACTGTTTGATTAAGTGAATGGAATCGCCAATACGTTGATATCCATCTGGTTCCTGCTTCGTGCATTATCATTATTATGAAGAAGGCCACTCTAATCCACATACCTGGTCCTGTTGTTGTAACAAGTAACTGAACTATGGGAGTACACATGTGTCAGGAAATTATGAGCTCTATTGTATAGGTTCTTGTAGTAGAACGAGACACAAAAGTTGCTTTACATTTTCCAAAAAGCATATATCAAGTGGCCACATGTTCGTGCTCATACTCACCAAGCGCTTCAGATGGGCCAAAGATTTCTTCTTCGAGTGAGGGAAGTATCTTGTTCCGTATGATGTCCTCGACTAGCTTTAAAGCCTCATTTTTGTCGACCATTATGAAGGGTGACTGACGTGCGCGTCCAACAATCGAATTATCAACCTTCACACCAGATTCGTCTAACAAACGATAAAGCATCGGAGTATAAGGAGAAAATGTAGGCAATATTATAGATTCTAGTGGTCTAAATTAAGGTGATCTCGGTCTCATGGATGATATCATATGATGATTTTTTTGTATCGCTTAATTTGATTTCAGATGACAATACTAACTCGAATTTTCATCATTCTCTGTCGTGTTACGATAAAAATAGCGCACTAGTAAAAAAAAAAAAAAAAAAGAACGGAACTTATCACATATACACACACACGAAGCGAAATATAAACGAGTCAAAGTTTGCTAACACCTTGGCAAGGTAAATATGACATAACACGGCATGATAAAACGTTAGTGACTTATGTTCTAAACGTGGGTTTACCTGTAGGTTCCTCGTTGTTGCAATGAATTTTTTTGATTTCTGATTCGTCGTCTCGGATAAGCTTTAATGCATGAGGAAGACCCTGTTCAAGGATAGAAAGGCATTCACGAACGGCCTTTGCAGAGCCTGGCAACGTTATGATGAAAGTACGACCACGTATCCCACACACCATCCGAGATAACAGTGCTTGGGGCAGTAACGGTGAGATTGAAACATCCGTAATATCATTGAAAACGAATTCAATCCCATTCAACTTATTGATCAAATTAGCTAGAATATGCCTAACTTAATAGTGACTTAACAGAGTAAACTTAACAGTGAAGATACGTAGACCACGCTACTTCACAGTGTTGAAATGTAATTGTAATCTATTAAAATTAAAATTTAATATAGGAAGTTGTCATTTAGAAGATCGTTTTTGCTGTTTCTGTAAATCTTCAATGGTTGATTGTATAGTTTTTGTTTTCAGAATAGTAAAGCTAAAGTTTACCTTCAACATCAGATTCTAGATGCCGTTAGATATATAGAAATATAGAAATATATTTAGAAATAGAGCCGATGACTGACACTCTGCCTAAAAGAATGGGGAATACCCACGATATACAAGACACATTTATCATTATGCGAGCATTCTGCAAAAGACAGTATATCTATATATATATGGCGGATTGTAACATATGGCTATCCACGTAGCAATTCAGCCGGCTAGTAAAATTTCTGACTGTAAAGGTAGGGACAACACATATCAGCGCATATCGCTGATGTAAAAAAAAACTTATCACAGAGGAACAAATAAAGAACACAACATGTTCTAAGGCAGAACTAGGCCTCAGTTTCATAAATACTATGATTTTACAATTGGTGTTGACAAGGTTTTTTCTAAATATGAGTAAATTATTATTTAAAAAAGGCTGATAGCAGCCGGAAATACAGAAATAGCCAGTTCATAGCTGGCTATAAATGAACTCACATACTGATAGGTATTGCAGCTGAACGTTCTTCCTACTTAATCTTCTAAAATAAGCATAGCACAGTACTACGACGTAAACGTCAGCTTCAATAGGGAGTAATCGAAACTGTATTTCCTTCTTTATCCGAAGATTAAGCCTTACACGTTAGCTAATGTTCGCCTTCGTCAACTAGTGTTAACAGGCGGAACCCCTTTTTATTCGTACGCTAAGACCTCCAATTCAACATTAACGTACAAACACTACACGTAACACAATGCTAATATGAGAGTAGCGTTGTTAATAATTTTCGGAAAGATGTTTTTTCTCGGTAAACATGATATGAAAATGGTTATTGTTTAGCGTTGCTTGATCTATGCGCCGAATTCATACATAAATGTCTCGAGTTTAACTTCAGGTCGAGTTCCGAATAGAACCAGGATACCTATTTCATCCGGATTCAAATTCCAACTACCATAACCTCATAAATCTATTAGACAAGCAGACTACCTAATACGCCACTACAAGTATGCCTCACCTAAAGGACTAACGAGCATTCCTTGGTTGATTATGACCGCTGCCATAGTGTCAGCTCTTCGATCCAACAAAGGCGAAACGGCTTCAGGCGTGACGTCACGAGACGAGAAGCCTGTCCCTCCTGTTGTTACAATTAAATCCATCCCAGATGCGCACCTAAGAAATCCGAACATCAGTACAGAGCAGTTCTGAACTAAAACAACTTTAAATGGCCCTCTCCGTACGTATACCTCATTCAACACCATTAAAAAAAGTAGAAGTATTTATTACCATTCAGTGATAACTTTCCGAATCTGGAGTACATCATCAGGTACCATGGCTGTGTGGATGGTCGGAGATCCGTCTTCAGTAGTCAACATCTTTCGAAGCATTGCATCTGCTTCAGGTCCTGAGCGATCCTTCATTTGCCCTGCCGAGCATCGATCGCTTACTAGAATGTAATAAACAGAGGGTGAAATGGAAGCATAGAAACAATCGAACTGCAGTGAGAATTAATATGCTGATCTTGTCGTCAGCTTCGTAAGTAAACAGCATATTAAATTAACATTAAAAGTAATGGAGTAATAGACGAATTCGTGATCGAAAAACAAATTAAAAACGATTTATTACCTGACACAACCCATTTATGCAACGATCAAACACGCGAAATCGTTAATATGAGCTTTGCAAGCTACCCATATTGATTCGGTTTTAAACTAAATACCGAGTATCACAGTGTGGCATACGATAGGAATACGCACACATAATGCGCCCAAATCGCATGAAAATTTTCTCAGGCCTATTAACAAAGCTCTCTATACTTATAAAAAGCAGTCACACTACCAACGGCTCTAGGAAACATATCATTAGCGATAAAGTGGGTACCAGGTAAACTCCAAGCGATCGCTATCGAAACCTTTAACTATGTGCAAATGATTGCCCACACGGTAGGAGACGAAAACATTAGTTTCGGGGAATTCCTAATATGAATTATTTTACTCTCGGAAAATATATATATATATGTGTGTATAAGGCATCTTGCCTTACCGAGTCGGAACTGTTAGGATCCATGCAGCACGGTCTGGAGACCATGAGATGGAAATCTTCAAATAGAACATCGACGGATAAAGGCTCACTTTTTAGCAAAAATATGCATCTGTCGTCTAAATGCTAAAGTCATAAATAACCTACTGTAGTTGTAAACAATGTCAGTTTTTTTTTTACAAAGTTTGGCACAACTTGAAGTAGGTAGAAAAAGTGGAACTATTTACTGACTGACCCAACACAACACAAATAAGTAGTTAAGGTTACGAAAGGATCTTGCTCTATCGTTACAGAACTCTTACCGGTCAACACCGAGCACGTTATTTTTGTCATAGTTGGCGATTTGCACTATTAGAATACAATGTAAAAACAAATGAATTATCACTTGGCTAGAATGTTCGAAACGACACCCAAATATTCATTTCCCTCATGGCGCTATCATCGCCCCGCTTACCGCTTCCTGCTATTAGTGTGTCGGTGTTTACCGAGTCGCCGCTACACACGCACAAACGGCGCACCGCTAATTGGTTTACGCCTCTGTCGACAGAATGGCACTGCTATAAACTTATGGGTAACGCCGTAACCGGTCATGTGTATAGAGGGTGTTTTACTGCTATATGTTCATACGCTTCACGTTTGCCCGACTAGCTTTCGGTCCATCTACACAAAAATTTTAGGGGTATATTATATCTGCTCTATCATATTGTACATTCGCAGTACTGACCGTTTCAAGTCAAAGTTCAAACAAATGCTTTTCATATTTCGATCCAAAACACGTTTTAATATATATATATATATATATATATTTTTTTTTTATTATACTTTTATTATACTATTTTAATTATACTTTCATTTTTATATACTTGTATATGCTATGCAGTGAGAATCTGCTGATCTTATACGTCAAAATATGCGTATATATTATTGACTGACTAGTATATTACAAATATATGCTCATATAATTGAAATTTTATAAACCGTCACATCTAACCGTGTGTTGTCTCTGATTTTGATTATACATGATTACGACATACTGGTAACAGTAGTTTAATTTCAGCTTAGTATCTCATTCTCCGATAACTACAGTAAGTGGTCAACATGAGCACACTAATTATTCTATCCTATATATACGGCACACCAGCATTTCTTTTTAACCAGCTATGTGCTGGACAATTTTTTTTCTATGCCACACACCCCCTCTCTATAAATAAAGGTATTACGCAAATTATTTCAATTTGTGCCTGGCAAACCACTGGTCAGCAATTCCCCTAGCGGATATTAATGTAACAGAAACGGTATTCATACTCGTTGCTGCATTCCACCGCCATTATCCGCCGCTGCTTTCTTTTCTTTAGAAGATTTTTGCAAAATGTAAGCAAAGCTAAAATCTATATTATTTCCGAATATCCAAACTTGTGCTCAGTTTGGCCTGTGCATAAACAGAGGTGTATTATGGGTTGTCGTATGCTTCAACGATTGTCAAAGATCAAAAGCACATCATCATTATCTCATTCACCACTTAACTTTGCTAGGTAGAAGCACTACAAACCAGCAAATCAGTGATCCCAAGAGATCTGACCTACACAGGGCTGAAGAATCACACCCAACTATAGCCGAGTATAATGCTGCACCCTAGAGTCCATGAGCAGAACCTGAGCTGACGCGAAACGGCCAATAGCACTCAGAGATATACCTAAAGGTATAATAACCCACATCTGTGGATCAATAGAATAATGAGAACGTGATAGTGGGCCTACCAAAGCCTAATCAGGTCCATTCGGTCCTATTTGGGTCCGACTCGAAATATTAGTACAAAGAGCAAAGGCGAAGCTGCTCCAAAGAATCGATGTGGTCACAGGAGACATAACAACAAAAAACCATCGTTAGGAACCAAGGTCATCATGCATAGTGGTGAATCTGACCAGGGTGGCCATGGCCCATTAATCCAACAGTACCTTCCAATCCTTATCACATTACCACTTTTTTTTTTACTATTCAAAAAAAAGTTCGGGTCAGCACGGACTAAGTTGCAAAGGAGGAAATGCGAATTAGTGGGTCTCTGCAGAAAAAAGTCTAGCTGTCAAAGCTCAGCCGCATGTCAACCAATGGTGTCTTGGCGCACGTACACTCAAATCCTTTAAAAAAACACAACTCGCTTGGTTCGTTTGTGGTAAGTGATTTGATAGCGTCACCTCCATTATGATTTTTTAACTTGCACATCGTAGGACTTTGGGTCCATTGGTGAGTTTTTAAATAGATGCAAAAAATGCCATGTAATAAGTGTTAAGCTGATTTTAAAATTGATGTTCAAATCAAATAGGCTTTAATAACCCGCGTCAAAAGTAGATTTGGGCAGAACAGGGTATAAAGCAAAAGAAAACTTAACAAAAGGGAGAAGCATCCAGCTAGAGGAAATGATATCAGAACGGGGTGGGCACTGGCCGCAATAGTGCAATGATGAGTAGTTCAATCATATGTATACGGGTTCAAAAGGAGATCCCTATTTGTCTGTTAACAGCTTAGACATTCTTAACACTCAAAGGAAAAGATCATAGGAAAGTTATGGCAACTATTTGTTTTATTCACAAAATGTATAAAATTTCTATTTCTGCTAACATCTTACCTTGCAACCTATACAGTAAATCCTAGCATCTTTTGTATAAATACAACAAGTTTAACACTAGTAATTGTGTAGTTTCAGAGACGATTATATAGAGAGAGAATATTAAATCAGTTTGATCATGCGAGCTCATCCAAAATCATTGATTGAATGAATACACTTGTACTGATTCTATATGCTCTAGGAAACGTTTCTTTGTCTTTCCAAAGCTCATCCATAATGATTGCTACCCACTACTCATCTACATCATACATTGTGTCATTATAGATCAGCAAATACTGATCTATAGCAGGAGGGTCTAGAAGGATAGCAGGCTTGCTAGCCTTCGGTACTAGATTTAAAACGCCAAAACCAACTATCTCTGCTCATTCCATGCTAAAAAGCGATTTTTCACTGACTGCAACGGACTCTACAGCAAGTCGGCCCACTCTGTTCATGGTAGTATACTTGCTGGTGTATAGCCATCAGCTTCCCAACAGGGCATTCCCGCTGGGAGACCCTCAGTGTCCAAGAGGATTCTCCCAAATATTCCTCTTCGAAATCCAAAAATGAAGTGCGCCGCTGCAGCGTCCAGATCCATTTTGTAACTGTACCCGCCTGTCGAATCGTATATGTTGCGGACCTTGCCCATGGAAAAGCAATTAACACAATGATAAAATTATAGCTATCTCTTAAATTTGAGATTTCAGTGTGACAAAAAAGATTCTCTTAAATTACCTTTCTTTTCGAACTAAGCATAGTAGCGCATGAAGTCAGCAAAGTTCTTAGATCATCTGTCGGCAAATCAAGTCCCATGTAATTGCAGTAAGTGTAAATACCTGAAATAATAAAAAAAATATTCATAATGCAATACCATTGTACATAAAATAGCGTAAATCAATATTATAGGAATAACACTAAATTACTCTTAAGTAACCGGAATTACCTAAGAGAAAATATGTAGCCACTGGAAAGTGTAATTACGCTAGATTTAGACATAGTTAATCATTTTGGATATATACATATATATATTTATGGATGGTTATTACCAGTTTGCGACGTTCTGTCCAGCCACCATGGCTTTGAACTTTTAGTACTAATTTAATTTTAAGTATTCAGGATGTGTCAAGTTATACATTGATTTGGACTGTGAGGTACCTTGGAGGGACAGTTTTCTTAACTTACCTAAGGCGCATGTGGGCCAAAATCCTAAACTGATAATCTTCATCAGTATAGAACTTTGGTTAGCTTTTATCAAACTTTCATTTACCCTTCTCGATATTAGCCCCGTTTTAATCTGCCCTGTTCAAGTGATACTATGCATCGAGCATTAAAAAACACAGTCGGTGCTAGTAATCATAAAATATCTAGTTTTTTACATTCAAATTACTTTTGAGTCTCACCTGTTTACCAGCGCCTTACAAAATGTAAAAATCCATACATAGAACTTTTAAAGCCTTTAAATAAAGTTCATTGTTGTTATTATCATTACCATGATTATTATTATAATGCGTACCACGACTTTGCATGAACTGCAAGAGATACGCTGCCATAAGCTGCACACCAACTTCCTTATCAATCGCACAGCCGCATAGCGCCAATCGCAGAGCGTTCTCGTACGCTACTGGATTCGCTTCTAGAACACCTGGCCCATGAAACAACGTTTTATACAAATATAATTATTTGTGCTTTGTTGTCAGACCCATCCTAAAAGGTCAAGATTATTATCGAGAAAATATGAAATAATTAGAGATTTTACCAATGCCTTACAGTTAATTAGATAAAATGCTTAAAACATTGTACGTTACAAAATGCCGTCCACCAGACCATTTTTACTTTCTCTAAACGAATGCAACGGGCATGCTTAAGTACCGCATGCAGAACTGGGATTTAAGGAGGCTTTGTCCTGTAGTGAGAGTATAGTTACGTACCAGGTGTGTCCACAAGGTAAATTTTAGGTGATTCCGATATACGTATCGTCTGTAAAACGTGGCGGGTGACGCCTGGTTTAGAACCAATTGGCGTGGCTTCATTTTTCAGTCCAGTATAACGTTCGCGGATAGCATTGATGATTGATGACTTGCCTGCACAGTAACAATTATGCTATATAATATTACCATATATTTCCTTTCATAGCGGAGACATTGGAATTATTTTATGGCATGCTATGGTTTTACCATATCATAGACATGGGTACAAGTTATTATCTAGCTTAAGCTTGCGTTTACCGGTCACCTGATTATTAACCAAGACATTATCGACATTTTTTTCAATGAAGTTTCTTCAGATATACGGACGATACGTATTAGGTACTTTTTGTAAAGACGAGTCTGTTTATACATACCAACATTAGGCACACCAACAATCATTATTGTGTGTTGAATTTTGGCGAAGTCAATGTTGTCACGGAAGAAACCTTCTATTAGCTTCGTGCATCTTGGAACGATTTTTTTTACTCTAAAGTCACGGATGGCTGAAACAAATACCGGATCCATATGAAGCGGCGAGGACGACTTCGACTCTGAAAAGTGACAACATACAGAAAAAGCCAGTGACGAACGACGGTAGTATTTGATGTAATAATTCACCTTTTTTTTAGGCAATTTATTGCAATAGCGGTATAAACGAAAACATTTTCCAAGCGGAAGGCACACAGCTTTGTGACGTTCATCTTTAAAGCGTTTTTGTAATAAAAGTAAGCAGTTCTCGACTCTGTTCATTCTGAATTAAATAGCTCCATGGGCAAATGCAGTATATGCACAGAACGCTTTGTCAGATACGAATCGCGTAAGAAAGTTTACATGGGAGAAAATCGTCGATTCATATAACTCTCTGAAAACGATTGACTGCGACCAAGTGAAATGTAGTACTGACCAATGAACTTACCAGTGTCAACGATGTGCTTGACAAGTGGAGCAATCGTTCGTTTGGGGATCATGTCGGATTTATTGAGCACGAGAAGATGCGGCCTAGCCACACGCAGCCTCTCTAGAAATTTCGCATTTCGTCCACTCAGTGGAGCGCGTGCGTCATGAACTTCAATCACGCAGTCAACCTTTGCCAGGTTCCGCTCTACCTGCGATGTGTTATTAGCAACATTTTGACGAAAGGTATTTATCGAGTAGGTATCGGCTAACAGGGACATTCGATTTTATTTGTTTCAAAGTTCAGTCTGATTTGAACCTCGTGCACATGGTCCTACGTTCGTATAAGGTTCCCTTCATCATTTGACTTACACATTTAAACTCAGCGTGCATAACTCATTTATGTACACTAAATATTCGTCTTGAGCAATGTGCACTATTTTTAACATAGGAATTAGAAACTTCAACAGAGAAGGATTTCTGTCAAAGCAAATTAGCTGTGATGCAAACTCTTCCTGGAAGCTCAGCATGAACTAACTTATTAAACATACAACACGTATGTTTGAAAGACAAGCCATTGCAACAATGCATTTTATGATAATAAACCACGTCAAAGTATGAATTAAAACAGCTATTACCAAATAAACAAGTAAGCTATTATATAGTACCTCTTTCATCCCGCCAATACCACCATGTTTGCTTGGAAACCATTTTGATATCATGGTCAGGTTATTAGTTTTCATGAGATTTTGCATTTTGATTTTTATCTATAACTCGTTAAGCGTTTTGAATCCTTTTTCCCTTGCGGGTTTGTATATGTCGTGGTTGATAATATTTTGTCTGGTTCACACCGCCAAAAATAAACACATGTGCGTGACGCGCAAGTCTTAACATCCACATCTCGTCTATAGCAAGCAGAATTGATTGTCTGTTATTCAAGGAAAATTCTGAAAACGTATCTTCAACACACGGGCCATACGGATCAGTTGTATTATAAGGTTCGATATGCAGCAACTGTGCACGAAACGTTCGAATGTCGTTGTTTTGGGTCGTCTCCCTTACGACCATGTGTTTATATTATGGCACCACAGCAGGTTCACTCTAATACTTCTTGACACTATGGCGTAGCTTAACTGCTTTAGTAGATCTTACGAAAAATTCATTTCGACTTTGGGTCTTAACGAATGAATTAATAACAATGTTGTTGTTAGAATATTAAAAATAAAAATATTTAAAAATTTGCTCCGAGGTTTTCAAGATACTTCGCCGGATAGAGCACCGGATATGAGGTTGTACCAATATTTTAATATATCTCCTTTATGAACAATTTCACTGTTTGCCTGCTAGCTAGTTAGATTTCAAGAGGAATATTATAACATAAAGAGTGCAAACGTGCAATCTGCGATCGACATGCAAAACAAGAAATAGCAGTTTAAATACTTATCAGTGCAATATTCTAATATTTATAATTGCTGTCAGTTATCCTTAATATCATACTAGAGTAAGTATAAGTAAATAAATAAAGTTTTTTTTTTTAATATTAGTTACTGTTACTACCTGTTTAGGCCAAATGTCTAAATTAATCTTATATTAATGCTAAAGCATTGCAACCGCGTTTAAAAATGGGCGCGTTAACACTATAGGCAGTGCTCGACTATCCTAGCAGACGACGGTATGCCATTCTGTTAATATTCGGTGAAAGGCGCTGGATGTATTCATTGAACGGGAAAGAGTTTTGTTGCATCTGTAGTGTATCTTTATTAACGCGAAGTGGAAAACTACAAAAATTATTATTATTGGTCCGTGTAATGCACAGGCGGACAAATAGCTGATTGTGAGTGACGACTTAAAAGCGTGATGATGCGTGTTTAAATAAGTCTTACGGTTTACCAGTCGTGACGGCTGGCGCTGATTACCCAATCTAACCAGCTGACGAAATGGAACACTGCCGCAGAAGGCAGTGTAAATCATCGTAAGGTCGCAGATGTTGTCGTCGTTGTCGAAAGACTTTTGTTCTAATGATGTGTCGCTACAACACCCAGATGGCTCTACCGGCACGTAAGCTTAGAGAATCTAGGCGTGACCTTGAGGCGTGATATTGGTGCGCTGAGAATACTTCGATGTCAAAGTCTGTCGGCCGTCAGAGTCGGCTGATTCGATCGTAGGATAAGAGTGCTCCCTAGAATCCGGGCAGTCGTTTGAGGCAGGGAGAGGGCGGAACTACCAGTACGCTCTATAGGGAGAAACAAGGAACTAAGTGTAGTGCACAGGACAGCCGTTTCAGGATGCAGGCACGGCAGTTCAGCATGATATCCTGCAGAAGTCGACAGCGGTGTTTTGTGCTGACAATGTGTCCGAGGGAAGTAGTGCTTGGTGGTGTTATCCTACTGTTCACGATGCTTATGGCACCCTGTACTCTTACGGCAAATAAGGCTCCCGAACTCAGCGGGCTCGTAGATGAGTGCGACTGTAATGTAAACGATCTCGCTCACTTTAACTCATTTAGAATCTATCCACAGATTCAGAGCATCGTGCGGAAGGATTACTTTAGATACTTCAAGGTGGATCTTTCTAAGGAATGTCCCTATTGGCACGACGACGCGACGTGTGCCTTAAAAGATTGCTCAGTAGAGACTTGCGACGCGGAGGATATTCCGTTTGTCGTCGCAGAAAAACTGCGGCTAGGCTCTGGATCCGACGAGGTTGAAGACGAGGCACCGCTGGAGACCAGCCAGCCTCAAACGGAGCCTCCTGAGGAAGCAGGTGAGGCATTAAGAGAGCTACCATATTATGAGCGAGCACGCACTGAAGGAATGACACCATCGGCATTAATCCAGGCTGACGCGACCTCACCTCCTGCAGTAGAGAAGACGGAAACCTCAACAACCAACGTGCACCCTACGACAATAACAACTACACGAGGTCAGATCACAATGGCCACCACTGTACAACCCACTGCTGTCGAAAGCGCCCGGCACGCGTCAGAGGAACGAAATGGCACCGCAAGCTCAGCAATTCGAAATTCTGTCAAAGATTTCGTAGGAGATACCGAAAGCGAAAAAAACGAACGCGATAATCAGGCATCGTGTAAAGGACACAATCGGACCTTAGGGAAAATTAACATAACCATCTCAGAAGAAAGTCTTAAAGAATTCGAACGATGGCGAAAGCACGATGCCAGCCTGCAGGCCTTTTGTGTCTTCGATGATGAAAACTCATTAAACGCCTCGTACGTTGATCTCCTTCTAAATCCCGAACGGTTCACTGGTTATGCAGGCCCCTCGGCAAACCGCGTCTGGAAATCGATTTATGAAGAGAACTGCTTTAAAAGTCCACAGGGCAGCCCTCTTGACCTGAATCAGATGTGCCTCGAGAAGCGTGTATTCTACCGGGTCATTTCGGGTTTACATTCGTCGATCAATATACACCTATGCGCGGAATACTATCTGCCCAAAATGGGCCGTTTTATTGTGCCTGGTGAGCCCATGTGGGGACCAAACGTCAATGAATTCAACACGCGTTTCTCTTCGGCGTCAACCGATGGTGAAGGCCCTCGTCGTTTAAAGAATCTCTACTTCCTATATTTACTTGAAATGCGTGCAATTCATAAGGCTTCGTCATTTCTTCGCAAGGCTCCGTTCTACACATCGAATCCAGAAGATACCTTTGAAACAGCGGAAGCCATCAACGGATTTCTGGAAACCGTCGGTGAGTTTCCGTCGCACTTCAACGAAGGCCAAATGTTCGTCGGCACTTGTCAGGAGACCTTAAGACTTAAGGAGGAATTCCGGCTGCATTTTCTAAACATCTCAACAATAATGGATTGTGTCGGTTGTGAGAAATGCCGTCTTTGGGGAAAACTACAGACGCAAGGATTGGGAACCGCGTTGAAGATCCTTTTCTCCGATGAAGGTCTTGAACTGACCCGAACAGAGATTGTCACTTTGTTTAATTCGTTTGCTAGACTGAGCAACAGTCTTGTTCAACTTGGAAACTTCTACAGATTATCGAAAGAAGTGCCTGATATAAATAAGGCTGGAAAAAGCTTTGATTCAGTGTTCTCTAGACAAAAAATTGAGTTGTAGTCAGGAAAGCGGCCGCTAGCAATCCCAAAGCCTGGATATGCAGGAAAACGGCCGCTAGCAATCCCAAAGCCTGGATATGCCAATGTCCTTCGCTTTGCTGAAGTTACGTCTTTAAAACGAGGTGATTGGATTCTGGTATTACAAATTATAGGCGGACTAACTGGTTAATGACTGGTCGCCGACTGCACAATGCAGTAGTAGTGTATACCGCAAAATCTACTCTTAACGAAGTTTCTTTTCAAAATTAGTCAATACGAGGAATTATTCGACGGAGAATCGTAAAGAGTCCTCATATCAACCACGCTAGTGCTCCACGCTAGAGGGCAGCTGAGGGTCAACTCAGTTTTACTGGTGCTCTTTCTGCACGAATGAAGATCATCATCAACTTGTGATTTTCTATAATAATGCTGATTTGATCAAAAACTGATCTATAACAGCAGAGTGATTATTATCACACTGAATCATGCATACAACATAGGCAGAGATAGCTTACAATCTGATAATATTTGGCGGAGCATTTAGGGTAATTGTAGCGTGACGATGGGAGCTGCGTATGGTGGGTTCCTCCATTTTGGCAGAAAACAAAGAAGTGTACTCGACTGTATAAATGTGAATAAAATAAATCTAGATTCATTATTATATTTATGGCAATAGATGGAGAAAAGCATATATATGTTAAATAGAATTAAATATATACAACTGTTTTAGTACGTTTACAGTTCATTTATACAACTTCTCTTGTGAATACGGTGACTGTCAACAGTCGGCGCTTGGGGCGACCAATAAAATCTGAGGGTGTATTTTCTGCTAGAATTTGGTGTTCTCAATCACCGAGCATATTGAATTGTACTAGTTTACATAGGGCATATAGCATGTCACGTTCACACTTGATCTTGCAAGCTGGTTGTACGTAAAGCTAATGAGTTCGGAAGGACAGCATATCATTTGAACGTTTCAGTGATCAGCAATTGTCCGTTGCTCAAATTGTTCACGTATTTAGAAAAAAAAAAACAGGATTTAGAAAAAAAAACAAGTAATCACATATTTATTCCATGGTACCGTACTCGTAAGTACGCTGTGTTGTGCTTCGCTGCAAAGGAACGAGCGACTATACTTCTAGAAATCAGGTTACTGCAACTATCTGAGGTCGGTGGTTGTTTTCAAGGGTATTGCCCTCTTGTCGCCCGACATGGAAAACAGCTTTTCTATGTTCGATGGATTAGTAGATTGAATGTATGACATCTAAACGAGCTGAGATGTAAGGTTAGACACACAGCATTACAATTACGGTGCGGCGTCTGGCTGACGGTAACGTGCGAACTGCGTTGGTTTTTACTATGGCGTTAGACTAACTCTATTACTAGTAATATTCCGAGGTACTTTTCTATTCTAAACGCCAGAAACCAAGTACATGCTTCTCTGAAGTGGAGCCTATCGCGTGAGCTGAGCTAGTGTTTAGTATGTGTCAAAGTTTCTTTTGTATTTCCAACCTTGAAGGTGGAAAGTCATAATTCCTATTCTGTTCGATATCTACGGGAATCTCTATAAACGTAATAAATGGATGTGTAGGGAAATACTCCAAATGTTAACTGCGAGAGTTCAACTAAGAAAGGGACAAAAAGCAGCCGACTCAATTTCCCGGAGACTTCGAGGAGGCAAAATTTTGAAGGCACCTGGTGACAGTGAGCCCTATTTCACTAATCAGCTATAAAACCTTGTAACAGACACAATCGATTTGTGCGTTTCGAACTGCAGAATTCTAACAAATGATTCTTCGAAACGATCGCTCAAAGGGTAGAGTTTACGATATACGCGCACCCATGTACATTTTCAATGTCGCGCTCTGAACCTGAAGTCTCTAGCCTTCTCAAAAGGGAATTGAATAGCCCAAGAAAAATTATGGAAAAGTACCGTTTTCGGTTCAACTTCGGTGTTACATATTGTATTCATTCAATTTAAGATAACAGCTCAGTTGGTTCTTCCTATTTCAAGTGGATCCGAGGCCTTTGCACTTTATATATGTGAGGGCATGCAAGCAAACGAACCACTGATCAATAATATAATATGAGATGTCTTACACGGACAGTGTGCTCTGTTGTCAACCGAAAGTCGTATCCGAAAACATCGACTTTTTGAGATCGCATTTGCCAGAGAACAACGCTAACCGATCAAGGAGAAAGCAGAACCTTTAGTTGTCACTAGTCGTATATATTACCGGTACATCCGGTATAGTAAATAGAACAATACACTTGGGGAACATACAATAGCAGACATGCAAATCAAATTTAACAACACAAACACGTTAGGAAGCATAGGGTCTCCTCCATACAGAATTGTATATGGAGGCCGACCAAGATAAAGTTACCTATCCTGTTCAAATCGCTATAATGAGGGTGCCCTGATAAAAATCGATCAGCCCTTATGCTCCCACCTCCGGCAAAAGTGAAAGAACGAATTGAGATAGAAGTCGAACAAAGGATATGGCAGCTTCGAAAGTCAAGAGATATAGCTTTTTCACAGTATCATGTAAACTGATGGTGAATAGTAAATAAGTGTGTGATTCGAGATATTGAATCACAAAATCCGCTCGGTGTTGCGTTCAATCTATCTAGTCTTCTGGGTTTTCACGCAGTTGAGAATGATCATGCAAACAGTCAACCATAGTGGACCAATAACAGCAGCTTACCAGCTGAGAGCTCTAATGGACGAGCGCTCACGAGCAAATGACTGGTAGACAAAAAACAGCTATGTTCTAAACTCATGATCTATAATGATATGTTATCTATATGATAAATTATCTAGCAATTATTATACCGATTTCAATGTACTTATTGCCTTGTGCACAGGATTTTTTTTTCTCTTTTATTCATGTCAGCGCAGTATCATCGATCAACTGACACTGCATTAATAATATTATTGCGAAGTAGCTAAGTTCGTCTCTCATTCCTAATTTACTAGCTACTGATCGTCAATTTTATGATGACTCAATGCACAAATGACAGTTAACTACAGTTGCGTGGTTATGTAGTAACGTGGATGTTGCGTACAAAGGCGATAGTGGGTTCGAGGGCCGTCGCGCCGTACAAGTGTTTCTACGGTTTACGTATTCTCAGTATATTTAATTAGATTTTTCTCGCTGGATGTACACATCTGTTTAATCTGTTCTATAAACTAAAATGAAAGGCCTACACCAATTATTCGTTACAACGTGCGATAATTGGAAGATCATACAAGGACTAAGCAGGCGATTTACTGGTCTACTTCGGAAAAACTCTTGTGCCATTCTATGCCGAATCAAGAATTCGTCTTTCCATTTAATTGTGATTCTTACGTTTTGTCATTATTGTTTGATTAATAATTTTTCGATTATTGCTTAAGCATTTTTTCTACACTGAGTAACGGTAGTAGAAGTTTTTGAAAAAACAATTTTTTTAGATAAACTCATCTTTGAAATTTTTGGAGCCATAGCGCTAAACATTTCAACCCTACGTGCTCTCTGTTTTCCTTAACGTTCGCATAAATTCTAAATGCGAGGTTCTCACGCGTAGTACAATTGTTTTAAATATATGCAATTAAATGACAACATCCAAACGGAAATGGGAGAATAAGCAGAGGTTTTTTCAGTCCGTTAGAAACAGTTTTCTGAAATTTTCCATATTTTTTTCTGGAAGCTCAAAACAATATAACGTTTTCATCTTAATCAGACGTACTCTTTCGTAGCTCATTCAGATGTTTTTCAAACTGTTTCTATTGGAAAATAGTTCGATTTAACTTAAAGGACGTAGGACGAAGCAGAAGAAACTATATACGTACGTTTAATTAATATACGTATGTAGTACTCTGCCGGAAAATATCAACTGAAAGACTCGCAAGAGCTCCCTATACTTTCTGAGCATCTATGACTGAGTCATACAGCGCTTAATATAAGAACTTTTTCGATAAACAGTTAATATTTTGAGCAAACATAAGTCCGACCATCATGCCATTAACCACGGGTGTCTGATGGCAGTAAGTATGCTAGCCTCAAACACCTTTAAGACTTTTTAATAATTTTTTTCCTATATGCCTCGCTTAAGGTCAATTATTATACAAATCCGAATATTTTGATAGGTTAGAAATTAGTGGCAAAATCTTATACGCATGTTTGATCTCATCCGCTGTTATATATTTTCGTTTGGCAGCTGCCGTTAAATCAAATAAAGTTTTACGGGTAACACTGTAAGATATTTAAATGTCTATAGATCCCAATTTGAGCGATTAGCGTTGTATATGCGGGCTGGTGAAAGCGCGTGTAACGACTTTTTACCTACAGAACAGAATCGTATTTAAAGGAAATCCTTTGGCAAGACGTCTGAAGAAAAGCATACTGCAAGGGACCTTTTATTTATAGAGTAAAGGTTGGATACATTTTCAGTATTCCTATGATATCGTGAATCTCCGACTGATCAAACCGTATATATGTCAGGAGCACCCGGAAACAGCTCGTGCCTTTTAAAAATCAATAGCAAGCGTTTTTCATTCATTTAATTAATCGTATCATAGTTGTAACAATAACAGCTCTTGCATTTCTAAACAGCTGTCTCGTTTCTAACAACTTGAATGAAACGAGTAGTATAGAAACCAGCAGAACAGAGCTTGAATACAAATCACAAATCATTACCACAGGTCTGGTTAAGTGTCGAAGCAGCACGTTCTTTTTGCAACATGTAGCAACTTTGACACGCCCTCATAGCTGAGAAGAACTTCTATATATGTATATATATATTCGGGGTTTATGCAAATGAATAATTATAATAAATTATTCTAGCTAAACGGTCATTTCATAAAATTCATTTTTGCCGATCATCTCATCAGACAATTAGTAATGGACCAATAGGAGTTTTTGACGAGAAGGTAATTTTTCGACCTGTGAACTCTCACTATTTTTCTTCATTTACACAATAGCGCATTTATAATTAGAAACACTAAAATTTTAGTAGTTTTTTTAAGGTAGAAAGTTAGGTTTCAGTCACAATTTCTCACGAACACACTGTTAGATTAAACAATCTTTCTGACTCACACAACTTTACCTTAATATCTTGGTTAGTACAATAGCTAGTCGTGATTTTGAAGTAATTTCTACAGAATCAGCAAACTCCATTAGCATATTTGTTTGGAATTGGTAAATTTCCAAGGAATTGAAGAACTAACGCATAGTATAGCTTTATATAGGTATAGACAAAGTAGAGTTTTGGAAGGAGAGACAGTATGTGAAGACTATACACGACGTCCAACCAATTATTTGAATCAATGAATATCTCGAAGCCTATACATTAGTTATTTTAGAAACGTTGCAGAAGAAAAAATATTCTACTAAAGAAAAACAGTCAAGTACAAGTACAAAATGTCATCATTTTAGAACAGAGCGCTGTTACAGATAGACAAATATTAATAAATATGGTGAAAACAACCAATATTTTATATTTCCTGAGCCCTAATTATGAAACGCACCAAGGTAAAACTGTCCGCCTTACTCGTCGTGATGAATTAATCCGAAGTGAAAATTTTCTGCAAATCCCTAGTTTTCACCGAAGTTTATTTCCAAGCCAAATTTAATAGTTATATTCATCCAAATTTAAACAGGGACTTTCACAAAAGTCGCAAGACAGTTGCATTCATGCTAATCGCACTCGCAGGTGATGCACGTTGAAAATATTAGTGCAGTCACACTTCATGCACACTACCTGTTCGCTGTGCACTGAAGTAGCTGCTGCTGCTACCTGGTTTTGATGTTTACTTCTTCTACAGGCTGTTTTCTGATTATGGTTGTCCTGTATGCACATATCTGTCCTGAGAGCCGAAAAAGAAATTCCTGGTATCGGTAAACATATTTCTTATTCAAGAGTTTTAGACTAAATCATCAGATAATGAAAGGCTGCCCATAAGCGAGAAACAGGTTCCTCGATCTAAGCGCCCCCCTCAACCCAGCTCAGCTCGATCCCTGGACTTTACCCAACAAGTCGTCATTCGATGAGTTCCTATACGACGTGTGCAACTCGACAATTTTTCATCTTTTCACCTGTAGGCTCGAATACAGGAAGGCCGGCAAACTATGCGGTTGTTCGTGCTGCTGTCACCAAGCTACATCATCGTTGTCAAAGTAGCTAACAAAGTGACACCTAGCTGCAGCAGTGCAGAGCGTTAGTGGGTTTCAAGCACACACGGGGTCGCGCGTGACAACATCGCAGCATGAATAACCAGCATCATCCGCAACGCAGGATTATTAACGCCGCGCGCAACAAATCATCGAACGGTCACCGTTTTATTCTGGACTTGTTTCCTTGGACGCGGCCTATGCTAACGCTAACGATAGGTCGTAGGTATTGTACTTAACTATATGTATACAAATGGAGTATAACGCAAGGAGGACAAAAGCAAATAAGCATTATCGCTGATCACGTATGACGTATCACCACGGATGAACAATATTTGAGGGTCTGAAATTAAGTAAAACAAAAGTACCGATATTACCGCTGTAGAACCATGACCACCCGCACGCCGATCAAGTTCACAACGTGGTTTAGGCGATATTTTTTTGCTGCTTATTTGGCATAAAAACTGCTAGCAGTTACGGTTTCACGCTTCGTTCTTTTTTTATGCTCTTCTGTTTCTGATCTTCTGAACATTCGTTCCATCATCATCATCATCATCATCATCATCATCATCATCATCATCACAGTCATCACCGGCGTCATCAAGAGGAACGAAACATTGCGCTCCGTGTGCATAACGCTGATACGGATATCACAACGTGGCAGTCGCGAATATACAGCGCACGCACACACATTTTCTAGTCGACTTTTTTCTTTTATTAACCAATGAGTTATAATACTCGTTGATTGTGCCTCCGCGATCGTGCTCACGGCCAACAAATGGATGGATCCATGTGGTGAAGTGTCCCAGCGACACCGACGAAAAGATCCCCACTCGACGACGACGACGACGATCATCGAAGATCGATGCAAGATACCGACAGATAGTGGATAGACAGACATCTTAGACAAACTGACACAACGCACAGCTTCGCAGATTTTAGAACAAACGTGGGTATGTACAGTGATCCTAGCTCGCTCCGAGAGTCTCGCGCCCCCTACAGTGATATGTGTCATTTTTTTTGTTGGCGTTTTACAGCGAGCAACAGCAATGGCAGAAGCAGTGTTTCGGCGTAGGTACAAATGGCAAGGAAACGGTGGACATCAGACGGACACCACATAATATCATGAAGACAGGCCATAGTGTGTGTGTATACACAAAGAGCTACAGCAAATGATAGTTGAACAGCGGTGCGACAACTATTCATC
Organism: Varroa destructor; assembly: GCF_002443255.2. Taxonomy (NCBI): domain Eukaryota; kingdom Metazoa; phylum Arthropoda; class Arachnida; order Mesostigmata; family Varroidae; genus Varroa; species Varroa destructor. The sequence continues at coordinate 9,220,178 of NW_019211456.1, forward strand.
GCGCACTTAGTGAGCTTCTTCGATTCTGCACGAAGATATATCAAATAATCGGAGACGATTAGTCGCTCGGTGTCACGCCGTGGTGCTGCTGTGAACGCCATTGCTGCTGCTGCTGCTGCTGCTACCACCACCGCCGCCGCCGCCGCCATCACGGTCGGTCGCCGCTGCCGGTCGGTTTCGGTCGTTTTTTGCGACGACATCGTTCAGTAGCAATAGTAGCAGCAGCAGTAGCAGCCACGCCATGAGCAGCAGCAGCAGCAGCAGCAGCAACAACAACAACAGCGACAGTGTCGTGACATAGAATAGAACTCAATAGTGCAGGTGTTGGTTCGATTCGAACGTCCGTGTTCGAGTGTCAACTGCGAGTGCTTTCTCTATGTATATTCGAACGGCTGCCGGAGAAGCCGTCAATATAACGACAAAACAGAGCAGACCGAAGACATCGGGGGCTGCTGTCAAAAAAAAAAACCAGCAGGAATGAGGACGCGGTCTCAAATACGTCTGAGAAAGAGGCATCTCCGACGGACACTAGCGAGTGAAGTAGCCCAAGAAGGATGGGAAGAACGCGCGAGTCTGCTGTGAAAGGCGAGAGAGAAAAAAACAGAGGGACTATTTTATAATAAAGGAGCAAAGGCGCTAGATCATCTGGAACAGAAAAATGAGATGCAGGATGATGTTGCTGAGTGCGTAATCACATAGCGAAACGCGAGGACTGCTGTAACGGAAAAAAAACTACAAACAAAAAGCTGCTAACTGCCCGTGAAAAACTTATTTCAATAGTGACTAAGCCATAGACCGTATGTAAGTCACGGGACGTTGTTGACGTGAGGATGATGACTTGGACGCCAGCTGATGCCACCATCACTACAGCCACAGCATGTGGTTGCGGCCAACTCAATATCGAAGCGTATGCTTTGAAATGGTCTTGCTGAGGCAACGTAACGCGGCCAGAAGCTTCTATGACCACGAGTCGATTGCTGAGGGCCATAGGATATAAGTACTCGTGAGAGCAGCAACAGCACTAGGGACCATGGCGAAAATGGAAGCTTTGGTACTGCGTCGATGGGTAGACTGGAGAAACACAGTGTTCCGAAAACCTAAGAGAAATGAAGCGGCAGAAAAGTAACACGGGACAGACGATGTGACTTAGCTCGAAGAGACAAACTAACAGCAATCGAAAGGGAACAGAAGAAGCTTAGGGCGGTAAGAATCGATTTCACGCCATCACTGATTAATCGTAGCCATTGAACGGTCTAGATAAGATGACGGGGTCAGGCAATACTGCCGAAGGTTACATGTGCGGAGACTTATGGAGAATGACGCGACACATAGACTTGTCGGGAAACAAGAAATCAATCAGAACGAAAGGTAGAACGCTTCAAAAGAGTTGGTTGCGGCTAACTGACGAAACACATATTTACATTACAGAGATTTCGTAATTTTCAGATGGCTCAAGCTCACATACTTATTAAGAATCTTAATTTTTAAAACTATATATCCTTATGATCCTCTCCTAAGGACTAGATTATAATCTGTATTTTTACCTGATTCGTAGTCTGTCATCGTTAGCTGCAATCCTTACTAGGTGCTTCCCTAGTCGGAAGCAAGCAACTTGTAACAATCCTGTTTTTTTTTTTGCCCAACCTTTCAAGATAAAGTGGTGTCAAGCAGCTGTTAGCAACAGTCAAAGCATTTGGACCTACGGACACTGTGATTCCCCGCTGACTTGGGGTGCATTCGCGAGCAAGACACTACGTGCGAAGTTAACCACACGCCGATCAGATGCGTAACCGCTGGATACAGAAGTCAATCGACTGAAAAACGTAGAGCTCAGATCTCTCATGGTGATAGTACTCTGAAAACTGTTTTGATCATGACTTTGATGGGTTGCAAATAAATGGCAAAGACCACTGCCACTAGACTCTATATATTATTTAGGTTTTACCAAAATGGCTGTTGTTTGTCGTGCATCGTCGAGGATCTTGGGTAGTATTAGCATAAATGCTTCAGTTAGCGTCTATACTTACGAAAAAGGCTATATCCAGCCCAGTATAAACAGCTGAGACGGATCATCGTTTCAACTTCCACAACGCAAATTATCGAGACACTGAAAAAGACACAATAAAAACACACCAATATTTCGATTTACATGCTGTATCATGGAATATGCTCAAGTCATATTGCGCCGCACCTGTCGCCGTACTCAAACACTGCAAAAACAATAATATGGAATTTCGGCATTTTGTTATTGTTAATTAATACCACCAATGATATATATATATATATATATATATATATATATATATATATATATATATATATATATATGCTTGTTTACTAACAAACACATAATGACTGCACTTGTATACAACCTGTCGCACGTATTCCTGTTAAATCTCAAGGATCGTTCACTATACAAAAATTTAAGCTAGAAAACAGAATTTTTTTAATATAATTGACCCATTGAACTCACTGCTGAGCCTATTTAAAATGTGGCACTGCATAATCGAAGAGACGATTTCCAATTATATTCACTGCAGTCGATTAATATAAATTCTGGTAACGTATGCTAAGTCATCATATTGACTTATGACAGTTGTTTGAGCATGAGAAGATCGACCAGTTAATAGATTTCAACATGAGCAGAGGTCACTTCAGAAGCACAGTTTTCATTTGCCATCTCAGTCCAGGCCAGCTGAGTACGTTGGCCTCATCCGACCGTCAAGGCAGCGGACTGAAGTCCTGGAAGCCTCGGCGATGATAATAAAACAGTGTGTCTTCGAATCGCTTATTTCTAGAATATAAAACGCTGTTTCCCTAATAATCACTATCGTTCTTGTCGATGTTGTCGTAACTCAGATCCCTATGATACCATGTTTTTTGCTAATGCCATTCTTACCTTGATTTACAACGATTTCAAAAAATAACTCGATATTATAAAGGGCGGTTGAAAAAATAATGCAAGCCATGCCCGTAACCTTGCGAATGCTGTTCTCCAGAAAATATGGGTTACGTCCTCCTGCGTATCTTGTCCTTTGCTCGAATTCTGCATTGAGACCTAGAAACCACTTATTGAACGTATGAATTCTCTGGAACCATTATTGGAATAGCGATACTAATCTTTCTAATGGTAATATTACTATATGCTTTGTCTACTGCTAATGAATACAGGCCTACCTACATCAGTCTTTTAAACATCAACGCCGTAGGGACGAGTACGTAAACCTTACGACTCAAATGCCAATTTCTGAATCACAGGATCGAAAATGCTCCTGAAATCGTGCGCCCTATGACGTGTGCACTTTTTAGCTAAGCTTTCTAGAAATAACGACAGTAACTGTCTCGTCCTCTAAAGTGACCGCCGACAGCAAGGCTCCGATAAACGTTGGAAACTTAGGCCACACAGATGTATGCACCGGTATTGACACGTATAATGCTACGACTTCTCTGTGCGGATCGTCAAACCGATTCCGAGCAGCGTTCGCATGAGCATGGAAAAATACATAAATTAGGACTCTGGGAGGGTTCATTGTAATTGGGCCAGCAACAGGAACAATACAGATAAACAGCCGTAATAATATGAATATCAATGTATACCTGTAACCATGTTTATGACTGTTTTTTTTTTACAGCTGTATGAGAATATAATTCTAAAACATACAAAATTATGCAGTAAAAGTTACGTGAATAATAAAAGCCTATATTCTCAGCATATACTAAAAATTTGTATCTGTGATCTTTTCTATGCCATCTAGTGCTTTGCCCTCAAACATTCAATAACTTTCTACATACTTAGTTTATACATATCGCCAGCTAAATATTGACCCGACAATTTTATTTTAAGGTCGGCCACTAATTCTATTTATATAAACGATTTACAACAGTTCGAGGCCCAGCCCATAAGTATAGGGGTGGGCTTCTAAAGCGCACTGGCGCAACAAGTTGAAATCGTCTGAAACGGCTTGCGTCGGTCTCATTTTGAGTTATGATTTGATAAGTCTGTGATTTTTCACCGAGGCGCTTGTCTTGTCTGTTCCACGGAATTAAGAAAATAGCGTAATGCATTTGCAAGAAGAATGGCATATGTGCTTTTTTTGCATTGTCAATGTAATACAGATCTAATTAAGATTACACCTATCTCAGGTTGTTTCGAGAGTATTAATAAGATGACATTTTTTTTTTAAAAACACAACCGCACTTAGTTGGACACAATGATAAATATGACCAAAGTTAGAATTTGAGCTAAAGCAATATTTTAGTAAAATTTATAGCGAAACGTTAATCGTGTTTTTTATAGAAGCTGTCGTACATACTCAAGTAATAAGTGTTACGTATACGTTTTGCATTGTTCCGGGCCTTTTAAATATATAAAAGGTCATTCACTTAATCAAAAAGCGTAGGAGGCCTTAACCTGACGCCCTACATTCGACAGATTCAATTCTTTCGGTTCACAGTTATATACTACGACCTTACACGTAGCCGTGGCGAAAGCGGGCGAGGAGGAGACGTGCAATGGGCCCTATATACTTATGTACATAAACTACAACGCAACTAAACCGGCGAGCCGAGTTCAGTAGATTTCTGGGAGGGTTAATTTTTGCTTCCCAATTATCTTCTGTGTCTGGAGATAAAGCTGTTGTTGTTCTATCGGCTAATAAGACCTAACAACAAAATGGCGGTTAAAGATGTCAATGATATATCACTACTGCTAGTCCTTTAACGACTACAGTCCAGCGATAGCGCCACGCTATCACCAGGTTTGTTTTTTGCGCGGAGTGAGTTTGACCTGCACTTGCCATTGCCGGGCTGCCGCACTACATTGGCTGACTATACGGCAACAGCGGCGGCATTATACGACTATTGGTTGTGTGATTTGTGCTTCTCCTCGAGCCACCAGCCTGATTTGGCTGGTTTATTGCACGTTGCGTTATCTGGGTCGAGCTACAAATGTGTCGAGGATACCTTCATTTGAGAGTATCATTTTATGTCTTCGCCCGCTCCGATGCGTACGACTGTGCATCTATTGCAACTACCTATATATGAGACCTGCCTACCCTCGATACGTTTTTTGTCCGCGTCACCAGTGCCGCGGTGGCCTCTGATCCCCGTAACACTGGCTGACCAGACGTTCATTTGTGTTCATAATGAATGGCGATATTCATTTGCACCGTCACAGCCAACTTCGAACAAGCAGCAATGAGTCGTTTACTCGTCACTCAGTCAGTCAGTCAGTCAAAGAGGCAGGCGGTGAGATAGTCCCGTGTCCTAGCGAGCTAGCAGCTACCATCATCTGCAAGCACAAATGGGCAAGCAAAACACCACTTCACGATGATCTTCATGCTAGCGACACCAGCGTTACCGGCAGCAGCGTTCATTCCGCGTCCACTCCGTGAAGATTCCGCATCGAGAGACGAGATTGCTGTTCCTGTAGCGAGAGAAAAAGGAGATGGAGTAAGATAATACGAAGTCTTCCGTTCTTCATCTACTTTTTTTTTACACTTCGTTATATATTGTTGGCTGCCGTCATCGTCGGCTAGCTAGAGCTGCAGCGGTGGCGAAATGGACCTCCTTGGTCGACATCGAGCCGAAGCCTCCAGATCTGACGAACGGCTCACCAGCAGCGGCGGCCGCGACGGCAGTAACCGGAACGGCGACGAAGGCAACGTATCCGGAGCCAATGACGTGACTGGCTATGAGCTGAAAGAGTGAAAAAGTCTAAAAAGTAAGAGACACAAGATTTGCTTAGTGTGACAACTGAACGTTGGCCTTTCCCACTGCCACCTGTTAATGATTTTTTTCCCATTTTTTTCGTAAATAGACGACTCTGTAGTAATTTGCAGTTGTGTGCAGAGCAAAAAAAATGCGCTTCCTCATTTAACTGAATGACTTTGTACTTTTTGCAACGCTTTATCGGACCAAAGCAAAGGACAAACATTCAAGAAAGCCTTTGTTAGGTAAGCAGGAATAAGGAACTACCAGTTCAGGCTTACTAGGTCCGAGGTAGAATTCAATAATAATACGGCTTAGCAGAGAACGAAGCTTAGAAGAAATGGGGTATCGATTCAGTAGCGATGATCTTCGCAAAGCGTGATTTATCTGTCAAAGAAGATCGCCACGCCGCATAAGATCCTTTCATTATTTATCATTGCTATTATTTTTATTATTTATTACTATTAAATTATGCTAGCGCAGCATCATAATATATTTCAAGATATTTTTTACCGAAAAAAAATAATGCTATAGGTTGGCTATGTAATCGCCTTGAACAATGGAACTAGAATGATGATGTATAGAGCAACCGAGGTATCACATGATAATTTGAATCCACAGAGCCTATGTTGATTTCTCTGTAAGCAAACCCAATCAACAATATTGCGTACAAATTAAGTCACACGTTACCTAGCTCTTTGAAATTGAAAATCCGAACCTGCAGTACGACCCACATATAGATTACTCTACGGTGAGTCAATCTATCATTTACACGGTGCGACTTTGCCACTTTATTTAGTTGTTAACGGAAGCTTGCTCGCGCTTGGTCTGCCAAGCTTACAATTAGCCAGAACGAGCGCGGAACAAATCGTGAAAAAATTATATAATGCTCGCCGGTCCAAACATCATTATACAATTATCCATTTTTGTTTATGCTCAACAACTTGAGATGTGTTCCTCACAGAGCATGTTATTGTTGAGGTAAGCCTATTGGTTGAGTCACTGCTACTCTCAGTGTTTACGCGTATGCGTATATCGTACTGTCAAAACGTTTAGACTGCCACGTAAATATCTTCTTTGCCATTCCGATCTAATGAAGGAGCAGGCGGCATATCTTTTGAACCCACATCACGATAGTATAAGATAGCCAGAAAATAGATAGATTTGTGTCCTGCTCACGGGTGTGTGGAGTCTAGCTTAAAGATGTGTTGCTGCGGCGGCGGCGGCGACTGCTGCTGTAGCGCCGTGTCTTCTCTCTCTACCTGTGTATGTATTTCTTTCCAATTCGGCGGATCCTATTTTCTCATGACGCATATTAGTTAGGCATGTCGGAACTTCAATGCGTGCGGATCTGCCGACAGCAGCTGCGGTAAGAGCTTGCTCATCGTCGCTTTCATCGTTATGGTCAACGCTTCGTCAGTGCAACGCTGTGGACTCTTTCAACGGACACCGGCGTAAAGCGCGATAGCGTACCCTGTGCGTTAGTCTCATAGTCTGCGGCGGAATCTCCTTTGATGCTCGAGGCGCATCAAGGCGTCGAGCCTCCGACCGATACCTACGGCGGTCTTCGGAGACTGCGTGGCTCCGTGATGACCCCATAACCCTCAATTTGAGGGATGTCCTTCGTTCGCTTCACGCGAACCTGTGCTATTACTACTCGACTATACCAGCAACTACCAGTTCATGTCGATGTCCAGGCCAGCCTTTCTGTTGTCGAAGATCCACAGCATTAACAGCAACAGGCAGGCCTGCACACACCTGGTCACATGAAAGAAAAGCTGTTGCGATTGCTTCTAAAGAAGACTTGTTTATGAAATACATACTTACCAACTAGCGTTCGTACTCCCCCTGAGTTTCATTCGTTTCGAACCCGACCTATGCGCGATTGCCCGCGCCTGCTTTTATCAAGAATAAACGCCACCTCGAAAGCTCATCTTCATCATGAGCGGCAAATGCGTGAGGGAGGGAAAGCACTAGGGAAATAGCTAAGTGCAACTCAGCTGTTGATGCTCGCTACAGAAAGGGGGGGGGGGGGCAACATCAGAAAAAACATCTCCGCGTGTAACCCTTTAGACGAAATCTTGGATAGAGAAACCTATTGGGTACTTTGGTCGTTGCTCACTGCCACCATTTCAACGAAGTAATCATGACTGACTATATGGTGAGCTGAACGGTAGACTTGCACCTCTCTATTAACACGCTCTCTTTTCATTTGTGTTTCAAAGGTATTAAGAAACTTACCGCTTAGACCCACCTAACCACAACATTTGTGCTCTGCTGTGAAGAGGCAGAAAGGAAGCGCGACGGAAAATAAAAATTGATTAGGACAACTAAGCTACGAGCTGAGTCTTTCTACATGATTTCTCGCCTCTATCGTTGGTGACTAGAATAAATTTTGTTCTGACGCAATAAGAGAGTGCTGTGTATTACTCTCATTTCTGCTACTTGAACAAAAACTAGAACAATCTAAATTATCTTTTATGGTAACAACCAATTTACACTATAACTGATAGCACTCTTGCAGATGTCCGCTCGATCATGTATCACATATGCGCGGTTTTCATAAGAAAGTTTGCTCGGCTGATCAGTCAGCTTCTTCACAATCAGGTTTAGCTGACCACTTGGATTTGTCTGTATCCGTTAATCCGTTAATGTCGCTAAAGTAAACCGTGATATCTATCACTCGCCTAGTTTGTGTATTTCTTATTACTACAGTTTGCCGTTTTGTAGCTATTTTTGGTTGCGATATATGGATCATTCGTAAAGTTGGGGAACTAGGGCTATATATGTCCTATCGTCAAATACTGCTATGGTGGCTTAGTTTGTAGGCCTTAAGATAATGTTGAACTGCTGACTTCAAACACTCCATATCTTTTCTTATATACCTTAAGTAAAAATATGTATTCATTGCACCTGATCTATCATTTTTAAAGACTCCCCCCCCCCCTTTTTAGAAGTTAAATGCATACGTTAAGTTAATCGAAATTTATTAATTCCCCTGTTTATATATACAAAATCAGCTATCTTTCTGGTATTCCTACCCTGTTTTTACCTCAAGAAAAATCAATTTTGCTTTACGACTACTAAACATGCGACGTTCCGAACAGATAAATTAGTAGGTAGTATGTGGTAACCAACCTGAACAGCAAGTCACATCTCACTGTAGCAGAATGATGCACCTCATTAGCAACTTTTTTGCTGCTCTATTAGCTATACGTATCGTCCGCCTTCAATCATCTGTAAAGCTTTATAATTGAATAAAACTATGACGTATTATCACCACTGGGAAAACGATGCTGGACGCGACAACAATAGCAACAAGCTACCGGTAACAGAGCCGCCTTGAACACGAGTGCCACCTGTGAGAAGCTGAAGACATGATACCTAGCATAATCATGATCATCACCGTATCCCTGAAGAGCGACACAACTTTCCCGAATACGTTCATCCATCCAAATGAGCTCATAATAATTGAGTTGCCTGAAAAGACGATCTGCATGCTTCTGCTGCTCCTCCTCCTCCGCTTTTTTGTGCCACCTTCTGTGAATTCATTTTGGCCTTCTCTGTCGAACCTGCAACTTCGCTCTCGCTCCCGCTTCTCTTTCTCGGCCTTTTTCTGTTTCATATCACTAACGTTGATACCTGGCCAAATCTTACTTCTGGCCTAATTGGTCTTCTCTGACAACACCGTAGCGGCAACAGGCCAAACGCGTTTTCAAAGCAAGCCGTCCGACCCAAAAAAGACGAAAGGACCTTTTTGATAGCGACAACACCGGCCGCGCATCAGCGGGCCGATCTGAATTAGAATCCGCAATGAGTACGGCCAGAATGGGAAAATGGACTCTGAATGGAACAACACAATAGAACTAACGTTATTTTTTATGCGTTTGGTTAATTATATGTCAGTTGTTTTTGTACAAAAATTGTGGAATTGTTATTACTACACTGCGCTTCAATAACTATCAGTTTATTCAAAAATAACTTCGTACGCACGCACAATGATTTTCGTATATATAAAATGTCGATTCTTTTTAAGGCAGAAGGAGGAAACGGGCTGATTGCCATTTGTTGTATATCTAAAGGAATCATCTTGCGAGCAATAATTTGTAGTAGATATGCTATGATTGGCTGTCTGGGCAATAGTAAAAAGAACGATATTTCAGGTTGATCCCTGAAAGTCACTGAGAATGCCCGAACTTGAAATTAGTATGACTGACTAATAATAGTGCGTATAGGTAAACGGGTTGCTCAAGGTTGACATGGAATTCACAACGGGTACGACCACCGTTACAGTGCGTCCACGGGGATCCAGTCACGAACTGGGGGGCGCAAGTGTGAAAATGCCTCACAAAAAAGAAGGCCGTTGGTCAAACGGGTACAGAACGGTTATTGATACGAAACTAAAATATAGCAGAATCTCAAATGTAGGAGCAGCATCATGACACACACTCCCCTGGCGAAACAATAATAACTCAAGACATCGTGGTATCCTGTCGATGTCGCGATATATTACCTACAATTACCCTGAATAGGATTAAGTTCTCCAAAGGTGTTTCTTTGCGCGCTGTTGACAAGTAGGCTAATAGCTACGAAAATGAAATATGTTGGTACTTATCAACGAAGTGTTTTAGGTGTCCTTAGTGATTGCTGATTCATCCTGTGAATGATTTGTGGAGATTTTTAACATATGTATCAGTTTCCGTTGTCGTAAATGATGTGCCTGCGAATTAGATTCCTGACTGTTCTTTTTTGTCAAAACGTATTTAAGCCTGAATTAGGACATATTAGTTATATTCCTTCCTGGGGTGTTAAACCCCGTAACCAAATGGACAACCCACTTGTCAGAGACATCTCTGCTACCCCGGCCGTTGTACCCAGCTTCGATAACCAAAAAGCATTACCTCATCGTATAATTCGGTTAAAGCTTGTGACAGTAAGAAGGTGCGACGAGTTTCAATAAAGCTTAGGACTTCATCCAGCATATTTAGGTGTTCGCCTTTGCTAACCCGTCACAACCTTTGATATAATTCGTCTATTTCTCTAATGTTGTATCCAGCAACCCCAATTATCGAATCAATTTCTCACTTGCTCGTGAGAATATTGGTTTTAACGATTTTTTTTCATCTACTGCTATCTAGGTAGATTCTTTTGACTTTCCAACAGCACAACCTAGTCCTTCGAGTCAACTGACAAAGCGATAGATACTATATGAGCCGTGACAGCGATGCGTTGGCGTGTTCCGTATGGCCCTATGTATATGTGATAATACTGCTCGTAGAGATAATTGTCATCGTAGCGCAAAAATAAAAGACAGTATCATGAAAGCATTGAGAATCCGTGATACGGACAAGGTATGTCGTGCCAATTTGTCGTCAACGGTGGGCGTCAGCTGGCGGACCTTGTTCCTTTTCATCCGGCCTTCCGTCGGCTGTAGCAGGCTGAGCCTATTCTCATGTCGCAACAAGCTTCGCGTACAAATTCGCTCCCGCCCTACCGATCACGAAATTCGATAATGTCGCTAAAGATAGCATCGCCGTATGTCGTTTTGTGCTGCTTTACAACGTTCGCTACTGTTAAAAAAACAATTGTTGTTGTTAATGTTGCCTCAACTACTATCCAAGATTTAATCTCTGAAACGATGCGCATGCATACACATTAGTAGCCTCACGTCCTATCTCGCGACTGCATAAAGATTACAAAAAAAAAAAAAAAAAAAAAAAAAGTAAAAGAGCGAAGGACGAGGGGCTACGGTGTCGCTTTCCGCGTCACCGGTAGTACCCAGTTTTTTTTAACTGCCAATACGATGACGCAACCTCAAAGGAATCATGGCCTCCGTACTCTGATCTATCTGATTTGTGGCTTTAATTCACTTACTTTAGCCAACTTCTGATCAAGCTTGGTAAGAGGATGTTGTTGTTGGTATCACCGCGTATTGCTAAACGATCTGTTTTTATTCTCCATTGCACCTAATGTTTCATTATCGATCCTCGTACGACGATTACTCTGACGCGTCTATAATGTCACTTCGCAACGCTCGAGAACTCTGCGCTCTCAACAAACCTAGAAAGTTTCATCCAAGATAGGGCACTGGATACATGTCGATTAGAAGACAGGACTTTTTTTTTTTTAGAAAAACAGAAATGGGTCACTGTCTAAATTACGATTATCTCGGAGCGCAATGTCAATTATTAGAGTTAATTACGCTAATTTTAGCAAAGAAAATAAATACAACGTCTCTGGACACCACGGCTGTAGCTCACACGAGTGTAGTGCATGTGTCTGTATGAAAATATTAAAAGAAAAAAAAAAACTATAATTATTAGATAAAAAAAAAAAAACTATAATTCTGCCAGCGTCGCCGTAAAGCATGCGAAAAAAAAAAAAAAGCTAGGGCATTGCTTCGAACGACACACATCTGACACGAGGATAGTAGGGAACGCGTCGAATAATCGTCCGGTCTATCCGAGTTGCATGAGCGCCTGTATTTTATTAGGGGAAGTAAGCATAGATTTGGATACTTTGTCCAACTCGTCGTGGTGTCGTATGCACCATATCACACCATCCTGCTAATATCTATCTAACGGTAGCCTATCAATTATTGGGAAAGCCATGAATTTACTGCACTGCCCGTTGATGCTTTTCTTCGAAAATTTCGACATAGTCACCAGCAGTAGCAAAATGACTTTATGTGCATATACGTACTTGTATATCTATAAAAGATTATTAACTATTGTGCCGTACGATAGCACCGAAAATATTATTGCACAGGCCGCAGCATGTATAATAAGCTATATCGCATGCGCATGTAGGTATTCATGGGTGAATGCGTGTGAGTGGATGCGGAAGGCAATAGTCGTACATGTATCACGAACAGAAATATCTGTGCATATATATCTATAAAAAGGGGCCAGGTATATGGATAGGTTGGTGAGGAGAGTGGGAGAGAGAGATTAATTACTAAAGACGTAGCATTAACTATCTTCCAAAGGCCTAGCTGTATATCATCCAATAGAAATCGGTCGTGGCCGAGATAAACGTAGACTGCCTTTTTGTTTGTGGCTGGATATTCTTGAAAATAACTTTAGCCGAAAAGTTTGCAACAGCAACAATGTCTCTGACCAACCGCAGGGTAGCAGTTAACAACAGCAGTAGTTAGACGTCCGAGAATATAGGCCTTTTTTTATGTGCACATCTCTGCTATAAACATGGCGTTCAGTTCAAACAGTTTGCCGAAGGCCGCTCATAATAAGTGTCAAATGAAGATTCATCGCTAAAATGACCTGCTGCCGTCACGAATCGTATTTGTACGCTGCCGTACCTAACGTCGTTTTCAGCCAGACGGAGTGACACGGCCTATCCTGCAGTAACTTCGGCCTTAAGCAGCAGCGACGCTAAGTGATAGAGAGATGAAGACCTGAGTGCAAGACAATCCGAAATGATTATTCTTGTTGACGACATGAACGTTGCTGGCGGGGTTCCCTTTCAGCCAAAAGGAATCCATCGTTTGAAAATGACCAATTGATCGGGAGGCAGTTGCTTTTGATGATCCTTGATGGACGTGCGAAATTTCGTTGCAATTATATCCCGAAAACCACCCAATAACTTTTGTTTTCTTACTGTATATTTTCTCGCCTTTTTCTGTTTTTGTTTCGTGTCTTGATAGCAAAAACCAATAAAGATATCGATCGGCAGTCGAGTAATAAACGCTTCCGAGGTTCAGCGACCACACGGAATAATGATAATGTTATGGCCGGACGAATGCGAGAGCGCTGATGTCTGTCTCCTGCGTACAATCTACGCGTCCTTTCTGCAGAGCGGAAGGAAGAAAGAGAGGGCCAACTAATCGAGGAAGTACGAGAAAAAAACTAAGGACAAAATAGTGGTAGTACATAGATATGGATAGGTAAGGGAAAGAGCGTAACGGCGTAGAAAACGTGAGAAATTGCAAATGTGTGTATCCTATACCAGTGGGAAAAAAAAACGCAGCTTGTCGCCATAGCCAAAGAAGATTTATTTTCATTAAATGATTTGATGTCCGTCAATACGCACACACAGAGATGCACACTCTGTACAATATATGGCGTGCGCTCTCCTGCGTTGAAGACCTTCCTGAGTGGCTAACTCATAGATGATGTTTAAAGCTTATGGGACAAATACTATAGGGATATCATTGGCAGTTACGAGAAGATAGTTCAGTGTATCAAAAGGTGCGTAGTTCTAAGATCGGATCGAGCTCTTCAAATAATAAATAAATGGAACAATCGTTGCGTCCGTTTTCGAATCTCACTGAACCTGAACGACGTCACTGAAATTTTTCGTATAGCCTGTCAACCTTCTTGTAGACATTTCTAGAAACCTTAAGTTAGTCGCTCTTGACAAAATTAAATGATGCCGTTCATGACTCTTGTAATTGTCGGGCCCAACGTTACAAATTTTCAGAGATAAATGTCGAAATTAAACGGTTTTACATCGTTTTGAGAGATTTCTTCCATCCATGAGAGATTTCTGCCTCAGTCAACTAGCGCTGTTCTCTGTCATATATATTACCAACTCGACGAACAGGTTTGAACGCGGCCTTTGCTTCTAATTTTTTATTCACACTGCGGTTGACAAACCGTGGACAGCTCACGCTCAGGCGGCAGGCATCCTTGTCAGTAACACTCAAACGACCTCCTTTATCCTTAATCTCGTTGTTGTCGGATGTTGTCAAGATTTTTGTTGCATGGCTACATCCTCGAAGCGAACGAACACGGCTCAAGGTGTCACTTCCAATGTAACTAACGCTCAAAAAACTACTCCACCCCGACGAAGAAATGATCCCTCTCGTTTTGCAGTCATCGTCCACCGCAGAGACGTGTCAGCTTTTATTGGTTAAATTGTAGTCGGAAAACTTCAAACGTACATTGTTTGCTCTCAACAGGCGCTGCTGCCCCCAACGTCAGTGAAGCCCCTCAACATCAACTTCAACGAGCAAGGTTAGGCGAGGTGAGCTGGATGTCGGCGAATCGTCAGTCGTTGAGCCTGTAGCGTGGTTGTCGGTAACGTGAAATTTCAGGGAAGGAACTTTTGTCGGCTACTTGTGTGCTGTTATGCCTAAGGATTATTATTGAAGACTCAACGAAGGTACAAGACACTTGAATAGCAACGGCAATAATGCCAGGAGCGGCGGCAGCCAGTAGAGACAACATCAACAACAGATTGAAGCACATACAGCTTGACACATCGACGCGTGCATAGTGACACAAAGGCATACATACCTATATAGGTAGATCTACAATTCTGTACATGACATAATGCCACACATTGAGGCGATGAGGGAGTTGTCTTCGTCTGGCGTCGGATCGGGTCTGTAATGGTGTCGAACTGAAAAAATATAAAAATTGACGCCCGTTTCTGTTGATCTACAGAAGGAGGACAGCTGGTCGATATGAAGTTTATCAAGCAAAAGCGATGTCACCTTTTTCGGCCCGTAGCAGAGGCGGCGAATTTGGCTATCGTCAACGGCACTAATAGGCTGTCTTTTACGGTTCTCAACATATAACAGTTTCGTTCCGTTGATGCTTGTTACAGAAGGGCCCGTATGAACTCAATGAAAGAATGATGAAATGATCAGTCACGCAATCGTCGTAAAAAAAAGATGAATAAAACGGTTCATTATTCGGTTCGGAAACTGGCTTGAGCTTAATAAATTATGAGCACTAATTGTTCAAAGATAAGTAGTGCTGACTCGTCCTAAGGAGTCGTGAAATCCTTGAAGTTCTTTTTCAAGGAAACGCAACCGCATACTGTGCAGGTTTACCCAGATCACTTATAGCGCATCTAACCTGTAATTGTGTTTACTTTATTAGTTACGTTTTGATCTGTCGTAATGAATACACAAACTGCCACCACCACTGTTATTCCCTAGGGCTGGATAAAAGGGGATCTGTGTGCTTAAGCCTTGCGCAGTCTCAGTAGGCGTTACCGTCTCTTTTGTGGCTCATATGCTTCTTGCCTATATATTGATTAGTAAGAATTAAGTAACGTTTTGAACTTCGCATCGTTTCAATGGATTCAAGCATCCTAACATACAGATGAGAATTACTTGTATTACGTCCTAAGTAGATATAATAATTTTCTCCTTTCTATGTCATTAGAACTTCAGAAGTTAATCCCAATACAACCCATTCATATATATCTACGATAGTATATTTGAGTTTGGCAAAGTACAGCGTATCACATTAATAGGAACGACAAATGACGCAATGCTTCGTTTATCTTTCTCTCCGAAAGAGAATAGATTTCCATTTATAATGAGCGTAAATTATGTTCTTTTTAATTTGGGACAGTTTATTAATAGTGTTCACGCACTGTAGTAATAGAACCCCATCGCGCCCGCTGGGTTTCTACGAAATGCCTAATTTTGACGCACGTCATAGGATGCTGCTCGTGACATTTTTGCAGCAGAGCCATTAGCGCTGTTGGCTTTTCTCTCCAGGTATATAATCCTGTCCCATCTGGTCCTCAAATGAAGGCAGCAAAAGTTTTAAAATCACCGATGATGACCAAGTGCCGGCGAAAAGTGCCTTTACTGTTGGCCTTTTTTCGACCTCGTTTTTCCATCATGACAATGAAATCAAATATCCCTGAGTATCTCCAAATACGGGATCAAATGATGTCTTTTCTATTTCTTAGCTACAATCATAGATTTGCATCAAATTGGTGTACAACAACATTACCGAATTTCACTAGGCAGTACCGCCTCCTTCTCAACTCCGTGCAACCCTGATGTCCACTGTGACGCCTAAAGAAATAAGTAACATTTTTATTTTCGCCTAAGCTTCCGCTTCACCCTACAGGTCCTAGGTCAGGCTGCATCGAGGCCGGATGCTACATGGCGGTCGAGGTATTGTCCTTGATCGCTGCTGCCGCTGATGTTCGTTCGTAAGCTGTATTCCTTGGTGGCCTGATTCCAAGCACAACATTCGGCCTGGAGTGATCGTCGTGCCACACGCCGTATGATTGCTGTGGCTAACAGCCACTGATTAAACGTTGACGTCGTTGCATGAACGTGAACATCGTTGCTCGTACCCTATGAGACCTATATAAGCCAACGGTTGTTGCTATCCAATAACTGAAATCATTGATTATTAACTGTGCCATAGCAACCAAAAAACGGTCAATGATTAAAGAAACTAACTCGTCATCTTCATACAGAGAGCGAAAAGTAGGGGACGCGTGCTATATAAATGAGCACGGTACACATAATCAGTAGTGTGAGTCGGATGTACCTTCGCATTTTGCTACGAATTCACAATACCTTATTCTGTGAAGATACTATACTATTACTAGATAGCTTTAAATCTGCTGCTTTTTTTTCGCAGAATATATAGGGAGTCGTACATGACTTCTGGAAGTCTGCGAAGCTTCATGAAAACTATACGTCAAACTACTATGATTAACGTTAGCAATACGTAATGTACTCTAACAAAACGACAGGGCACGGGGACTATATGTAGCCATACGCGTTAGCTTAATTTTTATTACTTCCATCACAGTGTCTTTGAACTTGATGCAGATGTGATGACCACTGAAGATAGTTCTGAAGACCGCTTTATCCAATTTGTCTATATATATATATATATATATAGACACGTAAATAACTAAATTAATGACTCAGCCAGCTGAGAGCATTGTAGGTGGATGGAAATGAAGCACAGTTCTTTGACATCGCCGGTAGGTAATTTAAGTGTCGCTATTAGACTCGCAAGAAGCCTCACTTAAATTTAAGTCTTCGCTTATGTTCTTACACGGACGCCTGAACGCACTTGTTTTAGTTAGACTGGCCCTTTTTTCATGTTTATACGGTTTTGCTCGCTGCGATACGAATTGTTCGTTAAAAGCAGATTAAATTAGCAAAGTGCGTGGACGAGTACGCCTGCCACGAAACTTCGACGGATGCTACGGCTGTGTTGATAGCTTCTGTTTTTAGACGAAGGTCCTTGTTTCCGCCCCATGTCCTGTGTAGCCATAATCTATCACTGCAAGAGCAGGTGCTGGCCAGTCTTGTTACAAAGGCTAAGGACCCAACGCATTGAGTGAGAATGGAACAAGAAACTATAGGAGTAACGAACATTAACAAAAGACAGAGGAGCTCCGCGCACGGACGAATAGAACGAAAACTCAATTACGTTGTTAATTACCTGTACTGCAGATAAGTAGAGTCATCGAGACGCTACTCTACGATGGTCCAATGCTCATCAACGAGTTGACAACGCCTCTAGTCGAACGACACACACCGATAATGAGCGAAAGTTGCTGCGGAAAAATAAAGAACCGATTTTTTTTTCCACATCATCGAATGAGGCCAGCTAACATGTGACCTCGCTTGTTGAAACAGTCTAAGTACTTATAAATCTTGATTTTTACTTAGTTTGTTGATTTTCAAGGGATCAACACAATGAAAAATCAAGTACGCACCAGTTTCCTTAGTTGTTTTAAATTTTTCGAACTTTATTTACTATTTGGCTTTATAGCTCTGCTCTGTATTTTGTCCACGTAGTACAATAGATCGTCGCCATACGCTTTAGTTCCTGCTTTCCTTTTTTCGTATAGATTTCGATTTTGCCAGGTCTGTATGATTTTCCTCCTTCTAGTTATGATAAATATGATTCGACTCATCACTTGTAGAAACTATATACATGATATGTACATGGTAGTTGAAGGAGGATGAGGTCACAGTAGCGGTGAGCGTTTCATACTTTTTTTCCATATCCATTTTTCAACAAATGCAAAAAGTCTAGATTGCATCGTAATGGAGTTGACAATTTCATTCGTTCATCATACAGCCGAACTCCACCCAGGACAGTCAAAAAACAGATACTGGCCTTGGCAAGTACTCCCAGTGTCAAGGCAGTGGACAAAGCAAATAACGTCAAAAAAAAGACATTCCGAAAGCTCTCCGCAACCATTCGAATAAGTTAATATTCTATACTAAATGTATATATGCATGTATGCGTCTGTTTGTAGCCAGATTATAATACATTATATATCATCCGAGCTTTTGTTTAAGTTGAGGTTTAGGAAGACGAACGGAGAAAGGTCAGATGCGGCGGCCTAAGGTGCCGTAGCCGGCATCTCGTGTTGCCTAAACTTCTGCTAAGGTTCTGGCTGCCGAAAAGAACAAGTGGGTTTCTTTGTTTGTACGACACGGATATCTGTTTGCGTCGTCGTCGTAGCCACCGACAGCGGCGGCCACAGGAGTGACTCGCTGTTTCGACTTGTTTGCGATCAATATGAACGGTAGTCTCAATGAAGAACGGCACAGTTATAGCTACGTCGTCCTTCGTAGAAGTTAGTTGAATGCCTTCGCGAATTCTACCAAGAGAGACAAATAGCACGTTTAACGTTTAGCGTGTATGTATACTATGCCCGAGCGTACTGCTCTTTCATTCCTGGAGTAGCCAAACGTAGTAAAAGAAAAGAAACTCCAGACTCATTCAAAGCTACGATAAGATGAAGATGCGCGCACCCCGTTCCGGGCCTCCGAAATGTTTCAGCGACGTCAAATGTAGCAAAACTCGTTTCTGTCTTCCGTCTACTATATGCAGAATACGAAGGAAACAGAGAAGCGGTTTTGACAATGAGATCGAACCTAAACATAGTATAGCAGCACAATGCCTTTAGTCTCAATTTACTGTGAAATTTACGATGACCACTTTAGGTTAGGACAGGTTTGTATTATATATAGTAGAATCATTTCGACAAAGAGGCAAAGTAGATCCGAGTGCCTGTTATAATGCTGCGATATATATAGATACCAAGAAATATGGTTATACACATGGCTAGAATACAGTGTGTGTGCAGATAAGGCTAATTAATCCGAACGAACTTGATGCACAATTGCACACATTTTGTTGTGCTTTAGCTCATTTCGGAGTACGACCCTAAAAATAGGACCTCAAATTTTGGGTTTTTTTTTCTCTATCCATCACTCAGATTTGTCACCTGCATCTCTAGCTAACATTCACGCATACAACAATAGTTTTTCGTGTTATATATATATATATATATATATATATATATATATATATACACACACACACACATATATGTATATATGGTTCCTAGGTATGAATGTAATTTCTATTATAATTATGTCAGGAGTACTATTATATACAACATCGTCTAAAGCGTTCATTCATACTAAAAATTACCGATCTGCTTCTATAGAGTTGTAGAGCAGAGCCGATGTGTTTCTGTTTTCCTGTCTGCAACTAGTACTTGTCTATATTAATTACCATTAGTTAGTAAGAAGTAGCAAAGAAAAGAGCACCCTAAAAGTAAATGTTCCTAGTTTTACGTCCACCTCTATCGTCAATCATGGATGGTCCTGATGCTTTAAATTAAAGATACTATAATTTATGCGACTCCACTGATTCATAATTTTTATCGTTTTTTGTGTCTGCGTCTTGCAGAGATGGGCAAAGTGCAATAAATTTTAACCGAAGCTCTTCTCAAAATACTTTTTTTCAGAAATATTCGGGTAACTTTGAAAATTCGAAGCTGATTTTACGCTATATATCGGACGCCGTTGCCCCTGGTTAACATTGTAATGAATCGTTTCTCATAGACTATTTGCGAATACGGCACGGTAACCATGAAACGTCAGCTTTTAGGTTGCTCACATTATATATGTTCTTTTGACTAATGGTCGGTGCACGCACGTCTCTAACAATGTTTTTTCAACTACGTCGTCACTAGCTGTCTGAGGCTCATTTGCTAGGAGCAGGCGATTCCGGAGGAGAGGAGCATACGTCGATGGGGGGGCTTGCGGAGCGATTGACGCGTCCCGGGTGGGAGACGCCATTCTGGGCAACCAAAGCGGCGCTTCCACCACTATGAACGTTTTGTACAGTTGCCGCAGCAGCAACTAATGAGCCAACAGGTTGAGGTCTGGCGCCTGCTGCAGGCAACTGATGGCGCGAATGTACCTGGTACGAAGCGAACCTCGGATCGCCAGTTGTGAACGGTGGACTTTCACGCGTCTGTTGCTGCTGCTGTTGTTGTTGTTGTTGTTGTTGGTTTGCGGTTGCTTGTAGGAGGGCGGCCATCCTTAGGGCGTAGATCTGATGTTGTTGGGCGGCCGCCATCTCGGGATTAGCAACAGCGGCGGTGGCGGTGGCGGCGGCGGCGGCGGCAGCTGCAGCTGCGGAGGCAGCTGCACCCATAACCGGCATTCCGGTCATTCCGGACAGGCCACCTATGCCAGCTGCTAGCGTTGCTTGCGGTCCGAATAGTGCCATCTGTTGAGCATATGTTGCCATCTGCTGAA
The DNA here is from genome assembly GCF_002443255.2 of Varroa destructor. Classification (NCBI taxonomy): domain Eukaryota; kingdom Metazoa; phylum Arthropoda; class Arachnida; order Mesostigmata; family Varroidae; genus Varroa; species Varroa destructor. The sequence goes on from NW_019211456.1 coordinate 9,241,200, forward strand.
GATAGGCGGCAGGGTCGGCCTGCGACAGGAGCTCTTGAGGGAGGGCTGCTAAGGCCGCAGGGTCAGCCATAAGCCGGCTGAATGGATTGTCACCGAGAAGAGGGTTTCCAATAGGGTCCGTATCGAAATCCGTTAAACGAGTCGAGTCGCGAAATCCTTTGGCAAAAGGATTCGAGTCAATCTTGAGCTTAGTGATAAGCTGGTTCTGGTAAGCGGTTACAGCCGTGAACGTTGTTTCGGAAAAGACGAAGGTTGCGCACTCTTCATCAGCTACATTACCGATTGGAGCGTTGGATGCCGACGCGCGTCTACGAACGAGGTGGATACGCGGCTGATACTTGTGCATCGAGTTGAGCACGATCTATTGTTGAAAGAGAAGCATGGTATGAGCAACAGAAAAACAAATGCAGTTAGATCGCGTGCCCAGTGAACATATCATACCCTTTTATTTTCTCACAGGTACGTGCTCAAACTCATAGTACACATATAACACAGCGGAGTGAGTTCTCGACATTTGACACGCCGAAAAATTTACTACCCTAGCACACATTGGTGTGTGATATTCGGCTGTGGCGACAAAGATGGGGGCGAGGTGCGAAGTAAAAAGAAGTCTTTAATGTGTGAGTGTATGTGTATCTATGCTACCGATGTGCTTAGAGCGGCGTCCCCGCATATCCGCCTAAGCGTGTAAGCTAATTCGTTGGACGTTCAATGTGAGAGACATCGACAGGTCAACTCCCCGGCGCAACAATCGTCGCCGCGACCGCTGCTTGGCCTTCGAGTTAACCCAACACGATAGGAAACCGTTTGTTCGCCCGCAGTTGAAGCCGCAGTCACTTCCCTAGAGTGTCTACAACTGGCTATTTTGCCGTACGTTGTTATATGGCTCCTCGCTATTCTTCGATTGCCACCGCAGGGCCGCGAGGCCGACGCGAAACATATTGTCGTCGCTCGATATATCGACAGATAGTGGCGGTCGTACCAGTAAAACGAACGCGTCAGGATTTATGAGCGCCAAGTAGATCGGTGTGGTCTCACGTGTAGCCTACTCCAGCGTGTGGGGGTACTGGAACTGGCAATGACATATACACAAACATACACACACACAATAATGACTGGATGGGTATCAGTGACGTTTGTTCCGAAAGGTCTAAGGCCACGCCTAGCGAAGACGGCAAGTGACCGTCGCCACTCATGAAATCCTTGTCTACTAATAGTAGTCAGCCGAATCGAACATTTAGTCGAATCTGGCCTGCTACGGCAGTAGATCATACGCTATAAGGTGAACTCAACGCACAGTGTGACCCGTGTCAAACAGAAGCCGTGTCGATCGTCGACTCTATTGTATGCGTGTGTAATGAAGAGATGTTGATGGCAGGGTAGAAAAATGGGAGATGTAAGCACATGGCACACACAGAGACATACAGCATTCAATACTACTTGTGGATAAGGTGCCGAAACGAACGCGAGCGCAACGCCAATTGGCAATGAAAACTAACAAATGGATACCTTTTTAACTGATAAACGTTCCCCGGGTCGATCAGGCTGGTCTGCAGAACGCAGAAATTGATAGGAACAATATAAGCGTTTACAATAGTTTAAGTATGGAAGGCATGCGTCAATTCAATGCACATGCCAAACAAAGTCAACATGTTTTATCTAACCTTTTCTTAAAACGTCGTTAGTGAATTAATAGCAGACGTGCAACGCTATGCCTCGACAAAGCGATCGAATAACATTGTCTATTATTAGCAGCCGCTCGGTGCGTAGACAGTACTTACATGTCCGTGTTTGTCCAATTCGTTGTTGGTAAGTTTGACCTTTTCGAAGGAGACGACCTGCTTTCGTAGTTGATCGGCAGCGTACGGGGAGTCGGGATGCTGATAAAGACGGTTCGGCGAAGGTGGATCAGCTTTGCCCGCAACCAGCCAGCACGAACGATGGTACGCGTACCGGTAACGCTTGTTGTCGCACGGAACTATATCTAGTAGCACGTGGAACCGATGCTCCGTTGAGACCGCCGGCAAGCCGCTGAACGACACACGGACTGTTGGGAACATTCTCCTAGAACCGAAACGCGCAAGCCGCGTGAATGAAAGCAATCAGTACTCACAAATTATTATAGTTGTTATATAAACTAATGATCTGTCTAGCAGGATAATTGAAATATACGAATTTCTCCAGATCGAGACCCGGATCGATTTTACTAAAAGAGCAAGCTATCAGGAATGACTGTGTCCGAATTCGACGCGACAGGTTAAGAAAGAAGTTTAAGTACATCAATAAGCTTGTTATGGTGATGCTAGCTACCGATCAGGTAATACAATTGAGCTTTGCTCAGCTAATGATTACCCTGCTCCTCATTTTCGATAACAAACGACGTCTTTGCCAATTGGCAACCTTCCGCTAATTTGTTAAATTGCCAATTCAGACTGCCATTGGCCACCAAGCTAAGTCCACTGTTATACAGCGGCAAGATACAGCTAAATACGATAAAATATAAACACAACACGAGAGAAGCGGTTCTATGCTTCGTGTCGATAGCACTAACAGCTGGCCTGCTTACTTCTTAAACCCTGTACGTTTCTTGCATCCTCAGCCGCGCTTGCCCTTGTCCTGTGTCCTCACGCTGCCGACTACATTTAACAGCTCGTAGAGTGTCGTCTTTTCGCATATCCAGTTGCTCGCCCCCAGACGTTATTTTACTCATCGCTTCGTTTTGATCACTCTGTCGCCTGGTGAGCTCTAGCTATACTGATTTGTTCTTTTATAGTCATCGCCTGGTCGTGAGTTCTACCTTCTTGAGCGACCGCTTCTATATATGTCTATATGTGTACTTCTAGATCTTATTAAGTAGAATGTTTTTTTCTCCTCTTACTGTAGCTGTACGTACGACTTGTTATTATGATTGTCCTGGTTGTATCGCCAGTGATAGACCCATTTAGTCAGTAGGGCGTTTGAGAAACCATAAAGGCGTTATTGTGTTGCTGTTGTGCCTCTGAGTAAGGATGTAACCGCTGATTGTACTCGCGATTAGTCGTCGGATCGTGGAAGAACTTCGGCTGTTGCTGCCCTCTGCTCTGACAGAAGCGGTAGTGCATGTTTGGGGAGTCGGTGTCGTAGGGGCACCGCTGCTACCGTTACCAAGTAGCTGTTGCCCCTGCCACTCATGCCGATGTTGCGGCCAGGTCTTAATAGGGCCAAGCGTATTATTATCAAGCCTCTAAGCCACCTTCTGAGTTCTTTCTCAAAAGCAAAAAGTCACATTGGTCCCCACTGGCACCTCCATTGCTAACGTTGCTGTGAGTCAGCGTCGTCTCGACTGCCGCCTCCGCCGACAAATGCTGCTTCTGCTCGCTCTGTTGCGATGGTTTGTTGTCCGCTAGTTGTCGCTACTGCCGCTGCAAGTAACGCCGCGTTATTGTTGGTCCTTAGTTGGCAATAAAATGTTAACCGCCACTTACGTCTTTCTTTTTTCGTTTGCTGCTGCTGCTGCTGTTGTTGTTGATTCGATAAGTGTCACTCTCACAGCTTGGAGCCTATCTGTTAACTCTCCCGCGCACTCATCTAGATGCTGCGCACTGTCGCAGATGCCATGGCCGTCGACAAACTGACGGCATCGTAGACACTCGGATATGAGAGCAGCAGGCACTACCACCAGAGAGAAGTAGCAGCGGTGGCAGCAGTAGACGAGTAGTGGTAGTAGTACTGACAAAGCAGCAAATCTGTAAATTTATATTTTATATATAGTCTCTACTACTACGAGTAGCAAACACTCGAACCTCGGTGGCCAGCGCCGAAAGGACCAGCGGTTGCCGCCGCTCTCTCGCGGACACTTTGCTCGCTCATGGGTATCGACGTATACATATGTGGCGACTACAGGTAGCCTGAACTGAAATTCCCCTGCGATAGACAGACAGACGGACGGATGGACGGACGGACGGACGGACGGACGGACGGATAAATCGACCGCGCATAGTTTTCTACGAGTGTTGGTGTGTGTGTACGCACATGTATATGTACATCCATACGTTTCGAAGCAACCGAAGACATCGCGCGCACATTTCGGCGTTTGGCCATCACATTCGTGCGCGGTTGCTTTCAAATCGGCATTTGACTCCTGGCATTTTCAGCCTGTCGACGTCCCGCGGTGCGGCAGCAGCAGCGACCGAAGGAACTCGCGCAATAAACAGGAGCGAACCGAGCAATGGCTCAACGACGACACCAACAACGGCGGCCATAACAGTCATAGCAGCGGTCAGGCAACATAAGGAGTAACCAGCTACAAAAAAGACAGCAACAGCGACAAGAATAGTACTAAACGAGAAGGATATGGGACAAAACGAGAAATCGTACGACAAATGGGCTGCCTCAGCGGCGGGTGGCAGTCGGACGGACAGATGAACGACACGAGACGTTAAACATCTCCAACATGACCGAGCGTACGACGACAACAACGTTAACAACAACAACAACAACAACGATGACAGCGCCGACAATGACAACACATGGGCGTTGTCGCTAAATGTGTTGTCATTGCTTCTAAGTTAAGTTGAATTATACCGAATAGCATCTTAGCGAGATGTTTACCTTCCTTTATTTATATGAGTAGGCTTCAGGATGAAGAGGGCAAAGAAAGATTTAGGGAACACCGGGTGCGTGGGGTGTCAGCCTAAGGAAGGTCGACCTGAACTCAGCGGAGAAAATGGACCCCTACAACAAGAAGAAGTGTCAACGTTGTGCGTAGATACACCCACTTACCTATTTTCAATCGAGCATGAAATATGCCACTGAAAAAGATTAATGACAAGGCTGAAACAGAGGAAGAGACTCAATAACGTCAAAACGTTTCGGACGTCACCCATTGTGCAGCACTTTACGCTATGCGTTTAGCATGCGGATACAAGTGAACGGCAATCACTGGCCTGTTTCTGTCCTTTTTGTTTAATTCACAGACTATGAAAAGAACGAATCCAGTGTCGAGTTCATTTCACATAGAAAATTCTATGAATTATATACCAATTGGCTAGCTAATCAGGTGTCCCTATTGATCCTCGACAGTTTTTCCTATGACATAATCTGCCGAAATGACAATCCTGCTGCTGCCGCCCTCTTCCGCCGTATGCCGACGACTTCTGCTTGAGACTCAGCAGCATTGGACGTCTTACTGTACTAATACATGTATGTATTGGTCGCAATAAATATAAATAAAATGAACAGATTTGTCAACAATCAACAGAGGATTCTATCAAAGTTAGGCAGATTGAGAACACGTCAAGCCAATGGAGAACGGCCAGGCCACAAACACTGGTAATCGTTGCTGCTGTTCTGTTAATAACGAATCTCTCTAGCTTACCAGTGTGTACCACGCTCAATTGTCTGGACGCTGGTGAGGCAGGACAAATTTTACATCTACTTTTTCGGTAATTGACAGTATATGCACGAGCGCTTCCCCGAACCAAACGGCCTGTACGGCCGGCAGAAGGACTTTGTCGTGATTTAATTTCTCGCTTTTGTTCTTTTGTCTTTCCCCAACAGGCGTTAATTTGAAGTTTCACAAGGCTCTCGAGCAACATTGTAAAGAGGTTATCGCGTGAGAGGAAATTCCGTTTCTCTTCGAGACATTTCTACGCTCGTTGAACGGTCAATCACTGCCTGAATGATCCACGTCTGGCGTTCGGGTGACCGAGGGTCTCTGTCATTGTCCTTTCGCAGGGAATAAACCGGAGGACACGAAAGCCGACTGAATATGGTAGTGTCACGTTTGGGAGTCGCAACCAGGCTCACACAGATCAGATCAAACCAGGGGAAGCGGGCGAGAGGGGAAGGGGAGGCAAGCAAGCTAGCGCGTAAATCAGATCAGGAATCATTCACATGATAACAACCGACTCAGGATAGTGAACGTTATCTGAAGACCGACGAACGTACTGTTGCCTCAAGTATTCAAGCAACGGTTTTGCTAATCATCGGATAGCACAGCAATTGGTGCCTGACGTGTGCGCTTTTAAAACTGTGCATTTTTCATGTACAGGGATTTACGTAGTCGGCATAAAATAACTGAGTAGGAAACAATACCAAATAGGCTCATGTGAAGTAACGTACAATAGATCTGTCTGAAAACACTCTGATTCCAGCAATAATTTATAGCATTTTTCGTAACTAAAGGACCATAAAGTTTTGTCCTCCTCACATCATTCCCATGTGAGTACCTTACTGACCTTAGAAATTAAAATGTCAACAAAATAAAATCGAGTAACTCGATCGTTGATTCGATTGGGGATCCCAATATTCCCTGAGATATAGGATATAGTACATTTGTTAGATTGTCTAGACATTCCATGCGCTGACGTACCTGTATAATAAAATTAGCTAAGAAACATTGGTTCATCCTGATGCCATCCATTCAGACATCTTTCTCCGCATTTCGCCCTGACTTCCTCTGTCGTTCAGTCGTTTGCTCCGTGCTTCTGTGACACTACCTGTCAGATACTGCGTATCCTCACTTAAGGCAAGTTCGAACGGGCTTCGTCTTCATCCTGTTTTATACATATGTAGCCGGCACTGTATCTTATTCAACAAACGCGATCCAGAAGAAGCGATAAGCATTTAGGCGCCTTAAGACATTCATAGACATCCCAGGAACAAGATAACAACAATAAAGGCCCAATCGGAAAAGCAATATCATAAACATATACAGAACAAAAAACATGGGTTTGTAACAAAAGCAACATTGCGCCGGTGGAGCATAGATGGCACGGGAAGCCTCGTTTAGATCGATTTCTGTTAGGATTCGTTCATTTAGATAGAGGGTCTTGACGAGCTCTATCTGATTGATAACTGTGCATTGTCTGTGGTATGCAAATTTATACATGAATCAAAATCAACGACAATGGTACTGATAGACTGTTTTTATAACCGTAACAAACGAATGTAAATATCGTACGTTCAAGGTCGATTTTGCGCGAAAAATGGGAGTTTAAACCAATTTGATGCCAACACGACCGTTAGACGTTTTTTTGTTACCTATAATGTATACAATACAATATCCTCAGCTACTTGAAGTTTTTGATCGGACTACAGGCCGATGGACGGATCGACATTGGAATTTTCTCAGGCTTTTTGCGTATGTATGTCTGGGTAGAAATGCTGACTCCAGAAGCTGAAGTTCAGGCCTTGGTCATATTGACGTCAAAAAAGTTCAAACTGCGATTCAGAAGGCTGAAATGTCCAGAAGTCCACGTATACTGATTGGCTAGCGGCAGCAATGGATTGAATGGCACTCAAACAGGCAGGTATTCATCCACTCTCAAGACGTCATCTTGTCAATGTCACTCATACGGCCGGTCAGAATGACCAACGCGCGACGGGTCAGCTCCGCTTGGCTGTGTTAGACGGTCGAAAATAGTTGCAGCTGACTCTCGTTGATCAGAGCTTTTCTTGTTCTTCTGCACTGGCCCAGGGACATTCGACCCGTTAGTAGTTCATAGTGATTTACCTATTGGACAACATAGACACCGATCTGATCCATACAACGTCCAGCCACTAGATCCTGTGAATATCGAGAAACTGAATCTTGATGCTGCAATTAGCGGGCCAGCTGAAATGGTCCTCGTCCCGAGGCTATTTGCGACACAAAAACGAATGAAAAAGCTAGAGAAATGTCTACATCCAGCTACACACCAGCATACCTAATTGGTGCTAATTTCGACAGGTCGTTGCATTGAAATCACGCAACGTCTACTGCTACCGTGTGTATCTATTTAGGGAAAGGAAAGCGGGGGGCAAGGGGACCAGGACATCTTATCTCCTATTCAGCTAATCATCGAACAACGTTTTCATGGGGGCGAAGATGACAGCAGCCTAGAGGTCGAATGTAAGCATGCGCTGACACTACCTACTGGAGCTGCTGCTTCGTTAATACATTGACAAATGGATACACGAATCAAAATGCTTTATGCTGTTTCTATCTCTGCAGCTGACGCAGCGATCATTTTCGGCTGCCAACTATACGGATCGTGCGACCGGCATCCGTCAGTGTGACTAGCAAAAACGGGTTTCAAGGTTGCAGATAACGCGCGGTAGGATTAAACTGCTAGGTTGTCAATAATATTTATTCGTCCCGCCCGTCGGTCTCATACGCCAAGATCGCACAAGTGATAGGCTGGCGACGAGGAGCTTATAGATTACTTCGGTGGTAACTGACGGAAGCAACGATTCTTGACACCGTTGACGTCAGTGGGACAAGCTAAACTGATCAATACGTTTGGTCGAAGACGTTCGCTACTCACATCTTTGTTACACATAGGCTCACAATAAAACATGCCGCATTTTCACTCGACTGATATCGAATCCTAGGGGTACCCGAGCTAGAAGAAAATCTGTGCCCACTGTGTCGCAGGGCGCCAGTTTAGTCCTGTATCGGACACCGCCTACGAGTGGTTTGTTGTTTTCGAGAAGCTCGCACTTCGATAAGCACAGTTCTGATGCGGCAAAGTGAGCCTTCAATTAAGGTACTCAAGCAAGCATATCGCCCTGACTTACTATCTTAAATTTGTTATTACCTCTCTGTCATTGGCCCCATTCATAACTGACTTAATCGAGGTTGGCTTGTTTTTTGGATGGTGTTTTTGTGCTCAGCAAGAGACAGTATGTTACAAGCAACATCTGCACGATGCCCAAACGCTCCTTGTCGTTTCTAATAGTTTCGCCGCTTCGTATCATTGGGAGTTCGTGCCCATCCACATAGGAGGTCAACTACTGAGGTAGAAGGAGTCCCACGGTGAAGAGGTGTAAATCTCTTACGGGGGTTCGCCGTCTCGCTATCGCCGTGTCGAGCATATGTAAGATTGTTTCCACAGTGAAAAGTAACCGATTGCATTTGAACGTGAGTTCTGACACACTTTTACGTAGGGGTGAGGTATTATAGTCCATGTCAGGCATCTGGCTGCTTCAACGGATTCTTTATTTCTACTTTTAGTAGCGTTTACTGTGCTCTTTGGACATACCAGCGAACGTCAGTATCGCAACTGCTGCGTAGCGTCGATATTTCAAGATAGCAAGAAAAAAGAAGACATAAATTCATTTGGAAGTAAATAAATGCGCTCTACGATAACTGAATATAGTTTTTAGAGAGTTGTGTTTGTTTCGTTTCCGAGCATTAGGTAAATCCATTGCTAATTTATAATAACTTGCTACAGTTATTGGAGTTACCACATGTGGTGATGCGTCGCTAGAGGTAACAGTTTTATTGGCACCGATCAGTACTGTGACCCAGTTAACCGCCTGCAGGTCAATAGTCGTAGACCAAACCCAATCAGTTCTGCAGCTCATTTACAGGTATACGTCAGGTATCCGCCTACAATTAGCGCTTTCGATGGCAGCAGCGCTGGTAGCAGCGGCAACGGCTCGAGCAGCCATTGATACAGTGCTCATAGGCCAGGGTAATCTACAGTTGTTCGCTAGGCCCACCGTTATTTTGGAAAAAAATGGGGGCCGGTCACGTACGTCGCATAGCCTAAACAAGTCACCTCCAACCTTTCACAGCGTGAACAGTCCAGCATCATCAACAGCCACAGGAAGAGGTCATAGTTGTGGTGCTGCTACCTAACTCGGTTTGCACATTATGCGGCCTAACTTTGTTGCTGTGCTGCCAGACACCCATTTAATCAAATATGGCAAATCCGTGCGTGTCACTCTACCGATACATAACGAAAAAAGCTATTTCATATACCCTATAGCTAAACCTAGGTTCGGACCAACGGTATCGACTACTTAATGTTGAACAGAAGTGTTGCCGTTACATTAAAGTAACTATATAAAGTATATATGTAAAGTAAGTATATAATAATACATTAAGTAAATGTATTATTATGTTGAATTTAATTTATTCACAAGAAGCCAAATACTCCATGCACACATGCCCTGATGATTTTAAAACATTGTTCTGTTGGCCCATACATATGAGGTAACTCATCGCTTAGCTGTATTGTCTCCTCAATTAGACTTTTCGAAGCACGACTCGTATAAGATAGTTGCGTTGGCTCTATTGCACGTTGCCGTATTTCGAAACAAAGAAGCTCTGCAAAAAGGAACGCTAGTGCAGGATATTTGTAACGACGGCTACACGAAATAGTCGGAATAACCCAAATAGCAGCTAAACTCAAAAACCCACTAAGCGATAAATCAAATGATAGGTCCTGTTCTAGTGTATGCTGAACTGGGAAGGGGTTGGACGATCATGGACAAGCGCGTAATAAGCCTCATTCATCACGTCAGATACGCCCACCGCCCCTGTCACGGCTACCGCCATTGCCGCCTCTGGTGCCACCGTATAAATCGCTCGCAGCGCATTTAATACAACCACCGTCAGCAACATTGTCATAGAGCGTTAAGAACACACAGCGAGAGAAGGAGTAATCTTTTATTCCCGCTTTCTCTCTTTATCTACATTTGCGCATATATCTACGGTAGAGTGTGGAACCCAGACGAGGACTGCGGCGAATTTGGCTTGCCCCTGACATAGCAGCACGCATCCGCTAGCAGCACGGATATAATAAGTTCCCTGGGGACAATCGGTGTACAGCCCCTATTATTCCCACTCGCATGATAGATGAGGCCTATAACAGCAGGGGCAGCCGCATCGGAGAAGCGCTTAAAGCGACAGCAGCAAAAGGACAAATTTATGGACTTTTGTCCGCCGGCCTGGTTGGCCTGCCTAGTCACCGGAACGCACGAGGAGGAAGGCTTACGCCTTCAGGATCGCGCTAGCGAACTAAGGTATCATAATCGGGGCAGCGATAGATGAGTCGATAGAGTCGGAGTTGATAATTGCGGTTGGTAATAGTTGATAATAATAAATACAAATATCTGTAGATACAGACGGCGCGAAGAGAGGTAAAAAACAAGAATGGCCCTTTAATTATCTCATAGAAATTCTATTTTAAATACACAAGTAGTATTGCTAAAAAATTTGCGATCACAAGCATATCGATAATAGTGGTAAAACAAGAGAGACAAATCGTTCTTCGGTAAGTATCCTCGTATTGGAAGACGTCTTTATAGCACAGAAACCGCCGGTGTCAGTTAGTCCTCTTGCTGACGACAGTGCCTACAATTAGAGCTGCATAAGGTCTTCGTTTAGTGTTTATATCGTGTGCACATACAATGGATCATGCATCATTCGATCGACTAGAAAGTAAAATGGTCATTGTAACAACTCTGGAAAGAATTACGGCAATCAAACCGGCCTAGCGAGCATCGCAAGCATTAGCGACCGGTAAATGTCGCTTCATCTTGAACGTGTTTCACTCCCAAACGTATCGTCGCAGGCTCTCATCCTGAAGGCAGCTATAGGGTGGAAGTGTGTGAAGCGATGAATGTCGAGCCAATGGTAATTTCAAAATTAAACAATTTACTTGAAATCTAAGCTTTCTTTTCGTTTATTGGACCACCAATTGCAAATGACAGCTCCTTTCTCGCTCAGAGTCGATGAAGCTCACGGATCGGTTACCCACTTGAATAATACAGACCTTTTTCCCTCCTCTCATCAACTAACGCCCACGCCTAACAGATCAGAAAAGAGAAAAAGAACCTAGCTCTGATTCTCACAGAGTTCCAATGAACAACTTAACGTCACGAATACTAGGACACTGCTACAACGGACAGACACGCTGCGTTCCATGAAGTCTCGCGCAGGGCCGGTTATACAATACGATACCGCGTCGTCACTAGCGGTAACTTTAACAGCGAATTTGTTTAGCAGTTTTAGAAACTGTCAGAACAATAACGTTTGTTCTTTCGTACATAAAAAATCGACAACGGCACCACACAGGATTACAACGATTTTTAATGAGAAAGATAAAAGCATCTACTGCTTTTTTCTAGCTCGCGTCTGTTCTTGCAGAACTCGACTTGAAATATAGAAACGGAGACGGACGGCGTTTGCTTCCAGTCATCGGTAATGATCGCTGTGATGACACTAATGCAGATTACAAAATCAAAGTTCTATGATATTCTGGATAGTCGTGCGATTTCCCTTTTCTAAGTAACGAAGCTAGCACGCGACGCTTAGTTACGTTTTTAGTGTTCGTAATTACGTCTCAATAGGAAGCTGTCTTGAATCCATTTGACTTCGAAATCGATATCGAGCATCCAGTCAGGTTTTAGTGGCCGCTAGGAATGACAGCTTCAAAGTCTCAGTGCGCCTAGCAAGGGTGGCGCACTAATGTACAACAACACAATAATGACCAGGAATATCCTCGAAAAAAATCGTCTACATAAGTACGACGTTCATCTTTGTGCATGTTGCCACTACGAATACTACGACTATGCATAAGCTCTCTGTGTATGTGAGTCTATGTATTTGTAGGTGCGTGCGTGCCAAGCGCCTTGGTGTCTACGTGTGAGAGCCCCGGAGAGTCAGGCGACAATTGTACAGCTATCTTATGCGTATAATTAATAGCAAACATTGCATGAGCAACACGAACAGCAGGGACACGCGGGAGACGTATAGCAGAAACTGTATACAGAGAGATGGTTGCTCGCTGCCTTTAGGCGCGGGAGCGCTAATGACTATAGCTGTTGCGATGGCAGTAATGTCTACGGCGAAGGGAAGCATGGAAAAATGGTTGGCGACACAAGGAAGCTCGTCAAGGCGATCGATCCCCCAGCGACGCCGCTGCTGCTGCTGCTGCTGTTTAAAAGATCAAGAATTAGCAGCTGAAAAGAGCAGCACAGTCGTCGACTAAACTGGCTAACTGATCTACCAGATACCTGACTGGTTGGCTGGTTAAGAAGCAGGCGTCAGAACCTCAAACAAACCGACCGCTAAACGCTAGAGGAAATCGTCGGGCGGATAATTCGCCCGCACTCCAAACAGGGTAGTGTGGAACATCATCGAAGTTGGCCTATGAATCCGCTAGAGCAGCTCTCGTGACGCTCCCTTCACTGTTGCTGTTAGCGGCTGCCCGTTTCGCTTGTGACTGCCTCCATTGCCGCTGCGGCGCCGGTGGTTGTAGTACTGCCGCTCCGTGAGTGCCTCTGTGACGTGCCAGTCTGCCAACTGCCATCCGCAACGGCGAAGCCGAGATGGGCGTCCCCAGATCGGGTCTGACACATCACCGCACTCAGCTTGATCTTAGCTTATACACATATACAGCATCATCATGGACATGCTCTATGCTGATGATGATACTCCTGATAAGACGATACCTCCTGCTGGCATCGAACAGAAATGATTCTGGTGGCAAGTGCTTTAACGAAGATAAGCAGAATATATTTTATAATAAAAAATCAAGGATAAGGTTCAAGAGACGGAACCAGGTTTATCTCACGAAAGTAGAACTGATGAGGTCATTTATCTACGACTGAAAGACATTTCCTAACAAAAACATTTAATTTTTATGCATTACCGAACTGTGCATCAAACAATGATATAACAAATTTGAATATTTTTTTGTCGTGCTTTGATCGTATTAGTTTATTGCGATTGTTTTCATCGTGAGGCTCTTGGTCCTCGGAACGGCTCTGTCACGGGGGTCCGGAACTTGTATACAGGCTATACGAGTGCAGAATCTCGTCAGTAGTAGGTGGTTCACACATAATACGCAGGCGTCCCTCGATCGATTTACCTTCTCGTCGCGCGCTACGTGGCGTCAACTTTAAGGTGTGAAATGCGCTGGAGCGTTTGTTTGTAGCGCTACTTGCTTTCTCGACCGCTCCAGCGGAACAAGCCTTTGATTTCTTCCCGCCTCAAGTGCCGCGAATGACTGGCCAACCTGTCTATTCCTCCTGCCACTCTACACTGGCCAGAATGCTCCGTATGCTCGGGAGCCCACCGCATCGTCGGCAGACAGACACGAGCTAAACAAGAAGCTCCACCAGCCGGCGATTCTCTCAGTCGCACGGACTGCGTCGTACGGCCGACAAGCGGCTGCAGCAAAAGCAGCAGCATTAATGGTAGTTGGCGGCAGAAAATGAAGAAACAGTACCACAGCAGCAGCAGCAGCAGCAGCAGAAGCTGTTGCAGTAACAGAGAAGTCCAACAGCGGTGAAAATGACGCCACCAGTTCAGTCGAGACGTTCTATCAATTTTTATCAATTTTCTGCTGCGGTCAATACAGCCGGTACCGGGGCCGACGCTGCCATTGCCGCCACTACAACGAATACCATCAGCGTGAAAACAGAGAAAGAAAGCGACTCTGGCAATGACCAAAGAATCAGTCAAGCCGGGGGTAGAAATGGAGCCGAATACCGGAGCGACGAAGCGTTGGGACGGACGACATGACGACACTCCATTCGACAAGTGAGTGCAGTGAAGCTACAGGGATCCAATAGCAATTGTTGTTGTTGTTGCTGCTGTTGCTGCTGCTGCTGCTGCTGCTACGTCTGCTTCTTCTGTGGCATTTGATTATCGTCGTCAACGGGCGAAGCCCGGCAGGCCATTGCTTTTTGGCGGTACCGCCGTAGGCCTAGCGCCAGCATCGATCCCGACAGTGTTCATGAAAGAGCGGCGAGGTGTAGAGCTAAAGAAAAAAGACTAATTAATTGAGAATGAAACGAAACTCTCAGAGCTAAGTACTAAAAAAAGGCGAGATAGTCTTGGCGAGGAATTGGACCTGATGCTGACCAGAAACGATATTCGTTGCTGATGCTTCTAGTGATGAACAAAGTGCCAGCCGCTCTGTCACTTTCAACTGAACGAGCGAGCGCTTTATTCTTCTGTTGGCCAGTGATTTAACAGTAGAATTTTCAAGTGTTAAAGACCTTAGCGGATAGCGTTTTAGCGGTTAGAATTATTTAATCAGCGTTTAGTCAAGGGGTACAGTCGTAGTTCGCAGAAACGTTAATAATATTTGCGTAAAGCGGGCTTGGGGCAGAGAGAAAAGCAGCGATTTTCAAGAATATCTTCCTTGAAACAGTTGAGATCTTTTCGACAGAAGCAGACAGCTTCCTGCCGCAGCCACCTGCTCCACATGGATTATATCCCATTATGCTGGGCTTGATCTAACCAAATAGAAAGCCGAAGCATAATATTTGCTAATATACGAATGTCCGCTTTTTAAGCGCACGTTTATTGCTCGCAATTTGTGTTATTATTTGTAATTGTTACTGACATATTTGTTACTGTTCTGATACGAACATTTAGTAACAATAAAGCTCATAGACGCGTTGTACCGAGCAGATGAATACATCAAGAATGACACCGCCACGTAATAACAATAGGCCTCTGCGTCAGTGTAGCAAGCGTTTGACTTGCGCCTTTCGATCGTTGTTACCGATGTGACACGGAGGTGTCAGCCAGTGTCGTCTTGTTAGCAATAGCGTCAGAGCGGACTCCTGCCGCCGCCATCACCGACAGCAGCGGCAGCAGGGCGACCGAAGAATGACGGCGGCCCTTCGAGTGCCTGCCGACTAGGACGCGTTGTACACACGGAGCTGAAATGGGATGACGAGATGAGATGAGCTATCGGTCGGCGACGGCGTTCGCTGTAGCAGAGGACGTGAGCACGCGGCCGAATACCAATCAGCTTCAGCTACTGCCCTGCTGCAATCGCAGTGGCCACTGCTGTCCCGGTTGGTTCGTGGCCTAGAGATGACTAACCGAGGCTCTCGTATCGGTTTGTTGTTGTGCTCGCATGCGTCGCCTGGCTATCTTCTATCGGTTTAGCACCCATTTCGTGTGTTACTAGTAATGCGGCTACTGCGAGCTCGCGTTCTGTGTTACCCAGCAACAAGTGGTGACTAGGACAAGCGACGAGCTTCCTATCTGAGATCTCGTTCACCGCTCATGTCCTGTCGTATCACCATTGAGCCGATGCACTACTGAATAATAACAAGTTTTTGTATCAGCTTGTAGACTGTTACGGCGAATGGAAATGACGATCATAATAGTCGCAAAAACATTAGTAATAGCTACTATAAAAAAAAGGAAGACAAGCCAGATGATCTGCGAGGTCAGGCACAGCAAGCAAAATGCATAAATTTATATATATATATATAAATAAATTTTAAAAAAATATAGTGGCAGTCGTATATATGTATATATAGGTGCATTTAGGTGGCCGAGTAATGGTGTTATCTTTTGATGCGTTAGACAGAGGCGCCAGTGTCTATTCAGGACTTCTGTTTGTCGCCAAAGCGAAGAAAAGGAGAACCGCTCAGTCATTGTTCATCCAGCCCTTCCCCTTCCTTCTTGCACAACAAGAAATGCAGCGAAGCCTTTGCTAGCCGAAAACTGAGCTTTGTAGCAGAACAATGATAATAATAATATAGGAAACGGTTACAACAAAGGTTCATTGAACATGTTTTTTAGTAACTAGCTAACATAGATCAAAACGAAACGGAGAATTTGTCGGAATCGTTATAACATAGTAAAATATTGTAGTTGTGTATTTCAACATTTGCCAGGACATAAGATTGCAACGTTGCATCCTGCTCCGATCAATTAAGTGAACTGGCATAATCTCGGTTATCTCTAAAACGATCAGATAGTCATCTGCTATGATTCACTTCTGTCCTAGGTAATTGCGTTCGTCTTGAAAGGACAAAAGAGTGCCCAACAAATCTGTTCAAGGCATATGCTTCTGTGCTTATCTAGGCCGCTCGTCCGAAATTTACGAAGCAAGAATTAAACCAATTTTGGTAGTTAACCGGGGTTCGGTTTCCGTTGAAATAGAGGATATAACTGGTCACTCAAAGTTTTTGACAATTAGCTCTCTATAGTAAGTAGATAATAAGTATTAGAAAATTGTAGGAGCGAGCGCGCAATATAGAAGATCATTCGGGTGTCAATAGACAACGAAAGTACACTCCGCCTATGTCCGAATAGAACTAGAGTAAATAAACTAGATATAGTCATTCTACGAACTACCATACTACTAGAATACAATGCTGTGTTTAATGATCAACCGATAGAGAAAGTAACGCAGCGTTGACGGAGCATCGGTCGCCCCCTGTGGACCTCTCTCTCTGATGCTGCTGGTAGGGTGAATGGCATCGGATGCCACCGTCGCTGATCCTGGTGATGATGATCGTGGCGGTGTGACACGTAAGTAAAGTAACTTTATCTTGTGTGTTGTATTTTGCTTGCCGGTTGTGTTCCGCCGACTGTTCTCTGCTGTTTTCGTTGCTGCTGTTACTGCTACTGCCGCTGCAGTTATCATTGTGTTTACAGCAATATCAACCGTCGCTGCCAGCAGCAGCATCCGCAGAAACAGTTTAGAGTTGCCGTGCGGTGCCAAGACGCAACGACGGTGCCGAGGTGCTGCTGATGGTGACGGCGGCGCTATCTTTAGCGTCGTCTCCCGTTTCTTCATGGGTCCGTCTGTCCCTTTGTCTGTCTTCTGTATCTGACTTACCGTAGCGCCGCCGTCGTCATCGTTGTCGCCGTACGCTGCTCGCTGTTTTTGAGACGCTGCATTTTCTCCGCAAAGCGACGTTCTACCAGCTGACAGTTTAATGTCGCACAATAAAAAGCGCTCGTTCGGCAGGTTGGGAACGGGAAAGGATATATTAGGAGTCAATCTAGCTTAGCTCGTCGTGATTCGAGTGGAATGGAGAAACGAACGGAAAACTCTATGTAGAAATAATGATCATGAATATGACGACGCTAGCGACCGAAATAAAACAAAGAAGAAAGACAGCAATATCTCTCGTATTTGCTCGTACAAAGCAATTATCTGTCAGATTACCATCCTACGCTCTTGCTAACTTCAGTTCTACCTGTAGGAAACTGCAGACTCAGCAGAGGTTTCGGCGCATGACCGATCTATATACGAGCTCAAGGTTTAGTGAAAACAATCAGGCCATCAATCGTCTGAAGTCTTCTATGCACCAACGGGCCTTAACTATGTGTGTCAATAAATGAGTTTTTACTGAAACCTAGTAATCTAGATTAATACTTGGTATGTTTTCTAAGAGAGACGATGAAATCACATACCAATAGTCCAATTAACACGGGCCATTGAGCCGACTGACGTTCAAAAAGAAGGAGTTCTACACTGAACGTTTTACTGCCCCTTACAACAGTATCGTAGACGTAGGCTGTAGTAGATAGTAGCGACAGCAAGCGCGTGCGCAACATTGCATGTGCATACCGCCACCGTCCATCGGTAATGTACAGACAAACTCATCCTATATATATAATCAATTACAAAGTACGTATTAATTGGTTCCTGTCGCATTAAGAGTCTTTCCGAGGAATTCTTCGCTTACAAAAAATTTTGTCATTTTCCCAAGTGACTAGTCTTTACATGACATAGCTACCGCTTCACCCACTACCACTCACCACGGTGTCTCGATGAGGGGAGAAAGCAGTGAACCGTCAAGTTGCCCTGGCGGCCATAGAGGTGACTGTCCTATTTTGACCAGATCATGGTTGACAGTTCATCGTCGGGAAATGCGCGGGTTAGTGAGTAACAGTTAATGAATACGAGTTGACAGACGTATCCGCTGTAACTCGTACGGTTACTGTTGCGCTCTGACATATTCAGCCTGCCTGCACCTAACGTTGCACCAAACTGATAGAGACCTTTAACTGGACAAATTAATTAGCTCCGATCAACGAAGTGTCGAGTAAGAACTAAAAGCCTCCCGTCGTCAACCCACGAGCTGCTATCTTAAACATCAATTGACAACGCTTTCTCTAGATTGCTATAGGGTTTATGCTGAACAGTACACCGACGGTTTGTTTCCCCAGTGATTAATCGACGATCAACAAATAATAATATTATCTCTCCCTATATATAGGGGATCGTGGATGCTATTGACTGGCTTGACGATGTCACCTATTCAACCATTTCGATAGGATGAAGTAAAATATATATATCGAAAAATGTAAACGTACCCGAACATTATTTGGTGCTAATGATAATTATCACGAGGTGTGATACCGTTGACTAGGGCACAATTTCATTGACACATACGCGATTAAGACAGCACGATACGTGATACGAATGCTGTGGAGGGTGGTTTCGCAGCTATGACCTCAGCTAAAATTGTTTTTTGGGATCAGCCAGCCATAACAGTACGATGGCAAAATCAAAAGACCTCTGACTCATCCGTCCAAACGCGGACTAGACTACGACCCAGAGCATGAAAGTGAAAGACGAATACAACGTAGTTCTGCCCAGTTTTTGTTGTTGAGGTTGTTACTAGGTTCGGCATCCGCCCATTGCTTCATGAATGACCATTGTGACTGCTTTAGTGGCCAGCCGCAATCGATGTCTGCTTCCGCAGGAGAAAGGCAAGCAATGCGTCCCGATTTTACTCATCTCACATGGCTCCAACAACACGAAATAGGGAAGTGAAAACAGAAGTTACAGCCGAATACAAGTATATGTAAATGTAGTTAGATCCGTCTGGTGAGAGCTGGTACAACAGTACCGTGTTTCAGATGACCAAGGGGTTCGCGGTGATTGTAGGCTTCCCCAGGCCCGTTTACTTGTGGTCCTCTACGTACTCAAGGCACACAGTGTGCGCGAAGAACAGCTCTGATGCGGTAACTGGCCCTGGCGGTGTTTCTGTTGCCGCCGCGGCTATCGCCAGTGTGGCCATCACAAAGACGTTAATAAGAGTCATTTGGCAACAACATGAAGAGAAGCGAAACATGACAAAGAAAGCGACGAAGCATCGAGAAGACGAAGAGTAGAAGAGCTGCCGCTGTTGCACGTTGCTCATCGTCGTGAATGCTTTGAAGCTACGCCGATAGCCGGGGAGGATCAGACGGGCCGCCGCGATGCGAAAAAACGATGCTGCGGCGGCGGCGGCGGCAGGCGCCTATTGCGGCCGACGCAGCCTTAGTCCGTTCACGAGCCTGCCAGCCGCCGCCCGCTGCCGAAGAACACCCGTCCGTCTAAAACGGCCCTGTCAGTCTCCTCTACATACGCCACTGACACCACAACAGACGCCGCCGCCGCCGTATTCGCTGCCGTCGGTTGTCGGACGACTAGCAATGAAACCCAATTGAACATCAAAGAAGAACCCTGCGCTACGCAGGCTGCCGTAGCGCAGGAGCGCAGAAATGTACGCCCAGTCGCATAGAAGACGAAAGCGAAACAGTGAAAGAATTAATTTACACGACGGCTCTACAACGATCAGAAGAACGAGAAAAAGATGTCGATGTTATGGCGTTCGCTGGTGCTGCTGCTGCTGCCGCTGCCGTCGCCGCCGCCGACGCCGACGCCGCCGCCGCCGCCGCCGCTGACGAGCATTTAGATCCCGGCTGGCTGGCTATCTATCCCATTTCGTCCGTTCAGTCCTAACAACAATCTGGCCGATCGTTTATTGCGCAGTACGCGCTCGACGTGCATTCGCGCACTTCTATTGGTCGACTCGTTTCGAAAACAGGGGCGGCGGCGATCAACTCAACTGCCGATGTCGATGAAAAAGGAGAGGCAAATATCCAGACACATACATACATGCATGCATGCATGCATGCGTAGACATATATAAACATTACTGTATTTGTAGCGAAACGCTACGCCTATTAGGGTACTGCTGATCATGTAGCTCTTATTGGCTCGATACAGTCTGGCTCTGACTAATCGACCGAGATGGACAGATTAAATTGAATTCGATTCAAACGCCGCCGCCTTTTTGTTGTAGGGTGACATTAGCAGACGACGATGCCTTGATACGATCATGACGACGACGACGATGACGATGACGGCGATCATGATAATGAAAAGCAAGAAAAAAATGACGAAAAGGAAGTGGCGTACAATGAATGCGCGTAGCGCGTACAATCAGAAGCTGATAAAAAAAAAAATAGAAAACGAAGTAAGTGGACCAGAACAATCCAGAAAGTTTATATTGTTCTGTTCCGTTGTCTTTCACGGCACAAGCGCCATGCAACGAGCTAATGCTGTTCGTTGCTAGCGAGTAAGCGTCACCTTTAATTCATATATTACAGATGTATTATATTATATTGGTTATAGCATGTAGGATTGGCGGTGTTTTGTTGTGGTGCTGCTGCTGCTGCTGCTGTTGATGGCATCGATGTGATTGATGGTCACAGCATGACAACGTACGGTCGGGCAACTTCAGGCCGCCATAGGCCGCTTCGTCACCCTAATCGCTCCCAGAAATGTTTCCCCGTAAATTCTTGCGCGTATGAATATTACGAGAATACTCGCAGTGAAGTGCAATGGGAGTGGCACGATCTGGACGTCCAATCCCCAAGATTTTCGGTATTTTGACGCGTTTAACGCAGATCTATGTATGTCCGGCAAAGAAAGACGAATATCGGATAAAAATTTTTCACAAAAATCTCTTTCGCGCCAAAAAAATATCATCTCGGGCGTAGTGCTTTCACAGTTAGCTAATAAGCAAGATCTGACATTAGCCTATTGTAACAGTGGCAGCAACCTCGGCTTCGCCTGTGCCACCGACGAATCAACTTCTAGAATCTATTTTGCTATACATAGCTAGAAGTAGCGATTCAGTGCGTTCAAAGCGTGACAGAGAACTATCGTCAACAGTCGGTTAAAATTCTGCATGTAACCGGGCTCCATTTTCGATCGATCGAACACATTTCTTTAGCGCTATCACCACTGATCCTTCCGTGGCCAGTGGCAGTCGGCATTTAGCACCTAAACCAGTGGAAATTTATGGCGGCTTCAGAAGCCATCGCATCACCGGCAGCAAAAGTTGTAAAACAGTGGTGCGGCGGCCGATTTTTTTTTTGAACGAAACCTGCGCTAAAGGAAGGAAGAAGATACGTGGCTTTTGGCGGACCTGAAACACAGCCGTAGCAGCGACTCGTCGCTGTTGTTCATTCGAACAGCGTAAGATAGCGACCCTGACTGCGACAGTCACCGGCTATATGTACGTGTAGTCGACTAAACACTAGAGCCTCGAAGGATCACTGTTCGCCATTTTTGCAGTGAATATAACTTACACGCCGACGACAGGTACGTACGCACTCGCGTTGAGTCGGTGTCACCGCAGCAGCCACTCAGACGCAGAGGGGAGGAAGACGTCGCCCGCGGGATGGGACAATGAGAACGTAGAGGAGAACAAGATCGAAAAAGAACGCCTAATCGGCTAGCGATACCTCAAAGTGGAATATGTGTTACTTTGCCACCGCTATCTATTCTATCCGCGTCTACCAGATCGTCGCCATTACCCTCTCGGGCTCGGCAGGAAGGCGTGGGCGTCTACGTAAACGTACGCAGTCAGCAGACAGATACCTCGGTATGCGACCGGTTCGCCTGCTGTTCGGGCTGGCCGGCCAACGGATCATTTTATCATCCGTTTATCGGCCTGAATGTAGAAGGCCCGCTTGCCGGGCCTTCTGCATTCTTTGCTCATTCAAGCACCCTACCCCATGCCTAGCCCCGCCGCTGTACACTTCTTTGCAGATAGCACCTGAGTGCAACCTTTCTGGTATAGATGTAATCACATATACACATACGCACATTTACACTTTGGGACATATATATACACGCCCTCATAGCGACAGCTTCAGAACGATATTATTATGATGGCAACATTTCGGTCCAACAAGCGCTCGCTGGACTTGAAGTAGTTCAACTGCTGGTAGTAATTGATGAATGGGCAGACGTATCGGCACTCGGCTCACGCCGCCGCCGCCGGCGTCGGCGCGCTAGCTCATTCAATATTGCTATCTCAATCTTGTTCCGTTTTGTACATCTATTCGTCGGCAACGGCTGATCCACTAAGCGTACACACATTTTTCTATCCCGAACAGAGCTTTGTGAACAGTGGGTCGGCAGAGAAATCATCGTAGTAGCTCTAGGAGCTAGAGTACAGCGTTCGTTGTGTCATGCGTTTGCGATGCAACGATGAGCTAGTGAACAGATCAAGAAGGATGGGCCGCCCCCGTTGATGTGCGAAGTCATACATCACATCATCACAGGCACCGATACGTACCCCCTAATAGATAGGTCTGTGTGAGAGTGTGTGTGTCTGTGTGTGTGAGTGTGTGTGTGTGTCTGCGTGCGCGTGTGTATGTCCATATAATCCTGTATTTATCCGCCGCCATTCCTTGAGTGTCCGTATCGCTCCGTATCATACTCACTATGATTATCTGGCTGCGTAAAAAGAGTGCCAGATGATCCCACCATCACACGATGCAGATGTGGATAGATCGGCAGATCTGTAGTGTCAGCGGTTCAGGACCTATATCTTCATAAAAGTTGCTGTTCGCTGCAACGAAATACACGTCCTGTTGGTCATACGCCAAACTGACATCTGGATCACAAGGTGCATGCTGCAGGAGTATATCGATATGGCTTCATACATGGGTAATTCGATATAAATTTGCCAAAAGGCAGTAATGGTATCTATTTAATCTTTGAATTTAAGAACGCATTTAGGCTTGAGGGTTGTTAAGTGATGATGGGGGTTGTCAGTTCATGCTGTGCCGTTGAGTCTGCGCATAAACGCAGCATCTCTAGACTTTTTCTATGCAACATAACATAACATATTGAGCTGGCAGTATTTATTTTCGTGTGCTTACTACGATATTTACAACTTCGTCGTTCGAATTTTATCACAGAGCGTCGTCGTCGTCGTCATCATTATTACGTATTGGTATCAGACGGGGAAATGGTGTACCGCATCGGTGGTCTACACGTTACAAGTTCGCTTTTGTTCTCGTTCCGATTCGATTCTAGTTTATTTGGCAGAGACACAGTGACATCGTCGTGAACAGTCCTTACGCACTGTCAGAATAGCACACAAGAAGACCACGATGCCAGCGACAAGTTGAACGCTATCAGCTACTATATCTCTCTGCAAAGTGCGGCTGGGTCGTTGTCGATGGCGGCATATGTCAAAGCGAACGAGATTTCAATGCGTGCAAGCCTTTTGCAGTTACGCATCTTGTCTCTCGTCACTTTGCTATACTTGCGCTGCTGGGAGCAGCGAGGCGACGGCGGCGGCGGCGGCAGTTGTTGCATTAGTCGCTCACAGCCAGTCCACTATAGGTACATTGTGATGCTAGTGGTTGCCATAGAAATAGCAGTCATGGTGACGGCGGCAGTGACGGCCGTGGCAGCGATGATAGCGGCGCTAGTAGAAATCCCTACAGCGTTCAGCGATTACGTGCAGACATCCTTTACGTTATCCTGCCGTTAGTATGTTCGTCTATCTATTTGGCTATCTACATGTTTCTGTTTGTTTGTTTGTGTGAATGTGTCCGTGTGTGTGTCTGCATATATATGTTTCTCGCCTTTCTGCGATAAGAATAAGAGAGAGCGCAGAATTAGCTGCCAAGGTAGGCCGGCGGGCATGTAGGAGACTTTGATTTCGATGTTATCAGTTGCCATGGTAGAGCCGACGACACATTCGAGAACGATTTCTATCTATCGAGCAGACGAATGGCAAGACGGATGGATACGCGAACAGACGACCGAAAAGACGAAGAGAAGTCACGACATTAAACAACAGGAGCAGTTATGACGATGACGACGACTCGAACGACATCAGCAACAACAACAACAACAACAAACTCTCGCAGCAATAAGAGCCAACGAAAAGGGCCGGGCCTACAGCAGTGATTTTCGTCACTTTATTTTATGGTGCCTGCTGTGGTTAATGCTATCGCTGTTGTTGTTGTTGTTGCTGTTATTGTTGTTATTACCGCATAGTCGTGGAAAGCTTCAGCACCAGCGACAAAGACATCGATTACACGGGGTGGCGGCAGGCCGCACCTTAATCTAGCGCGTCATCAACGACATCAGCATCTGCATGGAGACGTGAATTCAACATGATTACCATCATAATCAGTAAAAACTATGACGACGACGACAACAACAACAGCATAGGTACCAGATTCATTGCCGCTGCTGCTGTTGTTGTTGTTACCGCTGCTACAGATGACCAGCTAACAACAACAACGTTATCGAACACGGGTCGCTGCAAAGTAGCAGTTTACCGATACGTTGATCGCGACATGATTATCTCGCTGTCATCGGGTCGTTCGTCGAGTTTGGCACCGTCACGGCCATTACCACTAGCACAACTAAAATATATGCCAACACCGCTACACGGCTACCCCCAAAGTAAAGATAACAACAACGACATCGACAATAACAGACAAAAATGTACACGCCCAGACACATAAATAGACACATTCGTAGGCGACGGTTGTATGTTGCCATCGGCGCGGTCAAAGAAGGAGCTGATGACAACTGGTAATAACCGAACTAATTAATAACCAGAAAGAGTCAGCAAAGCCACCGATTAGGTAACCGTTTTACAGGGAGATTACGAACAGTTTCAAGAAGTACCAATATCAATGACAGTACTTATCGCAGGCATGTAGATATTATAGAAAAACCCTTATTTATCATATAACCCCATCTTTTTTCTTACTTACGACTTACGATCGCACCTTTGCTCACGTTTCGCCGGGAGAAACTTAGCTTTTATATCTAGCTTCTACCTTGTTCGTTTCCTTATACGAGAATCGGAACATCCTGAGCTGTTCAGCTTACAGCATAAATGACTTACAAATCTGTATATTTGGATCGTACCTGTGATTATTTCGACGAGCAGTACCTCGCTTTTGGCAGTTAGGGTGCTCCGTATACCTGTGCTGTTACTGTTATTATTGCGCGAAGTCTGGTACGTACGTTCTTCCTCGGCAATAGCGAACCTTCCAGGTCGTGCTTCGACCCGATGTTTGCCTCTACTCGGTGAATCGTTGTCGATGTCCATTGTATCTATATTTAAAATTTAGCGGGCTTTTTTGAAGGAACCGTTAGCGTTACTAAAGAGTTTTATGATGATTGCTCTCGCAAATTATAGTGCAGTGAGTCGCAAGTAAGAATTTTTGGAAAAAGCTTCAGCAATGGGTAAAAAGTAAACGAAGCAAAAGGAGGACAGAAAGAACAAAAAATCAATGGCAGTTTCAAAGTCTAACAAATAAGAACAAGCCTACAAAACAATCGGGAGTTAGGAACAGGCTGAACGCCTAGTGGACGTAGTGGTAAAAAGACGCTAGTAGAGCAATTGACAGCGGCGAAGATTCGAGGTGGACTGACGCGACGTAATTCTCGTCGTCTCAATCAAGCAGCCAACAAAGCACCCCATCAAAGTAAGACGTTAAACTGATGACGGGCAGAGCCTCACAACGACAGCGTCAGCGAAATATGGGGTCTCGCGCAGGCAGAATGAGGTCGACATGGCATAGCCAATATCTAAATATCTGACAAAGATATTCCACATGGCATTACTGGACGCAGGCACCGATCTTCTCGAGCGCCGTCACAATCGTCGTCATTCTGCTGTTGGCGCTATTGTCGCCACTGTTGTAGGTCCCCTCATCTAAACGAATAGTTAAATTCTTTTCCTCTGTTGTACTTGTTATGGCTAGTTCTGACGCCAGCGGCGGCGGCGGCGGCGGCGGCGGCGGCGGCGGCGGTGGTAGTGATAGTGGTGCGGCGCTGTTGTTGCGCCCGTTGCCGGCTCCAATTGGCCGCCAGTTACGCGCCATCCACAGATTAGATCTACAGAACAGTCGGACAGATGGACGAGCGGACATCAAGCAACGAGCGTTAGCATGGCTTCGGCAACTTACCCAACATCTCCGAATGTTTAAAGATGGCGTTCGCAAAGCGCCGCTACTGCTGTTGCTGCAACCGTTCGCTAAGCGGCAGACTTCTGAAGAATCCGCGACGATTTTTCGCGCCTGTAGAAAGCGAGTATCATCAGCTTGCCTTGTCTCAACAATTAATAGAATTTCGACTGAAAGCGAAGAGGCAATTCAACCCCTCTGCTAAGAGATGGTCCTGTGGTGGCTTACGAAGTGGCCGTTGCTGAAGAGGCCATAATCGAATTGGGATAAGGTACGTCAGGAATCAAGCGGTCAGTTGGCTCAGCTAATTCAGTCGGGCAAAGATTATTCATGATTTTGATGACAGTGATGATCATGGTGTTCGTCATGGCGAACAATGATCGTTTTCTTTTTTCCCAAATAGAAAAGCCCCCGATAGGTGTAATTAACGCTCCGTAGCCGATCACGTTCGATTCGCTGGATAAAGAAAAGGCTAGCTAGAAAGGGACAGATTGTACCGACTGCTGAAATAAACCCGCTGGATCAGCTAATGCTGCTAGATCTGTCTCGGTTCTACTGATCATTTGAATGTGTTCTGAACATCTGAACGAATACTATTTGATGACAAATAACTAGCGCGCTTTCTTTCTGACTATCGTAGACGTGCCATTCCCTAATATTATACGCTGTGCTAGAAGTATAAATATGCCCTGGCCTGTATAGCACCACAGGCTTTCCCTACATATACATCTTTAGTGTAATGCCTCAAATCGAGGATATTTTCCTGTATTCACAGATTCAGGCATGCTTAGCTACGATATGCTAGCAACAACATGAAATTTTAGGAGCGACAGAAAATCAACAAATTAGGCTGTCGCATAATGGCACAGTATCGTTGTCACTACCATGTAGAAGTCCTATAATTTTTTTTATCAAGTTTCATACGCCGACGATTTTGGCCGTTACACGTGCACCGGTTAAGAATAAAAGTGTAACACAGCTGCGGTCGATTGCCGTTAATGAGGGTAAATTGTGGACTCCTACGGCGAAACACAACTATTGTATTGTGAAGTCACAACTATTATTCTACACCTCACGCTATTATACATCTACCTCAGAGAAGCACAATTTCGTACGAAGCTGATGCGACGTCTCGGTGCAACTGGCGGTCTGAAATAGTCACGGGCCATTGTTGGCAGCAACAGCTTAACTGCTACGCGCAGCCGCTGCGAAATGGAAAGAATCAAACGAACAGATAGGCGCCACCGAAAGCTAAAAATGCATCGATCCATGCCGATAAAAAAAACACTAAAATCTGTAGACCGGCCCTAAGTTATAAACGATATTGTATTAGAAATTGATGCATTGTTGTGTACGAGCTTGTAATTCTGTCGGTGCCATCGCAGATGTATCGGGTCGGTCCGTCACTGCTATATGTTCTGTGGACAGCGGTCGAAATGAAAGACAGCAGCGACAGCCACGATCCCCTGCTGACCAGAGGAATACAGGCGTGGGGCTCTATCAACTGGCACGCCTTTTTTTACTTGAAAGTGTACGTACTGGTAGGCTATTAGCAACTAAATATAAGTGATACATAAATCTAATAGAGAGCCTGAAAGGAACATTGAGCGACCACACACATGTGGAGAAAAATGAAACCAGGACCGACTGTGCTATGTAATATTCCCAATATGTTATGCGGCAGCGTTGCTACCGGCTTGCGGTTCCTGGACTCTAATCAGGGTTCCCGATGTACGAACGGTTTACGTGAATATGTCCTAATAACTTTGATTGCTTTCTGTTTCATTACGGAAACTCATTTCAAGGATTGTAACATGCGCCTTGATACGGCCGCACTGCTTCCGATCACTCCGTATAGCCGATCTCAGATATTCCTAGCTTATATGTTTATCTTTTACAAGACGATAAAACGTTAGGTAAACGTTATCGTAAGCACCGGAAGCATTCCTGCTGAACGCCTTTTACCCGACGGTTAGGACGGCTGAATGGCTTATGAGTGCCACTATATGGCAACGACCACAGAACCGCCTAAAGCTGTTTTTCGCCACTGCTGCCTCCAACATCGTTTACTTATTCATTCTATTTCTTTTACCGACAACAGATCACAGCATAACGTTAAACGTGAGCGAGTGTCGTACGTCGTATAGCTGCTTCATCTCTCATTTCGTCTATAGCCGCCAATCAGTAGCTGGTAGCAGCGATCACGCCAGAAACATCAGCATCAGTAGACACAGAAAAACAGCAAAAGGAAAGAACTCAGGGGGCGGATACCCTCGAAGTCGCTGTCGCGGAGCAATGTTTTTGACGTTGGCGATCTTAGCGTCAAGTACTGAACGCCGGTTAGGTAAGAGACGAAGAAAGTTACAATCGCGCCTGCAAACAAACCGATGTCGTCCGCCGGAGACCGCACGAGCAAAACTCAGAGCATGGCCCTGTACATAAGAAACAAAATGCCAACTTCTTCGAGAGATGATACGTTGGAAATAACAAGAGCAACAGCAGTTAGAGACGACAGGATTGTCTACAATCACCAGTTGCTTAAAATCGTCCACTTCAGTCAATATAGAGCCTATGAGGTAACTGTCAGCGATTTCATATCTAGAGATTCATGTGCAGCACTTAACCACTAAACAGAAACATCGTCGTCGTCGTCGTCATCGTCGTCGTTGGGTAACTGCGGTTTTTGATCTTGCTCGATTCTAGGTAGACTACTTTGAAGTAATTGAACAAAAAATGGCTATGTACTTAGTGAACGTAAAACGAGTAACAATCAAACATGTCATATCTGACGCTGCAGCTTACCTTCCTGTCTTGGTGATAATCATTTCAGTACCGAGCTCGTTGAACCTCTCCCAGAGGTCTCTGTTTTCCAGATGGCATTCGATTTTTTCTAGCGCTGGGCTGTTGCATGCGCTCCGTAACAACGATGCGTAGGGGTTAGGTCCCGAAGGGACCCTCTCTACTCGGTCGGTATCTTCAGTACCTGAGGTGTTGCCTCCGTCATCGGCTGAAGCTGCAGACGCTTGAGGAGTTCGCGACTTTTTTGGCGGAGGCGCTGAGGGCGAGCTGGCTGCTGGCGAAGGTTGCGGCGATGATCTCGGAGATGGCGAACCTGTACAAGGAACCGCGCAGAAACAAGCACAAGGTCGGATGATATCTATAAATGCAAGATAATTGTTTCGGCATTATGCATGTTGAGCGGTATGGCTTACAAACAATCACTAGAAATCTTTTTCTATCTTGTATCATGATTGGTTACACGTCTTCCCCTATAATGTGCTGGTTGTCGCAGAGCTTGAATAACACTGATATAATATTCGTTGTTACCGCACGTTCCCTGCTTCGGTTAGTTACGATTCTCTTTCGTGCGTAAATTCTTCCATCGACTCTTTTTTTTCTGCTTTCCGGCAGGAAGCAGGAAGATGCGTCCTGTTCGCGCCGTTGTTACGGCAGGTTTTTATTTGAGGTATAAGAAAGTAATGATAATGATAGATATGTATTTGTTGTAGAAATACAGTTGTAGTAGTTCGCTCATTTATATATAATGTAATACAGGGATAGAGACGTAATAAAAAAATTATATATATATATATATATATGTACGGCTGGACAGATAATAAGACAGTGGCCGATAATTATTAATGTAGGCTTCGTAATGTGCGAGCATCTGTTTCTCGCTACCCCCCTTCGTTCCCAAACCGCCACCCCCTCGTCCCTCCGATTTCATGACGACGATAACAACAACAACAATAGCAGCAACAACAAGATGCTGTAAAAGCAGCATCAATAGCTGCCAAGAAGAACGCACCGCTAGCGTTGATAGTCACGATCGCTAATGCAATTTCACCGTTGCTATCGTAGACCGAACTCATTAGTCGGCCAGCGGTAACTGACCGAGAATCAGCGGTAGAGTCTTAACCGCCAGAGCTCTAGGTTACTATTATTGGGTTGCTGGAACCCTGTCGGTCAATGATGAGACGGATCAACGACCAGTGGCCGTCATATTTTATATGCATACAGGGAGTACATGTATAATACTACATAGAGGAACGACCGCAATCAAGAGCTGACCGCACACAGGCCGGCCGACCGCCCGCGCGGTCGTTGGCGATTCGAGGTCGACCACTCTACTATATTCTCTATGAGCTGCAACTATCAGTTGCAGCAGCGGCAGTAGTCGAAACCACAATGGAACCATCGGCAACGAGAAGCTGCGGTTTGTTGCCAACTGCCAGACGACAGTAACAACAACAACAGCAGCAGCTGGCATTGTTGTTTAGCTGTTGTTGGTATGGCCGACGGACGCTTCCACGTCGATGCTGCTGTGGTAATGACGGAACGCAACTGATTGTTGCGTGCAATTACTTAATACGGCTGGTAGTGCTTATTAAAATTATGGCTGGTGCGCATAATGACAGCGTTAGTGGAAGGACTACATAAACGTATATTCATACATGGATTGCAGTAGCAAACGGAGAGATTAAATTGAGCGGGTCGTGGCAGCCACGTTTGACATGATGGGTTATTTGTTACTGATGCGCATTAACAAAAGAGAAACAGACGTCCGGTTGAGGGGATGTGCCGAACTCTATTACGAACAATTGCTACTTCGGAAAGCTGTTATCCTTCTATTTGCATATGTATGAGATAAAATGGAATTGTTAGCAATGGCAACTTTTCTAGCTATGATATGTAGACACACGGAAATTCCTCTCAGAATGATATTGGAACAACGTTTTACTGATCGTAACGTACGAGCGTATACTTAGTGTGAAGCGGTGCCAGTCGACGGTCCAACTAGAACGTTTTTCATTAATACAGTAGATCAGGGTTGGCTTTTTGTACAGCCGATTACAGAATCCGAAACGACTCGGAAAGATGTTGGCTAAGTACGTTTTCCTAAGAATCAGTAAAACATAATTCACAAACGAGAGGAACGATGATATGAGTTTGCGTTAATAGTTCCCTCTGTGCATAAATAAACAATTGTAATTCGTTAATAACAAGAAAAAAGCTTGCATACGACATGGCCAGTGCAGTCGATCTTGACCAGCTGTGAACCCTCGCAAAGACAAGCGTGCATCACGTATAGAGGAGGGATAGAGTTCTTTTCCTCTGCTCGCATGGAGCGCTCACATCGACCGACTCGTTGAGAAAAACAGTGACAAGAGTGACGAGGTAGAATTGGAAAAAGTGGTGGCCATACGCCATCAGAAGCAGCGATTGCAGCCGAGGAGATGCTTCACATTGGGGCCGCGTGCTGACAGCTCTTAACAGGCTACAACCCTACGTTGTAGGCTTTCACCGTTCTCCAGCGACTAACCGTTTGCCAATATTCTCTTTTGCTGTATAGGAAAGATTGAAGGTAGTGAGATAGGACCACCCAGGCAGATAGCAGCCAGTGTTATATGTCGTCTCACGTTCAACAGCCATCGCTCGATGTTCCACCAACCTTATGCCGAATGGCACCGTTTCTGACGCTGATGCTAGTCATGTTCCAGTCATTCCTTCTGGTGAGCGTTCCAGTTTCCTCGAAACAACAGTCATCTGTCTGCCTCTGCCGTGTGCTCGTTCTTTGTGGACTAACGTGGATTTCTAAAGCGTTGTGCGTTTTACTGACACAGTGAGATAGACGCTCGTTTTCCCCACTCTATATATCTGTTTCTATATGTGCATGCTTGTATGTGTATGTGTGTGCCTATGCGATCATCATAGATCGTAGTAGATCATCAGCAATGGTTCTAGTCGAACCCTCCTTTCTACAGACCGTTGCTTGGTGGTCGCTGTCCATGAATGTGGCTATTGAACTTCAGAGAGGACATATTGAGTTTTAAGTGTGTTTCTATCGAATCTGGGCAGTTCGAATCATCAACACTACCTGTTACCTAGGTAAAAATAGGATAAATTACAACAAGCCAGGAACAATAGAATGAGAATCAACACAATGTACCTTACTTTACGCTCTTTCAGTTTAGCCTGTTTAGATCGCTTAATATCAGTTGACTATTAGTGCATTAAGCCCAGCTTCGGATAACAAGAAGCAAGCTTTCTCACGCCCATGACTTCGTCAAACCCAAATGGTTTTGGCGTACTCGGTAACGCGTTGTTACCACACATGCTCAACTCGACACATCAGTACATGAATATATGCTATTACATACATATACAAAGATAAGTACACGCATATACGTGTAGCTTTACCTTGACACCATACTCCTGACAACAATATCCATTAAGTTATTTAACTTGTCTCTTTTAAAGGAGAAGTATATATATACTCTGTCGTCAAAAGAGACATATATATATCGGTGAACGGGGGGCGAATCAGTGGGGCTTAGTATGCTTTTTTTTTATTGTTTTCTTATTATGTCTCGTGTCTGGTTTTACCCCGTTGACCTATGTTAGGCAGTTGTTATCTATCTGTCGAACTGTATTGACCAAGGGGTAAAAACAGTGACAGTGATCATTCGAAAAAGACCCTCTGTACCTTAGGTTATTGTTGTGTATCGACCAACTTGGGTTCAATATATGATGTAACATGTGAATGTGTATGTGTATCTTATATACATATAGGCACAAAGGGCGTGTAGAGGAAATCAACAGCATATCAGGGGAATATACGACGGAAAACAACGATAAGAAAAAGAATAGGGAGGCGCCTGACATTGAGCAGTGGTTAGGCCAGGGGTGGCAGCAGCGACGACCGTTGCGAAAAAATTACTAGAAAACGTCGGGCGTGTGTACTAATGTTCTTGGAGTAAGAGAAAATCCAAAACGATCAGAATAGTCAAACGAACATATAGCCAATGCAACAAGGTTGGCCACTGTTCTAACTATATCGTCACTTTTCGGAATCGGCATGCGAGAGACAGCTGATGGAACGAAGTGACGGAACGGGCTCCTGAACGCCAACAATTATTCTACGTGCGGTGAGGTAATGTGGTGAGGCCACAGACAGATGTGTCAATCCACACTCATATTATCGTCAGGCAGCAGTACCACAGTTAGAGATAGCAGTACGACCGATTAGAATGTGGGAAATGATTGCTTTGTGTGGAAATTCTCCATAATTTGCGAGTTTATCAATAGGAAATCATATCTGATTACCTATTAGCTAAATGACTGCAACGCCTTCAAGTGCCTCTCATAATGGAGTATAAGTACGTTTGTTTAAAGTTAGGTTTTGGCCAGGGTCCTTGTCTGTTGGTACGTAGTGTGCTTCTTGTAAACTCGTGTGACTATGAAATTTCATCCCACCGGCCTTCGACGTCTGCTATGGCGTGGCTCTATGTTATGAACGTGCAAAAAGAGCGGTACCCCGAAACGCAGCAAGAAGTGCATAGAACTAAAGAGTGGATATGTCGGACTGGGTTTTCAAAAGGACTATTGAAACAAAGAAGAATCGGTACCGTAAAGCAGAGTAAATATTATTACCCTAGGAATAAATGAGAAACCGTTATATTACTGTATATACTATTATATAGTTGTTACGATCGTCACAATGTTACTGTCAGCCCAGTTTATCATGCATCGCACATGAAAAAAACAGTAAATAGTAAAAGAAGCAAAAAAAAAACGTGGTCAGAAAGGTAGACGACTCTTAACTTGGCAACAGGAGGGGCAGACGAGAGCGCTGTGATTGTCCGTAAAGGTCGGCCGTTGAAGGCGCCATAGCAGCAAGCAAGCAAGCAACACTAGCACTAGCAGATTTCACGTAAACTTTTAGGCTTCATTTTAGATATATGACGATATAGCGAAACGAACAAAAGGTTGGTCGAGGCACACCCTTATGATTTAGTATGTGCGAAAAAGTTAGACGCTTTTGAAAATGTTATCTTAACAGAACTATATACACAATGACCAATATTTCAGGCTACACGAAAGCTACTTTTTTTATTTTGTCAACTTTTTTTTTTTTTTTTTTTTCCTATACTACAGACATTTTACCTATTCAAATTATAATTGCAATTATTCACGTATTGGGTGCGGAAGTGACTGTTATTGCTGAATCGTCACGTAAACACATCTGAATTGTAGCTGAATAAGCAAGGGATGACACGTTGCCTTTCCCCGTCTTAATTTACAGTAATAACATATAGTCACTTGTCTGGTAGTTGAACTTCGAATTTAACACAGAACTTCTTTTTGGCCATCTGAGCAGACGACGACACATCGGTGCTTAAAACGACTGTGCTTGTTTAGGAGTGAATATGGACTTAAAAAGAACTTTACAACACGGTCGTCGGAAGCAGCAATCACCTAATATTGTCGGAGTGTTTAACTGACCATGTTTCTGCGCTTATCATACTACAAATTTAACGGCTCATTAAGTATACTTTAAATCGGCATCCTTCGCGCTTGTAGATTGTCGCTGAATAGTGATTAGGTAAGTTCTAGTGGCATCATCAACTAGTGCTACCATAGCCATACTGTTAATTGTAGTACTAACAGTCCACAGACTATGCAGTCATAATGGTAGGATCCGATATAATGTATCGTTGACTCTGCCTTCGGCACGTCAGCTCGTGCACGAGTAGGATCATCATGATGATGATGAGGAGGAGCGAAGCTTCCTTACTTTCCTTGACAAAGCCAACAGAAGCCGCTTCCAATGCGTGTGGCTCCGCCCAGTGCACCGCGTCGTCATTTGACATCGATGTTTCAAACAACAACGGCAATTGCTATCATGACGGCACCACCGTAACAACAACAGCCGCAGTGAGAACGTGCATAGGGAAGCGTGCACTACTCTTATCATAGCAACAGCACTAAAAGTAGCCCCGTATATGGCCAAAGTCGAATCGGAGCCAACAATTAGATGCAACGAAAAAAAGAAAAGGACGGTCCTGCTCCTTTTTCGTTTGCCGCTGACGCATTGACTCGCCTGTGTTAATGGCGGTGATGGCCCTCGAACAACGTCTCCGCAGAGACAATAGAAGAAAATAGAAGTTTTTGTTGCTACCAATTAAACGCTGCTTGCCCCTGGGTGGTCGACGTCGTTGTTGCTGCCACGTGCAAAGACGCATGAAGAACTTGTTCAGCGGGATCGTACGGAGAAAGGACTAGATTATCGCCACTGCCACGTGCACATATCGATCGAGCTCTCTTCCTTCGCCCAACATTGCACATTTGCGGATCCAGTTCTGCGATTTTGTCTATTGAGTACTTATTTGTTATTAATT
Organism: Varroa destructor; assembly: GCF_002443255.2. NCBI lineage: Eukaryota > Metazoa > Arthropoda > Arachnida > Mesostigmata > Varroidae > Varroa > Varroa destructor. The sequence goes on from NW_019211456.1 coordinate 9,276,927, forward strand.
TATTATTGAGTATTTATACCATTAAGATACATAATTATGAAATGAATAAAAAAAAGGCTAGAAATTCATCAATTCACAGTGAAAAAGGGAATAATTCACCTCGTAATACAGTAAGAATCAATGTTTGTCTACCCGTAGTAAGGTCGTCGAGAAGGACGAGGGCATAAGCGCTTGTCGACAATGATCTAGATTGAGTCGTATTAGAATCACTGCTTCTGCTGCTACCAAGGGGCTCATAGAAAGCTTGATCTGCTTACAAATGTTCGCGATACAATTCGACTCAAATCGGCTGGCTCCTCATGTAGCCTTGAGCTTTCCCGCTTGTTTACTCAGACACATCTTGTTATCTACGGAGTGTTAAAAAGCTGATGAGCGACAACTGAAGTTACTCATGGGCTAATGAAACTGAGCTAGTAGAATTCCTGGTCGATAGGACCGACGTAGCATTTTCAAAGATGTTGGTGTTGCAGAACTTCATATTGGCATGGTAAATATGGACATCTTATGACTATGTATCGTCATGCTTTAAGGCCGTTTCAAATATTTAATCCATAATATTGTTTTCCGTTTCATAGGGTATATTTAAAGGTCTTAAGTAGCTATCACTTGATCGTGCAGTATTTTGGAAAATTACATGCGCTTGTTGGATGAGTGGGAAGTTACAGTGTAATAATCAGACGAGATCACTTGTTAGTTCCGTCAGTTTTAGCTACGTCTTTAAAAAACCTTCTCGTTCGTTTGCAATGCTTCTTCTTTACTTTCTTGATTTTCTTTATTCGGTGATACGTTCTACTCAATTTTTTTAATAACTGTTTACCCGTCTAGCATTCTCAACGTTAGCTCTTTTCCAGCCACTTACTATGGTTTTCGTTTCCCCGTTCAATATGCGCCAGTCAAGTTCAATAATAATAATCATAACAATGATAACACGTATGTTGTTGGTTCATCGAGCTGCACATTAATCAGGCCAGCCGATCGTTCATTTATTGATCTTCGGTCTTCATCTATCTTGTCTCGCCCCCCTCCAACCGCACTTTCGCTTTACCTCGGTTCATCTCATCACTCTCCTCCTGATCATGTCAACTAGTCGACCGATTCTACTTATCGTTACTACTACTAGTCCTGCCTGCTGCACAGCTCAGGGTCGGCGGCAGTCAGGCGGCAGACACCGATATGGGAGGTCCTTTTTTGGCTAGGCTTTTCCTTTTCTTTTCCTGTACCTTTTTAAAGCCGTCATCGTGGTCGCCCTCCCCTATCTACTCTTCCCTCGACGACCGTCGTTCTATGAGGATTCTGGATTCCACTCGTCGTTGATTGTCCCACACTACCGGAGAAGCACCTACTACCGTCCTGTTATTAGTGACAGGTACGGTATCTCTGCAGTATTCGCGTTTCTTCTTTCAGGCTCTTGGTCCTTCTTTCTTTTCCTTCTCCACAGGAACGCCGACCGACGACAGTCATTCCGGCTGTTTGTCCCACTCCTCTAGCAGTCCATTGGTTGGAAACGACTAACCTCGGAGGAGCATAGTCGTCGGCTAAGGAAGAAAAAGGAATAAAGGGGAGTGGAGAGGTTGAGCCGATTGAGAATAGTGTCGTCTCTTTTGTCGTGCCTTGTCACGCCCGGTGCATCCGCACTGCTCACGTCGGTTGTGCAGCTCCCTTCTCTCATGTATGGGTGTATGTATGTGTGCGGGTACGCGTTTGTTCGAATGTGCGTGTAAAAGATGTGCTCGTATGGGCTGCTGAGAAACAGCTAATCAGAACGGCAATATTATCCTTCCACTTCCACTAGTCACCAGCTAAACTAACTGCGCGTAGAGCAGGAGCTGGCAAACTATGGGCCGAAATGAGACAGTCTCATTCTCGTTTTCGGGTAGACTTTAATTCTTCTTTGACAGAATCAGCGAGCGTAAACGCGAGCCTAAGAAAGGTTCGTTGCTTAGTAGTTGTCGATAGGAATAGTAAAAGAAGAGAGACAAAGTGCGTGTTAAAGCAATAGCACTTGCAGGAATTGCCAGGCAAAAGAAGTAGATCGATGCTTTACTCGGCTACGTGATCTCTCCTATATATAAGATGGTATATATAAGATTCTGTCATGGTTATGCCACAACCTACCATGAATCGATACAGGATTAGGAACGTGATGATCGTCGCAGAAGACAGGGAAATAGAAAAATACGTAGAATTTGCGTATCTACAAAATGACAGCTGATTTTAGATGTTCTTTGATCTGGCGAGTGCCTGTACCATGAGTTCATTCATTTTCATCAAACAAAAGCATGCTTTGTACGCTTATCATTTGAGGACTACAAAGGATAAAACTGGAGTTGATCCCAATGGTATCTACGTTCAGCTTTTAAACTGTACCTAAGGATAATAATGTCCTTTAATAACAAAGATGGTGCCAACTATCCGTCCTAACCCGTTGTTAAAGGCAAGATTTCTACCATTACCCTACGATTACTGCCCGTGCCGTATTAGTTTTTCTACATGTATATATAGATAGTAGATATATTACATTGCTTCTTAAGGACTACGTTTTGCCTCTCTGCTCTTTTATTTCCATCTTGTGCGTCGTCCAATTTCCATTCGTACCCGATCTCCTTTCTCTTTCCCTTTCTTCTCTACTTTCGATCTCTCTCTATTTCTCCTTCTTTCTCTCTATCTGTCTACCCACGCAAGTGAGCCTGCATGTATGCATGCATGTCAATGTATTTGTGCGCATGTGTGTGTAAAGTTTTTCTTGAGTGTTTGATGGTGGCTATGGCCAATGCTCTTCGGTTCGTTGCTTGTGTCTGTCATCCCGCAAGATGTTTCTTTTAGTTCGTCAGCTAGCCGCCGCCATCGTCGTCCCAGCGCAAGAGGCAATGGGAGACCACCCAATACGAATTACACATAAAGCTAACCGTCCTCTAGCAGAGATCTCCACGAGCAGCGGCAGCCACAAGTTGCTTACAGCAGAACGGTTCTTTCCTTTTCATTGGCATCGGTGGCCAGCAACGACGCCGACACTAACAGCGAGCTTAGCTTCCTAGGTCAGCTAGGCTGGCTTCTTGCTTCTTACCTACCTACCTACCTACCTACCTACCTACCTAGCTAGCTAGCTAGCTAGATAACGGACGTCGAAAGCAGAGTTACTTCTATTAGCAGTAATATATACCACGGATTCCCCTCTGGCGGGACGTATGCAGTTGGTCGTTTTAAATGCTCCATAAAGATGGTTTAAGCCATGCTCGTCTGCGCCTGGTGCAAACAAACAGACGCCCATGTGCAGATATACACGCACGCATACAGCCAGAGTCACATTCTATTACCTGATGCGAAAGCGTCTTATGCAGAGGCGCATGCGAAGTGACTAAAACCAACCCTTTTCCGTGTCGATATTAGGTCCAGAAGTTATAGTAGCATGGGAAGTCCACATAGGATACTCGACCAGATCGGTTAGCTCTAGAGGATGACGGCGGAGAGGTCTCTAGGGGCGGTCGTCACTCATCGCCTAGCTACGTTATGCAGCATTCATTGCACGAACACGAAGCCCCGCTTCTGGAATCGTCATCTCACTTGGCTATCTCAGTGAAACGGTGAAAAGAAATGGTGCCTTGCCCGTGACGTGGGTGACATTTTGGCACACGCAAACAATATTAGCTGTTGGTTGTCAACTCTAGCAATAAAAATGTGCGCCATAAGCTTTAGCCAGGTGTTTGCATAGCGCAGTCATTGCAGCATCAAAACACTTAGCACCACAACAAAGGGGTACCAAGAGAGACGCTAAAACTGCTATTCGTTGCAATTATTTAACATTATATAGGTGACGCCGAAGAGGTCGTTCAAAGTGAAACTCAGGACGAGGGAAAACTTTTTTCGTTTCAGATCATTTGTACGCACTCGTATGTGGTCAGGGACATCAATCCGAGGAGTGAGCACCGAATCGGATAACGAATGGTGCCCACAGTGTGAACATTTTAAAGACGGAAGACATCATCAGAATGAACACTGAACGTTAATCGGGAGTCTCAATCGAAGTTTTTGCCAAATTGGTTAGTTTAGAAGTACTCAACCTATATCTAAGTGATTTTAATTTAGACGATTCTGTACATAACATCGAAACTTCTGCGGACTAGATCAGGTTTATAAAAATAATATACATACATAAGCTGTTAGTTGAATATATATCACTCCATGCGCGTAGCATATATTAGCTATTTGCTATAATTTGCCTTCAAACTTTCTTCGCTTTGCTCCGTTAAGGCTCGTCTTTGTTACCACCGCTCAATATTCCACGAACCGCAATGATAGCACGATCGCATTGCTGCCAATCGTGTGTGCAAGGTACTGCTTTTGAGAAAATAAATCAATATTTACTTGTATATAATCAATTGTACAGAGGTCAATTGGGAGCTGTGCTTCCGTTTATTCGCGCTTGTTTGGCCTACCTACGCCAATGCGTGTGTTTGTCTTGTGTTTCATATAGAATATAATTTTTCTCTTGCCGTTCTTCACGCCATCCTCTGACCGTCGTTGTCCTTCGAAAAACAGTTACCTGAGAAGGATTACTATAACATTATTTGCCTATAATGAAGCACATCGCTATACGATCACAGCTGCTGCTGCTGCCCACCTCTTCTCGTGCGCTTCTCGGGCCAATAGATTATTTCAAGCCTCGATTAATCGCCGTTCCAGCGGCACCAGCAGGAGGTTCAGGCGTCACCGAGCAGGCGATCACACATAAGTATTGCCGCCTGCTGATACACACTTCTGTTGTGCCGTCGCAGACCCCGTGCAGGACAGAAGAGACTACGGCGGCGACGGCAACGGCGACGGCAACGGCAACGGGCACTGATGCAATCTCTGCTGCGATCAACGTATAGCATAGCGTCCCAATAGAGTTACCCCATTAGCATATGTGTTTTGGCTGTCATTGCTTCGTATTTGTCAGCCAGTGAGCTAGTCAACGCACGGAAGCGCACGCACTCGACGGACCTTTCTGCCAACGACGTTCTGCTACGCCGTAACAACAAGGAGGAGCAGTTATGCCGATTAGTTTCATCGTCTATGGCCTTACGTGAGTCATGAATAGCCTATTCTGGAACGAACTAGCTTTTTCATTGCAACTCGTCTCTATAAGATTATTAACGTTTAGGACACCTAACGGCAATTCGGATTGAGGCTGTGACACGGAATGCCTATGCACAAGCTATTCAAAGGAAAAAAAACATATGCACTCGGAATAACGGACAACAGTAGATGTTCAGCCTTGCTTATGTTAAGTTAAACTTTTCTGCGCCTTACTAGATTTCTAACAGAGTCAATAAAATCAAAGCGAACATCAACAAAATGAGGAGAAGCAACTTCGCCAGATTGTTACTAGACATCGGGTTAAGTAGCCGGCTTTCGGTGATGACGGGTCGAATTGGGAAGGCCCGCATGCGTTGCTTCGTCATGATTCACTCGACCGTATCTGTGTCATTGTTACATCCTATAATATCAATTGTGTGACTGTATACATTCTTGTTGCATTCAAATATTCATTTATAGAAATCATCTGATTTTGCCTCGTCAGCACACTGATGATTACAATGTCTAATTGTACGTAAATATTAAAATAGTCTGATTAAGCAGCTTTTGTGAAGGATGTTCCAAGGGAGTTCCTAACCGTTTAGGTCGAATCGCCCGGTCGTGTTTAGATTGTGTAAAGTTATTCGGACCGAATATCGAGCTTATGCGTTATACAATGTTCAGTAGAACATTGTGCCACCATCGAGGCAAGCCGTACGTCTCAGTCATATGCCATCGTCCGACATATGATAGCCCCAACGAAGTCCTAATGCAAACGCCTTGTAGAGCCTGCAACAATTTAATTGTTCGATCCGTTGACTGATCTACCCGCTGGCCTTTTTAATGTCCTTGCAAAACCTACGTCTGTGACTCAGTCGGCGCTAAACGACGTTCCGTAGCAGCTCTATTACAAGCTGCTATCGCCTAAAGTTCATAAAGACGATCAACATGTTGCCCTACACTTTGCTGTTTTAACACAATGTCGAAGATCAGCTAGGACTTGTCGAATTGTCAAGCGATCATCTAACAAGTACATCTAAACGACTATAACGTATGTTTTGCCATTGTTTCTTGGGGGAATCGTATTTATGCATAGGTCGTTGAAATTTGTTGTGTGATTAGTCAGTTCTCGCCTTAAGCCGCGACTCTGTGTGTGATTGTACGCGTCTGTATTCTTCCTGCAACGCGTTTCCTCCTAACGGCCTACAGGACACAAGCGCCGAGCAGTGCTTAACAATGTCGCCTACCTAAATGGTGCAACTCGAGGCGTACTTCTACCATTACAAATCTGAATGCTGTCTATCTATAGTATAGTTCTAGTCCTTGAACTCACTACTCTACTCTGGCGAATACGTATGAATGACACTGTTGTATTTTTGTTCCCATGCGTGCGTAGCTTACCGCGTGTGGGTACCGCTGCTGCCTATATATGACAAGCCATTGTCGATGTGCGAGCGCCTTATGCGTGCTCGCAATAACTGCTCCTATAAGAGCTATTCTGTATAGACATGTGCATCAGACGTGTGCTGTCTGCCTCTCCTCAAGCCCTGGCACTTCTCTTTCGGCCAAGTATTCATCACTCGTTGCTTCTAGCCGTGTGGCAACGGCTACGCACCGCTACAGGGTTTCAAAAGTCACTCCCATCCTAATCAGCGCTAGGAAATCTGATCCTGTGCGATCCGGCAACGAGTCCAGAGGAGTCAACGATCAAAGAGAAGCTCGAGTCAACGTCGCCGCTGCCGCCGCCTCCGTCGTCATCATCGTCACTACCGCCGCCATTGAAAGCCGCAGGGTTCTGAGGTCGACGAGTCGCGAATGACAGTGATTTCCCCCACCAGAGCCAACTTGAACTATGTCGCTGTTGGTCCACCCCACCCCAAGAAGAAAAATTGCTGTTTTTGATATTTTACTGTTCCTGCTGCCTTAGATAGATATCGCAGTACTGCGATAGAATATCTGTTCACTTTGCTAGAGTCCAACTAACGACTGGCGTCCACAGTCAGTTTCCTCGATACTTTACCGTTGTGTGGCTTGATTTCTGTGATGATGACTAGCGTCAGCTGCTAGCTACTTTGTTAGATATATTTACATATAAAAGGAAGCCAAGTTAGCATGTAACTGATGGACGGATCGACTTATTCAAGCTCCGTCATAGAGATCGCCAAAATCATCTCATGATCATGAGGCTGATAGTGCTGCTTTCTACCGGTACTGCAACGATCTCGGTACCTCCCCTTCGATGGATTGTGGCGCTTCATGGCGAACCGCCTATAAGCACCAGTCAGAATGCTAGCGGCAATCATAAACTTACAATCGAGAGATCAGAAGGCAACGTAGCTCTGAGGATCGAGGTCCTATAAATCGACATGAGAGAACGAATAGTCAATAGCATTACAATTAGCACGGAACAACTTCTGGACTTGCGGTCACTTCGAGTTACATTGCAGAAAGAATTGAAACGTTCGTCTTCAATATACAGTGGTCTTTTACCTGGTAAATGGGTATAATATGCGTGGATAGCTTCTGCGACAGGAGGGGATACCTCGAAATCGATCCATCGCGTTGATGTCACTTATGGCTTCGATCCTTACACAGAATATAGTGCACACACTTCAGTTCGACTTCACACACGGGCTGCGTTTCCATTCTCATTCTTTTGTTATTAACGGCGATACGCCAACGGTTGTCAGCTTTCATTGTTAAACAACAGGAAAATCACTAGGTGACTGAATAAATGAACGGATGGATCAACTTGAGGCCATCATCGTCGTCGTCGTCGTCATACCAAACGGCGACAGCGCTCTAAGGCTTTCCTTTACTTTAAATTGGTAGGCCTCTCTTCTCTTTCCTTTGTTGCTATAAAGGCTGCCGTTAAAAGCGGCCGCGTTGCTATTATCATCTCGATGCCGCAGATGCAAGGGTTGCGTCCACACATTTTGTTGTTACTCGTCAAGAAACGCGTCCCGTTTGTCTGCTCTCGAATGTCTATAGTTTTATGTATGTGTGCGCATACAGGTTCACCCCTCATTCCACGCCGCCTGCGTCGGCCTATTGGAGTTAGACACGACGCATTGGCTAGCCGTTTGCTTGCTTTCATGCCTTATCAGTCCTCCTTTTTTCACTTTCTTTCTGTGTGTCGGTGTCCTTTTGCCATCGACTGAAGGCTGACAACAGAACGGGCCGGGGTCGAAAAGCGCCGCCAACTCCATTAAAAGATTAGCCGGGTTGCTGGGAGCCAGCCGGCCCGAGAATATTCAGGTACCATCCACTCTACCAACACCATCAACAGTATCAGCACAATTTTATCACTAAGAATGGTAGCAGCAGTAACAACTGCATCGTCATCATCATCATACCGGTGTCGTCAGCAAGCAGCTACGCCACTTCGGAAGCTGAGTCAGCAGTCATAGACGTGTTATTGTTTTTTTCCACGTCGTACTACTACAGAGGCGGTCTTGCCGCCGGCCTGGCACATGACTGTGTCCGAAGTACGCGGCTCGTAAAATATGAGCGCTAAATAGTAGCCTGTAAATGTGAACCCGAACAGTCATGTCTACGTCGCACATACACTAACATGGACAAACAATGTACGTTGGCATACACGGCGCAGCGATATTATTAGCGAGCAATTATACGTGTGGCCGGACCGCTCCGTACCTGTTTCAGCGGATGCTGCAGGCAGCTCCCTCAACAATGACAACATCTAATATAGTAATTGTTAGAACGGAAAAACACTGCTATCACTAGTAAACGGTACGAAGCTATGGTATTAGCATTTTGATGGAAAAATGGTGCGGCTGGTTATGAAAAAAAGGACAAATACCCATAAATTAACAGAATACCACAGCAACGCTTACAGGACACATAAGTGCGACGTTGTGGAGAATGAAAAAACGAGAAAAGGATGCCAAGTCATTCTTCGTATTTACACATCAGTTCTTCGGCGAGAGGTCTTCGAACTCTGCAACATCGGTAGCTTCATTACTAGTTGTACTTTATTTTCTTCAGAAAATAGATGCTTATTAAAGATGACCCCATTAATTAACGAATTTCTGGTTCCATTATTGATCGTGCAGCTGACTGTTCAGAGGTCGGATAAGTTCGTGATACAACAGTCGTTGAGCACGTACGTCGCAAAACCTCATCACAGGACTTTTCTCATGCATTGCACTAACCCTCGTATCTTCGGCAAGAATTTGAGTCGTTCGAATGTTTGTCTGCCCTCTGGGAGAATCTTCCCGGTATACGCACGTGGTGAAAAATCTATCAATAATAAATAGCATTCATCATTCAAATGAGGTATCTAAATCTGATGACGAACTATGAATTCTAGTGCTTCGAAATTATATCAGTGATATACAAGTATTGAGAACGGTATTATTTCAATGAAAATCAAGCTAACTGTTCGAGTCGTTTAAGCCCGTCGAATCATCCCGCCTAACGTCGGGTCGCGTGTGTGAATACTAACGCGATCTAGTTCTAGACTGGCCGTGGCGGTGCTGCTGCTATATAACATCAGCAATAGTAAAGATAATTACCGAGGATAACAAAAATATCTTGCAGCACGGTACGTCGGCAGCATGCACTGCGGCATGAGGAACGACCCCCCGCTGAAGGCCTTCGGGTCGGTTGGCCGGCCGGCTTGCAGTTACTGGATGTTGAATGTACTTGACCAGGATTAGGGGTAAGCACTGGCCCGTAACAACCGCATCCTAGCAACAGCTGACCCGACTGTTATAGAGTTGAGCTATAATATGCTATAGTACAACTACTATTAAAGTGTAGAACATCGTGAACACGGCAGCGGGCAGCCGCCGCTGAGGCTGGAGAATGTATTGCGACGAGCACCACTACGATGGCGTTTAATAACAATGCAATTATCACTACGCCAATAACACACGCTAAAAACGTGTAATACAGTTAAACGAATGCACGTCACCAAACAGCGTTGACAAATCATATATATATATATATATGCGCGTATAAATATACATAATCTCTCTGATTCAACATGGATTCCGTCGTTTGTGTGCCGACAACATTCTGCTACTGTTATTATTATTATTAGATCGTACACACAATGCTAACCAATAACTGAATACGAATGTTTCTCTATACCATCCCGCCTTATGGCCGACCGACTCATGAAACACATAAGTGTACTCACACGCTAAAGCTACATAATTTCTATAGCTAGGTAATAACGGTCGGACCACGTCTTGATTTACCGTCTATATCGTCTCGTGTACTACTCAGTTGAAAGCTGCGTGCTTGAATCTACAAAAGGTCGTAGCATATAAAAACGCTATCGAGCGATAATTGCAACCAGTCAGCTAGGCTGGCTTCATTGATTCAATGCTGTGCTGCCGTTTCGGATTATTCTATTTAATCTTAGAATGCTATCGGATAGAGAAGCGGATCCAGGAGCAGTCACTCACAGAGCTTTCGTACATTGCATCCTCCTTATCGCGTCAGCCTCATCGTACTCAGAGCAGAAATTTCGCACATATATCTACGTGTTTGTAACGCCAATAACGTTATCTGCTGCTGAGTAGGGAACGGGTGTTCATCATTTCGGGCTGTTGCCGACGCTGTCTTTGGCCAGGCAACACTTTGCCACGGAAGTTACAGACTAGCCAACAGCAGTCGCAGCAGGACGAGCAGCAGCAGCAGCGGCGGCGGCGGCGACGACCAAATCAACGCATTACGACCGAAGTTAGGGCGTCTCCCTGCTCGTATCTCTTCAGCGTCATCATCGTTTCTATTGTGGCTATTCAGCGTTAAAATAGGATTATAGTAGTACTGCTTGCATAGAACGGCGCCGTCGAAGGCGCAGCGATATTAAAAGCGACAGCGGAAGAATAGCCGACAACGATGAAGTAAGTCAAAAGACGCGAAAAGACCCAGCGGCGGCCATAGCATCGTGTGGTTCCGATCGGATCGCTTACTCGCTTCTCAACGAACGAATGAAAGACTAACATCGTTGCACTAACCGTCCAGCCAAATAAAGTTGAGCTGCAACTACCAAAGACTGATTGGGCCCGTCGGCCCGAACCTGTAGGTGGTGCCACACGTTAGCACGCTTCGGGCCCACTCTACTGTTAAGTGCGGCCAACAATCTCTTTCTTCTGCCGGAGCGGCGGGATGGCTGCTGTCGATCGGATCTCGCAATCGTACGGTGATCCACGATTGTTTTCTCGCCGTCAGCGCGTCGACGTATATGCGTTTGTGTAAGGTGTAGCCGATTCGATTCAAGTCAGTTGAATAGAAATAGCGATAATTTCTAGGATGTTCATTATACTGAACGGCAGACACACACACACACACACACACACAGATACTCAAACATAGCTACTAAAGGACATGCTGAACCAATGGTATGAAGCTAAAGCCGCTTATAGTATAGGTAACGTACAAGGAACCTAGACCGCTGTCAACAACGGAACATCCCATCACTGAATATCCCTCATGATTTGACCGATTCGTCTTCGCCCATTCGACTTTGGGTGAAACATGGCTACTGCGTCAACAAGTACGTCATGCTTAGGTCAGGTTAGGCGAATCTGGAACAATACCTAATAAACGTAATTAGGAGGAAGGCCTGCTATAGAGAAGCGAAAAAAGTTGAGATAAAAAGCTCTAGCGATTATTTTGTTCCATTTTTTCATCAGCGAGCATTTATGACTCGCATTAAATGAGCTGTACAGGAGAAAGAATAGGTTTAGCCCATAATAAATCATATTATATATGGCGGCCATTTTACACAAATGGCCTATGTCCTCGCTGTGGGTAACACAGTAGTTATCAAGCAAATACTGTTGACGGTGCCGAGTACTGGGCTAATCTACCTCCAATATACACAGATAGCTGCCATAAGAGATATTTGACCTCAGATCTGCCTGGGCGTATGAGAATACATCGATATATATGTGGAAGATATTATAATTATCCCACACGTAATTATAATATCTTCCGGTAGCTAATTAATACCTTGTAATAAAGAGCAATAATTGTTTGTTAATTAACTAATCACTCTATAATTATATCCGCATATATAATAAAGCTCTTGATAAGCATTTCCATAGCATGTGGTATTGAGCCTATCATATAGATGATAAGTTCATATGTCCGATCATTGATAAATGCCACTAGCCGTAATAAAGCTTTACACTGTAGCTATCGTTTTAACGGAGCTATCAGACATAGTTCCGCCCAACGGTCAAATCTGATCTGGCGAAATATGCATTTGGACGAATCATAATCAGATCACATTTGCTTACTGCATTAATCCGCGATAGATGCATACATGCATACATCTCTAGGAAAACTGATCGATAACTATCTGTTTTAGAAAATCTCTCAGAGGGCGAAAAACCTATGGAGATACGAGGCTAGCTAACTAACTTCCACGATTGCTAAAGAGATTGTGGGTTCATTATCAATGATAAGGATGTCATAGCCCTATTATAATCGAAAGTTAGCACGTTTGCGTTATCGACTGAATACAGATCCACTAAACGTTGAGGCTAGCTTAAAATGAGTCGCCTCAATTTCCCGATCGAACATTCGTTTCTACACACAATGTTAGTTCTGAACTCCACGAGCTCTGTAGTAACAATGTTTTTTTAACGTTTCGTAGGACGACAGTTGCTAAACGACAGATCAATTATTCACCGGAGCATCCATAACTCTAATGGTGCTACATAAAACGATAATTGTGTTGACTCCCTCCTCACTACAATCGCCAATCGAGTTTTACATATGTGGCCTAATACGCTAAGGCCAGCCTGTATATTGGTACGAATCTAAACCGACAGTAAGGTCGTTGAATTAAGTTATAGGCCATTTACGCATCACGGAACAAATCGAAGCACGATACGCATCGGAGTGCAGATTGACAAACAACGTCGTACGTCATAAGCAAATGTAAAGGCTCAGCTAGATCAGGTAATAAGACGTCATTACAGTTCGGTGACGTATCATTGAGAAACATAGTTCAAATGAATATTAAAAAAAATGGTTATTCTTAAATAGATTCATCACGATCCATATCAGGACCTTACATACAATCGCTGGATGACTTTATAGATATCAAGTCGTTTTTGCCGTCCTTCAGAATTTCGTTCAGCGCTTATGCGAAGTGATCCGAGATGATCTATTCTTTATTGTGGGTCACAGTGAGTAGAACATCTCCGCAATTTAAGGTACAGCATCACAGTGAGGAACATTTAGGCACGTATTATTTTCAAGGAAATTCAGGCCCAGCTAAGCTGAGACAAAATCGATTAATAAATACGTATCTTTTAAGCACCCAGAAAATGGACTTGGTCCGTGTATGAATTAGGCAAACACAATTGAACAAGCTTCAGCCGTCAATTGTGTTCTATGCGTCTATGAGCTATACATGAGTATGTACGTTGACGCATGCCCGACACGCAAAGTATTTCAATTTTTTTTTTATCAGTTTTAGTGCAAAGTCATAACTCATTTATTATCGTGTAAGTCCTTTTTTCATATCAATGTCGATGTATGCACCTAAATATTGCTCTATGTTATCGATTGATAGTAGGCATCTCAGGACAAATCTATACCGTTGATAAACTGAAACTACTGAACTTTAGCTGAGTTCTTGTACCTTGGACGCGTTCACTTAGCTATTTTTATGGCCATAAGCGAAGAGTTAAATGGTGTGATTTTCGTCAATTTTTCGCCCTCTGCCAACCTCGGTATGAGGAACACCCAATAAAATAAATATCCAAAAGGTAGATAGAAAATCATTGCGTAGAGTTATGACGCTCCTAATCCATGCTGAACTTCGACTATATATCTCTGTCGCTGTCTTTGTTTTTGTCAGATTCATGCATGCTGGTTCATTCGCTTACCGTTGTTCGATGCGGGTGATTCGGAACGAGCCATAATCGCCGCGATACTAAAGTCAGTTGCTCGAGGGCTTGAGGTCTGTCTAACGCCTTGTGCAGGAGCGGCTGGCAGGACAGGCAGCATCGGGAGTACAGGCCCCGGAGGTGCCCCAGTTTGGATGATACTTGGTGGTAGAACTGGCCCCGCGCTTTTGAGCGCACCTCCGCCGCCCTCCTCCATCTCAACGACCATACCGCCGATGGCCTTTATAGTTGGCAATACGTTAATTGCTCTACAACACCCGGAGTGAATCTGTATAGTCTCTCCAAATCTGGCGAGCTTCAATCGATATTGGCTTACCGGCCCACAACACAATCGCATAAACACGCGCTCAAAGGATACACTGATACCATCACAAATGGCTTGCACAACAACGCTACGGAAGTCCACTGGAATAAGTACTACCCGCACACGTCTTCTTTTCGATGATGCAGATGGCGATGATGGTACTGTTACGTTTAACATAAAAAGTAAAGTAATATAATAACTAACAATAGCAACAACAATAACAACGACAACGATAACAACAATAACAACAGCAGCAGCAGCAGCAACAACAACGCATTTCACAAATAGACACTATAACCGCCACAATCCTGGGCTAGCAGATGCAACGCAATCACAAAATGACGATAGGTCGCTGCCAGGCACTACGCTTTAGGTATGAAAATCATAGTGATCATTAGCAGTATTCATGTCTTTGTCGTATGTCGCTCGTTGCGAGGTGACTTCTGTTGGCAGAAGTTCGCGAACCCTCTGCGAGTCGAACGTAAAGTTGCAAAACAACTAGAGAATATTTTCCGTGACAGAATACGCGGGACTGGGGTGCTTCTTGCCAAAATCAACCTCCTATTTAAATGCCTGCTAGATCCGGAGGTATTGATACGCCTGTGGTAATATAACGTTGAAGCTGTTGCAAACGATGACGAACAAAACAGAGATTGCGTTTGTTGACGGTCCCGAGGTAGGAACGGGGGCGCCCACTCAGCAACTAGCGTTTGTAAATCGCCGCCGGCTGTGCTATGCGCTGTCGTCCGGTCTCTCTTGCGAAATCATCAGTTTGTCGTGATTCAACGTGAGTAGGAACGATTGAATAAGCTGAACTTGGCTGACACTGCGTTCCTGATCCGAGAGTGTTCGTATAGGCTTTGCTCACTTCAGCGCTAGCCGGCCAATTCTGGCTGTCCTGGCCAGACTGCGCTAAATTTGATGTCGCTGGCTTCTCGCCGGACTGCTGGTCCTGTTCAGCACAAGAACATGATCGAAACACATGAACGGACGCTCTACAACGTTTGCAGCAGCAGCAGCAGCAGCAGCAGCAGCGGCGACGATGGCGACTTCAGTGTCAGCAAGACCACGACGACAGCAGCAGCAGCGGCACGAGAAACAGCGTTTCTTTGCGCCAGAGCCAACAGCCAGCTGCCGTCTCGACACCAACGAGCAGAGGCCAACCAAAGCCGATCGGAGAGCCGCCGATGAGAAACACAACGTACCGATCGCAACCCTAAGCGAGACAGTAGACATCTTGTTAGGGGGAGAGGATGGTCCGCCCACTTGACGCGGCGGTTCCGTTAGGCGGAGCGTGTTATCAAAAGGGCGGGACATTCGACAGCTTTGCAGAAGGTGCGGCGGCTCACCGCGGACATGCGTGCATTCGTCGCCAATTTCGATTCACCCCCGCTGAAACAGTTACATCGACACAGAGGTGGGCATATCATATACTTGCTACGAGGGTTACTCGTTACGAGTGGAAGTAAGTGTGTGCGAGAGGATGTGGTCCGTCCCCGTGTCAGTCTGGATCAACTGGAATGTGTGTGATTCGGCGACGATGGCAAACGGTAAATCATTTTTGTCGTCGTCGTTGTGGAAAGAAAAAGAAGTAATAGCTGGAGCGGTGGTGTGGCTGCCAGCGTGATCGTGTTCGGTCAACTATGGAAAATAGAGGGCCCTTTATGAGCACTGACGAAGCTATGCAATAGGACAGCTCTCCATAGGGTAATACATCGACAGCATCTCTGAGAGACAAGAAAATGTTGTGACACGAGAGCAGAATTTAGCATTTTTTCCTGTTTATCGGTAAGAGCAACTATTTAAAGTAAACAAGCTACTGTCTCTGAGTTGAATGCAGTGGCGCGTCTGCGCCGTCTTTAATTTCGTCGAACTTTACTTTTTGGGTAGATCCAAGCAAGCACGGGTCATTGTATACTGCTTCGAATCGATAACGGAAGACGAGATCTATCGGCAATGATAATAGCCAGTTGACGATACATTTGCTTCGACTTTTGTCGCACGGTTCCGTCCTCGCTGCCGCTGTCGACTGCGTTCCGGCTGCGTATATGCTCACTCACAGCAGTTTGCAAGAAAGGTAATAGAAAGGACGCCGCCGCCGCCGCCAACGGCGACGCCAAAGCCATGTCATCAAACGGTGAGTTTGGCTAAACCGATTGGAACAGATGATGAGGCGATATTTTATGTTAAGCAGTGGCTGATAAGCGACTCGGCAGTCGGCTTGTTTGTCGACCTGATCTTGTTGCTATGTGAACGCTGCCTCTCTTTTTCTGATCAAAGGAGAGCGTCTGGCGTATGTGTGTGCAAGTATACTTGGTGTTGTTTGATGTGAAGATGCGAGGGAACGAGCGACCAGCCGGCCAGTAAGAAGCCATTGATGGCAGCTACGAGGACACACATGCACGACGTCGTTCATCTCTATTGTATGTTATATGCGACAGATGGCCGCCAACCAGCGTCAATCGGCCAGGCTGCTGTCGCGCCATCCAACCTCTCGTGATTGGAGGGAGTCGGCGGCTGCTGACGTTGAAACCTTCCTGTCCATATAATAGGCGAATTGTGGATAACCGAGAGATTGCTACTGTCGTCGTATGTAAAAAGACGGCACGACACCAACGGCACCAACCACACCGTAAGTGAAATCGTTTTAGAGACACCCCCCTCGGTGATGGCGGCAGGGGCGTTAGCAACAACAGCAGCAGCGTGGCAGCGGCCGCCATTTGAGATCAAGAAGAATTAGGCGGGCGGTAACAGGCAACAGAGCTGTGGCTCTATTTGACGCTAACAGATTGAATCTCCTCACATCTTCACCACGTAAGCTAAAGCATCATCATCTTCACCGCCGTCGTCATCGTCCACATAGTACCCAGCTAAAAGTCGAGATGACATCGCCTCGTGCATCGATTTCAACAGCCACAGCGGCAGCACTCGCAGGACAAAATCGACTAACTCACAGCGGCGATAATTTCTCCAATTTCATGATGGTTCTAGCCGTAATGGCAGAAGCAACGGTTCGGACAGCAACTGTTCCACCATGAGCATCAGCCCCGGTTGCCGCGTAACGCCAAAAACGACAACGAGAAGTAATCTCTTTCGTTCACCAGTCCTTTTTAGTATTCTGGCAAAAGAGCACTACGATACAAGGGTATCGATCGAGCTGTAATGAAATTGGCAGGGAGCGCTAATGAGTTCGGTGGTAGGACGCAGCAAATATTATAGCGGCAGGATATATGTCTAACTGAAGCTGTTATACGTCGCATGGCGATTAAAGGGGTGGTCACTGCGAGAAGATTTGAAAGAAGGGTAGAAAATGTAAAACTGTTTTACATGTCGGATCCGTTTTGTCACCGCCATTATAGGCGAGATCGAACTAGCGTTCAGCTGTGAGATGACTGCGAACTCAGATCGCGCTACGGTGAAGACAGGAGGCGAAGGGGCTATGGATTGGACTTCATTAACACCAGACACCATTTACCATAAAGCGATCTCATAATCGACCAGTGATCAAGCGACCAGCTGCCTAGTAACTGACGGCTGACAGACTGAGCCTCTGATTCTGCATGCGCAAACTAGCATTGCCATGAGCTGCTTAACGCTGGATAGGGTTCGTGAACTGGTTGAGAATGATTAGATTAGAATATCTGCACTCTCTGACTTCCCATCGAGAACCGAGGGGTGCTAGAATGAAACTCAAAGGATACATACATACGAACGTATACGCACCGTGGAATTTGTTGCTGTATATTCTCGATATACATCCCCGCAGAAAATGTTTGTGGACGAAAAGTCTCGCTGTGGAATATGAATTACCCAATGACATATATGGCACACAAAAGTTGTGCGGACGAATTATGTGGGGTGGCATGGGGGGGGGGGGTGCTATAAACCAGCAATGCGAGAATGTCCAGACTTTCACACAATTCACAAAACTAGACGACTGTTTCACAAAAATTGCGGTAACGTATAGGTTGTATGCCAAATGCCTAGCACCCACAGTAAACTGTATCGTCCGCGAAAATTGTCTGATATATCGTTCCCACGGTTCTTGAGTGTATGCGCTTATCTCTATCAGTTTAACGAAGCTTTTTACCCTATCGCCCAGTCTGCCGTATCTCGACTTTTCCGCACACAACTGAATGGTTCCTGCAAGGTGAACTTGTTCTCGAGCTTATATGACCCAGCCATTGCAACCTATTACGCGAAGAAAAGATCCTTTTGACGTCTGAATATCACTTTTTCTCAAGTCAAAATTTTGCTACTCGAACTGGTCGCATTAATCGCACTCAAAGGGTTACATCCAGTATCTTAAGAAACCTCCCCTGCTTCCCATCATATCCACTTATCGAGATCCCCAGTTTATTCCAATATCGAATTTACATTGAAAGAAATAAAATTTCCTCACTTCGAACTGTTTCGCATATGGTACGTTTCGAGGCACTTCAAAGCCTTCGAGAGCGAAGGATTATCTTGGACACACAAAATTTTTCCGAATGTATATGTATATAAACTCCATGCTCAGCGTAATACGCATATCGTTGGTGCTATTTTGTAGCTTAAAGGAAACTAAACCTTACTTTTTGAAATATGTCAACGATTTAACTTCATATCTAAATCTCTACACGAAAATTGTGTACTGCCAGTCAGTGCACGAGGCGTCCTGCCGAATCGACTAGGCCGCTATAAGCCTAGTACCTTATGCCGATGATGTAAAAACGTTAAAACTAAAAGTATCCAAACGTAAACAATATGGGGAAGATCAAAACGCCCTATATGTTGCTGGTGGATGAACATGGACAACAGAAAAGAACGGAAAGGCTAAAGAAAATCATGACAATCTTTTGAATATTCTTTAAATGAGATACTTATCGTTACGCTATAACGAACCTATGAATATGTGCCCACTGGTAAATGCGGTCCTAAAATAAACATGGCTCTAGCTTGAAAGGCTTATACTATTCAACAAGTTTAACCGTCCGAATAGTTTCCATACTGTGTGCTTTCGCTATTGATTTGTCACCCTACGATACCTTACAAATACTGTGTGCTTTGAATATTCGCCACAAATTGAAAGTTCTAGATGCTAGGTTTAATTTCCGTACGATGGTCCCGTTTCTGACCGCCGCCTCAATTTATCGACCTCAGTACGACACAATTTTAACAGCTGTTAGCAGGTAGTGAAATCTGTCGTAGAAGACAGCTGAAGGTCAGTTATGGAAAAACTAGGGAGTTTATCTTGATTGAAGCCCCATGATCCACACGTTTGCCAACTTATTTGCTACGTCGTTCTGTACGAGGGTAACAGGCAACTATAAAATGAGTCGAAAAATTACCTCGAGACTTGCACCTTCGATACTTCTATATAGCGGCTACTTTTCTCTTGTATCAAACGGTCCTGCTTTTCCTGATATTTCCTCATATCCTGATACTTGATATTTCCTAACCAGCACGTTTAGACCATTTGTGTTGCGCGACTAGAATCAACTGATTCGAATCTCCAAATCCCATAAATTTTGGGGACGTAAGCAGCATTAGAGATGGTTTTGTTGCAGATGTGCCACCTTGTCGACAAACAAGTGGCTGTCAGTGCCTTTAATGGCTACCCTTAAAAGCCTTGACAGACACCCATTTCTTAAGAGATATTTTTTTTTCATTTATGAAGTTCGGTATCGCCAGCAGCAGCTTAGAGCGCCGTCATCGTCGATTTCTTCAACGGAGCACCATACCATCGCCACAACAAGTGCTGCCCCCCGGTTCCCAAGGCTGTCCAAGGGTCCATTGCCTGTTGCAGCACCGCTGACAGGGGCACCGTAAGCACCTCTGATGAATGCGAGTATGTCGGCCTTCTCTCTGAGTGTTTGTCTGCTGTGCAGTAGCATTACTGATGGCTATGATATTTGTGGCGACTTCGGCGTCGCTGCAGGTCCCAGTGAAGCAGAATAGCACGATGGCCCTAACGTGTGTGTAATGTGTGGCACCTCAAACGGCGCCGATGGCGGCTGGTGGAGCGCCCGGATAAGCGGCGCGTTTCGGGAACGGGCCGGCGAACAGAAACGGGCCAGTTTGTTAGTAACTGCTGCCGCTGCTACTCAGTTTACGTGGCAAGAACGAGAGAGCAAGAGTATGAGAGAGTCAAAGTGGGCGATAGATTGAATGAGCAAAAGCAGAGGAAGAAAGCAACTGCGTGTGCGAGGGATGTCTCTGTTGGTCTTCTTCTAGGAGGTAGCAAGCCGAGTCCTGCCGCCTCGCTCCGCGCCTGTGAGTGGAATGAGTGTCTGAGTGTCGCATCGGCGCCGCGGTCACTAGAACTAACATCGTACGCGTTCGCTAGGCCCGCGCCCAACCTGCCGTCAGTTGCTGCCATCGTCGTGTCGGCAACGATCGCTGCTTCAACGTCTGTTGGTGTCGGTTCTGTTATTGTTGTCGTTGCTACTGTGGTTGTTGTCGTCGCTGTCGTCAGCACCGGCGACAGCGATGGCAGTGCGAGCGAGTGAACGCCGGTATCGTCGACATCTCCCCTCAAGAATGATAGGGTCTCTGTGCCTATTTCCGTTGGGAGCCTCCAGATGGCGCTTGCGGCCGCCCCTCACCCTGATCATGAAGTCCCGCCCTGCCGATCGGGTTTGGGCGGGACATCACACCTCTTTCGATCTAGCTAGCCGGCTAGCCAGGGAGCACCACGAGCATTTCTTGGCTTCGAAGGCAGCAGCGGCAGCAGCTTCAGCGGCGCGGTGTTGTTGTTCATACTGCTGACGACAAGCTGATTTTGCCTGTTAGTTATATGCTGTTAGTGTTCCGAAGAGGTCGCAGCTCCGAAAGAGCGATCGACACAGAGATATAACAGACACAAACAAGCTACAACGGGAAGGCGTCGCGCAATCCGCAGAACAGACAGCGCCGCTGAAGAGTGAATGCTACTGGTGCTGCTCCTGCTGACAAACCACGACGCAGTCACTTAAGTTGCTGCTGTTACTACTACTATATAACGACCCGTCCTACTTTGATTGGAGAAGGACCCGGCGAACAGCTGAACGGCTCGACGATCGCCTGTACAGCACTACAGACTGGGTGCTTCGGCTGAGTGTCACGATTGTGTGTCTGTGTGTTCATCTGTTTGTACGTGTTGAAACCTGCGTGTCAAAGGAAAGAATATAGGTAACAACAAAAAGAACAACAGCATTAGAGACTGCCCCTGCTAAAAAAAAGTTAATGACATCTTGTGTGTCAAATTCGAACTCAAGGACCAAACCAAGCCACTGACTAACAAGAAACATCCCATTCAATGACTGAGCTGTACAGAAGCAAATCAGAATCAGCAATCTACAGAAATAGTAACGACAGATATTTAAATAGTAATTATAGGATCCATAATTACAACAATCACTCGTAGTGTGAACTTATCCATAGAAGTTGACGTATGTTAGAAAAAACAGTTGACTCCGGTGTGCATGTGCAAATCATCATTGGCTGCAGCTGACGAAGAAATCGTAAAACGAAAAACAGTGCTAAATTGTGCTGTGGTGCAGAATAATTCCAGCGTGTCCTGATCGTGTGTAATCCGACGTATCGTCATCGCAATCACGTAACATTGTTGTTTTAGTCATCAAGCCGCACGAGCTAGTAACTGTGCCCTTTACCTGAATAGTTAGCAAAGTAAAATCGAACGGGGCTGGAACCTGATCAGAGGTCTAGAATATACGATTTATTTATTTTGTTGAACCGTGACCACTTGATGCGCGCCCTTGGCGCAGTGGGGGTCTCGCAATGATTCTCTCGGACAATTCATCGCTTAGCCTGCACGCCCTTAGTGCATTACACGCAGCCAATTTCAATCTGAGTCTTAGCCTTCACGCCAACGGTGAACTCGGCTCACCGAACGGCACAATGAGCCGACAAACGAGCTCGCCTAAGGCAACCGACTTCAGCATTGCAGCCATTATGGCCCGATCTGCTTCTCCCTCAACCGGTGAGTAACTCTTACTTTCTCTTTTACGTCTGCTATTATTATTAAGGGGATGTACGTGTTATCGTATCTTTAACTAATGAAAATAGATGACATATATTGAAGAGATCCGTAGTAATAGTTCCCATAATGGTAATAATCTCACTACGCGCCCATATGTACACACACGCACATACACACAGAGCGCCCATGTGCGCTGTCATCTATCGTATATCTTTGTGGCGGGAAATATAACAACGATTGACTGAAAGCTTCAACTGAACTGTCATCAGCTTTGTTTTAGCGTCTGACCTACCTTTTTTTACTCTTCGACACATTACACTCTGTAAGTGATTCCATGCCGGGATTGGTTTTCCATTGGGCCATTGCTCCTTTTTCCTTCTCTGTTTACCTAGCACGTCTAATCAAGTCAGCCTGTTGTTGTTGCTGGTCTCACCATGTATCGAGCGACCAAGTCAGATACGCAAGTAAGAGGGAAATGAGAAAAGATCGTGACTCTAGTAGCTGGGTTGTAGTGAGAATGATTGGTCCGCTGGTACGAGTGGTAACGCAACCTAGTAGAACAGGAAGTACGCTCGATGCGAAATACATGATTGTCTCCTGATGTATTGCCATATATATATATATTCTATCGTTCTGTCTGTTACATTCGTCCTGTGGATGTGTGCTTCAGAGTTTGAGTGGCTTCTTCACTCGTTCAATGGCCGGTGATTGAGATTGGGACACATATATGTTCATTAGGGCGCAGGGGATCTAAGACGGCTCTAACCGATTCATAGGACTCTAGTGCTACTGTAGTGCCGCCTTGTCGATGACGTTTCTCCTAAAGGTCACAAAACCGTTCACTTGATAGGACAGGAATGTGCACGACATATAGCCAAAGGACATTTACAGCCATGTTTACCACTGCTGATCGCTAAAGGAGCACCGCCATAGTCGTGAACAGAGCTCTGCATTGTAGTGACCAGACAGCTACATATATACTCATCTTAAGCACATCGTACCCCATTCCCTCTCGTTTACGGTACAAAGACCATCACAACAACAGCGCCTGCTACGGCATTGATACTTGCGCTGCTGCTGTTTATGATGCCTACAGCGGTTGAGATGCTAAGTGATTATTCCATCAAGACAAATGGAAATAATGCCGTATATTATAGGTGAACGTAAACTATCTAGAATAAAAAGAAAAAAGAAGCAGGTTTTCCAACGCGCACCCCATAGCCATTAAAAGACAGTTAGCTGCCGACTAACGAAGTTGAGACAGTCTGAAATGAACTGGTCTTTAGCTGCGCCTAGTTTCTTTTAAATCTGCCGCTCTGCCAGTTCTTAGGCTACAGCTTACCTTAGCGCTACCCCAGCGTCTTATCGAAGTTGATCGGCAACTGCCTGCAGATCTACCAGATTGTCTCGTGGCTTTCTTTGTGAGCTTTTCGTATGCTGTATCCATTGGATGGATCAGACATCAGGTAGCGAGGTCTGTCGAACGGCCAAGATGCCATCAAAGATCATTTAATTGGTCTATCAGCTAGTCTGTCGATCTATCTAGTGAGTTAGAACAAGAGCAACCAAGCTAGGCTTTAGCCGGCCTATAAGCGCTTGGTCGATTAGGTCGGTCGGCCACCTCCGCGAGCAGCGACAACCAGCAGCACGTCTGACCCACCGAGACGTAAGGCCGATTCTTGAGATGAAGACCCAAACGAGAAAATGAGCAAGAAAAAGAAGACAATGACGGCGACGACGACGACGACAACAAGATGACAAGTCTAGCGACAGAGCGTGGGTGAGTCGTGAGCGACACTGACAAAGAACCAGCGGCCGTAGCAACAAGAACGACTGCGTAGAAATTAACTATCTATCTCATCATTTTTACGCATTCCGTTCGCGGTCGGCCTGTTTTTCCCGTAGGATTAATAGTCTCTCTTCAACCGGGCTCGACCTTTCTCGTGGCGCGTAACTATGCAAACTTAATTAAGTTTCATAGCGTGCGAGCTTGCTGAGAGCATCTGCATAAAGACAAAGCAACGCTGGCGCTCCAACGAGCGGCGACATTATAGAAACAAAATCATACTTACCCTCTAGAGTAATACATAGTAAATGTACCTATATAATGCAAATGAACGTAACCAGTTGTTGTATAGCAATTGATGGATCTATAATAGACAGACATATATGGCTACGTTACGGGAATACAAAAAAGAAACAGTTTCTTTTATTAAATTTCTAGTACATTTGAATTACATTAGCTATAGACGCAATTGTGCATTTAGACTGGTCGTTCGTCGCATGGCAATAAGTTGACGATAAAAGTTCGCTGGGAACTTAATGATAGCCCAAAGATACTCTGACGCAACACAAACCAATCCGCGCGAAAGAGAAATGAGACAGGATGATCGCGCCATCAGCACTGGTAAACTAGAGCAGTCATTTTGGGTCAGGAGTGTCCATTCGTCTATTTCCTCCACTCTGCCCAGGTCCACTCGGGTCAGTTGAAATGCTCATATCATCAACGTCGGTCCGCTTGCGGTGGCTGATCAGCGACGAGCCCAGCAGTATCTGGGTGGTCACCAGCACTCGCTGCTGCCGCCGCCGTCGCGGCTGGTGAGAAGCCTCGAATCTTTCCGAATTTCCATTTTGAGCTTCCACCTCTTGAACAGCGGGTGAGCAGTTCAGGTGACAGCGCAGATCGTGGGCTCCGGATGTTACCAAGCTGTTTGCATACGTTAAGCCTACTTTTGCTTCTGGTGCTAGCCAAGACTTGGACGAAAAGAAATCGCTCTTTTTGTCGACCATTTTTATTCTAGTCCCATATAACCACCGGCACTGCTGCTGCTAGCACTATTCTAAACTACAACTACGACGACAACGAGAGCTATTTATTAGCCACGAACCACTCTGGGGTGGTCCATGTCAGCGTTCCAGCTCTCAACAGGTCGGCCAATCTAGAAGAAGATACGTGATTTGTGCCTATCCGTTCCTCTCAGAGTATTCATCTCGGTGTATGTGACTGCTTGGAAGAGTGCGCAAGCGAGCCGTTGTTGTTTGTATCTAGTATTCGGCATCTCCCCTTTGTTTGGTCGAGTAACCTGTGAGGGTCGCCGGTGTCTTGATTGCTCCATTCTGCAGTTCTACCTGTGATGGTACAGGACACCGACAACACGATCAAATTAGAGAGGGAGGGAGTCGACCACGACGCAGAGCTCACACGGCTATCTTAGCACACGAATACAATCACCGCCATTAGATCGGTGGGCAGGCAGGCAGACAGGCAGACTGACGAATATCCAAATGGGCATACGCACACCAATATCTTATTTATCTGTCTCGACTGCCCATTTCTTCTTTTTATCGCCGTCCTTATATCGTTTGAGCCACAGCGCACCTTTCTACTGTGCAGGCTCATTCTGTTGTGTCTACGAACGGCGTTATCGTCGACGACAGCCAAATCAAAGAGCTTGGACTTCAGAGCTGGCTGACATCGTCATTCACAAAACAGTACACCATGCGTATGTTGTCTGTCGTTCGTTTACAAAATTAGCTACACAAAACATAATATTAGCCATTTTGCCTATATGTACGTACATGTGTGTACTTGTTTTGCTTGTTGCTGTTGTTATTGTTGCTAACGGTGTTCGGAATTCGGGCTGTCTGTCTTTACTGTGCTTCGCATTGCAGTAACACCGTCCCCTAGTTCCTCTCCGCAGCCGTCTTCGCTTCCATCTTCCTCGTCGCCAACACCCTGTGCGGCGCCACCGAAAGCGAAAAAAAGAAAAATGTCCTCTTCATCGTCATCGCACCCTGATGACGAGAAGACACCGTCTGGACCAAACCCGTACGCATCTTTGTTGCGCGGCGGATGCAATAGCCCAGCACTGGAGAAGGTTGAGTGCCACCTCGAGAACAGGGACCTCTGGGAGAGGTTTAACGAGCTCGGCACTGAAATGATTATCACCAAAACAGGAAGGTAAGTTCACAACACGAGCAACGTCGATTGACAAGTCAGCCCGAATAACGAATGCCCGGGCCGGTCTTCATCGAATCAGTTCGACCGAATCATTACGTACAAAGATATTTTTAGTCATTGTATAATATTGCACAAGCGCACACTTGTGGGCTTATCTATCTGATGTCTTGCAAGCGTGTGATAACATACCTTTGTGTCTGGATCTGGGTCAGTGGGGAAATTGAGCGTGTTATCCCTACTGAAGTTCATTATGAAGCCTCGTTGATATCTCCTATCTTGTTCCCGTCGCGTTGTATTCGAAAGTTGCTCATTCATTTTCTGTAGACACATGTATAGCGCACGTCTGCATAGACGTACTAGATATTGACTCCTCATTTTTTCATGACTATATATATAAAGATGATTGTGAGTCTTCAAACAGAGGAAATGGAAAGAGTTCAGTGTTTCCATGAGACAACGTCACAGTGTTAACCTGAATTCCCCTATGTCCTCAAGTCGATTCCCAATGGACGACCGAACGGACTTGGCCCGCTGCTCGTTTGTTGATTAGTTGTATTGTGATGGTACCCACGATGTACCCGCACCCTAGAATTATTGTTGTTGTACATCCTATGAGGACGATGGTTAGCAGGCGCACAATCACACCACTGCGACCTCCACCATCCTCATTCTCCGTAGTTCTGCCATCATAGTCAGCAGCGGCGCCCATCAAAATCACTCACTCACTCGCTTGCTCACATCAACGCATCACAGCGACCGCAGAGATGGGACAGAGAGTGCGACCTGTGTGTATATGGCTAAAAGCCGAAGGCTGAAGGGGCGTGAGTCTCGAGGGAGTCTCGGCGTCCCGGCGCGGGCATACAGTGTGACTCGGACCGCAGCGCTCTGCACACAGAATTCACAACAAGAGAGGGCGATAGTGCGAAGGAATTGACTCAGCGCCAGTACCTCAAATCGAGGCCTACTGACTTTGTCGAGTTTGGCACCACTGTATATATATGTACGTAGTCCATGTATATGTAGTTGAGTGTGATCATCGGTAGTACATACTTAGTGGGTCGCCTCAACGGCGGTAGAAGTGGCAGTAATGTTAAAATCTCGACGATAACGACATCGACAGACGAAAAACTTTAGCTCGTTGTCGAGCTAAATCGACTTGGTGACAGGACCCGTCATGAGTCTCTTTCGTTTTGCCGTTCTCACTGTTGATTTTTCGCGTCTGTTTGATTTGTCCTCCGTTGACGAGCGGCACCGGCGACATCGGCGGCGATCGCTCAACTCGACTCCCCCGGGCCGACTAGCACCAGCAGCGACGAGCGCGGTGTCCACGATGTTGTTACTCGAGTGCGACAAGATACAACAATAGGAGTCGGTGCATATCTATGACAACAGCCGTCTCATACCCGGCAAAAGAATTAGCCAGAGAGAGACTAACAGCGACAGTCTCGCTAACAATTGCTCTGACTTCTTCACAGGTCGCTCTTTGTGCCGTCTTCGCACTGCTGCTGATCTCCGATTATATTCATAGACACACCGAACTCGCTCTTGCTGAGCTAGGATCGCCTTTGCGGTTTTCATCCATTCTGTCCCTTGTTCCCCTATATCGCCTGTGCTTCTTGCCGAGCGACGCCGTTTGCTTTGCGCTGATGTATCTCGCTTAGGTTTCGTTTGCAAGTGATCTAATTGTGCCGGGAGAAGCAGCAGCGGAATGGGCACAGGCCCATCGCGTCTGCTTTTACCGTAGCTATAGTTCACAGCAACACAGACAGCTTTGGCAAAGTCAGTTTCTCTGTCTGGAGTCAGTGGTTATTGGTGCGACGAGAGTCTGCTTGATGAGTATGCCACGCCCCTTGAATTTTGGTGATTTTGCACTTTTTTAGACTTAGAGACTTATCTTGTTTCTCCTTTAATCTCACACGAGACCGATTTGAACAACCAATGACACATTCAAATCGGCCGACAATCATTTCGATCCCGCCGCCGCCGCCGCCACCGCCGCCGCCGCCGCCGCCGCCGCAGCTGATAAGCGTGCGACGCTGCCAATCGTCTCTCCATCGTCAACATCATCAGCATCGCTGCTGGATTTTGATCCGAGCTCGCTCAGCAGTGGCAGCCTCAAACTTGCTCGACACTTTGGGAGGCTATAACGAGAAGTGAAAGGGGGCAGTGCAACTGTCTGGAGGTGTCGCAGCGACAGTAGTAACAGCAGCAGCGGCAACAGTAGTAGATCTCGCTCGATCTGTCAGGACAAGCCGAATCAGCGGGACAATCTGTTGACCCGGCCTGCCTACTTTTGATCGTACATGCATACATATACACAGCACATGAGTTACATATGCACTGCTACTACAGCTAGTCTACTGACGACTACGAGATACGAGCAGATGATCTAACACGTCGCCGATCCGACCAACTGAATGTTGTCCTCGTCACGATGTCGTCATCCTTCAATTGTAGCACATTTTCGTCGAGCGGCCACCGCTTCGGCAGCGTTGGCCGTCTAATGGCGTCGAATTGACTATGACAACTATTGCAATCGAAAAATGCAATGCGAGGGTCGATCGATCGAACGAAAGGACAGAGGGATCAGTGGGTGTCATCATGTGTGACAGTTGCAAGGCCATCAAATTTGTTGGCTAGATCTAACTTGTTACTGTTGTCGTTGTTGTTATACGAAGAGATAGAACCGTCGTATACTGGTTCGTTCTCTCGAAAGGGGAACTCACCTGGCCGACAAGACAGAAAGTGAGTGAGGAATAAGGACAACCGAAGGCTGGAGGACGTCACGCGGTTCGTCGAATCTCGGAACCACCGCCGCTTGTGGTTGTCGTAGGGCTTGCTCAACTCCGACATAAAAACGCTGACAATAAAGTAGCCAGCGTGTGATCTACGTGGAGATGACGATAACAACAACTACTTAATAACGACACGAGTGTTTGCGTTCTGTGGTAGTTCTAGGTTGTATAGCTGTTATGGACGAATATACATAGACTTTCTCACCGAGGAACTCTCCGACTATTTAGGCTCGAGCCCACTCTGAAATCCGGGAAATTTCGCCACGACTCGATATTTAGATAGCGTTACAATAAAATTTTCTAGTTACTGTAAAAATGGCACGGCCTGTATTTCAAAACACTTAATTGAATCGGCTTCTTCCATCAGCTGGCTTCCGATGCTCAGCTTCCGATTGCTGTTACTGCTGCTTGGTGAGCACCTTCTGCCCGTAGAATCTAATTCCGTTAGCCAACGGGGCTGCGGTGCTGATGACGGCATACGGCAAATGCCATCTGTCGTTCATCATCATTTGCTGCTGCCCTCTCACCGCTTCTGCTTTGACCGATGCCTCTAGAAATAGTCATCCCTCTTTCAGACAACGACATGATGGCCACGAGCCGAACTGCCACCTGGCAACAACGACTGACTAGCAAATCAATATAGAGATCCTGTAACCACAGCAACACCGACAAGCAGAACGGCGACGACGACGACAATATTCTGTAGTGCGGCTGCTGCTGATGACAACGATGCCATCGCTTATGGCTACGCAAGTGTCCGTATATAGAGATCGTCAGAGCAGACATAGACCAATTGGAAAGTTGCGTTGTACAAAGCATGACGAGAATAGCAGCGGCAGCAGAAACTCTAGGACAAGAACTCGTCAATGAATAATGATGATGATGTCAACGATAATAGAACTCTATTTGCATCTGCAGTGTTTCGCTATGAAACAAAATCAAAAACGCTGTTATGACGAGTAGCACAGATGCATGTACTGTGCGTACGTCGACGTGTTTATGTAAGATTGAGTAGGATACGTTCTAGTAGGCGCGCTAGCGCTCCCTACCGACGGATCTCTTGTACACGCAGTTAACCAACCCCATAAGAACAGATATATCGCAAAGTATTAGATTAGTTGTATCTTTAATATGGTGCATCATTCATACGTTGCTAAGGTGATTGTGGCTTACACTTGCGAGACCTTTTGGTAGCCTTTTATTTTAGCCCCACACTTCTAACGTCCTCTGAGTGATAAGTACGTGAAGCAATTACGGGCAGGACAATCGCGTACTGTCCAGCACTGCAAAATTTCATCAGTGCATTAAGTGCTGCTGCTGGTTGGTTCGTGATTGTGCTTGAGCCCATAATAATTTACGTTAGCACCAATAGAGGCTTACCAACTGCGAGAAGTTCTAGGGCGGCGGTGGCAGCAGGATCTGCGCCGTCCGTCTATATTGCATTGTGCAGGCCAAGAGGGAGGCGAGTCGTCGGCAAATGGGCCTATAGTTCGACGGCCTGTCTAGCCATCGCGCGTCTCACTGAGCGACGTTGCTCTCCACTATAGCGACGGAAGAGGAGTTTCGCAAACGGATCCTCGAATCCTTTTGACTGTTGCCGTTGATTATGACGATAACGCTGCTGATGATGGTCTATCCAATTTTCTACAAATAATTAATATTGTTAATATCTATTGTCTGCTATTGCCATCACCGCTGGTTGGTACGGCGTACTTTGCCGTAAATGGCATTATCAGCCACGACAACAATATGGCTCCTGTCGGAACTCGGCCGCGGGACACGGCCACGATATGATTGTGAGCCCCGGTGGCTGACTAGCTAGCGCCCAACAGTTCGCCGTGAGCTCGACAATGTCACCCCGCGGATTACAATAGCCGACTCCCAGTTTACCCATTACAGAACGACTGTTGCATCGCACTGCGACCTATTTTATCCAACCCCGTTTATAACCTTAACAGCATCTGCTGGACAAGGGGCATAAAAATAGAACACGTAACTATATAAAGCGAAATATTGGGTGGTCGAAAAAGTATTGACGGTTTCCAAACCGAAATTAAGCTAACTGGTTTTTATGCTTCGAAGCAATACTGCAAAGCGTAAAATGTGCGATTCTGCTTAATGACCCTCTTCCATTTTCCCCGTAACAACATACTGCCATCACTGTAAAACCTCTGTGTTTTCGGATCGAAAAATTGCGAGAAATGATTTGTGCATCCTTCCATCGACTAGCACCATTAAAGAAGTTCCGCTCAGACCGAAACAGATGATAGTCTGATGATACAAGATCCAAGCTATACCGCAAATGCCTTGAAATTTTTCATCCAATTTCTCTCGTCTTTTCCCGGCTAGCTACGGATATGGTTGTGGTCTGGTAGCATTGACATGGTGGAAAATGGCGCTCATTCCGTTTACTAGTCCCGATCGATTTCTTCAATGGCTTTTTGTAATCCTGTTAGTTGTTGACGGTAGAGGTCCGAATCAATTGTTTTGCCAGCCCTACCAAGTGCCGCTTTCTTTGGCGTGGAGCATTTCCTTTCTCTGAGCGCGCATCGTGTCCTATGTAATCCGCTTTTTATCGTTTGTATGGCTCGATTTCGTGTGGTGCGCAAACATCAACCTTTCTTCTAATTAGCCTTTTCAAACGGCTTAACATTGTTTAGTGACGGACGTTCATTTTTCCCGTCACAGCATGTTGCTCTTGCTCAGGACTAATAACGATTTTATTAGTTTTTTTTTCGTAATTGGTCGAAGAGCAAGCAGAACCATCTTTGCGCCGTTTCTTCCAATAACGCATCTCGGCCGTATACTGCACAGGTTTTTTACGGACCTGGCCAATACTCGGGCCTCTATCGTAACAAAATAGTAAAACATAGCGGGTTTTAACACACATTTTAATCATCTTTGAAGCTAAGTGTGACAAAATTCGAACTACCTTAACACATCGTCTGCTACCAGATTTCAGCTGCTGAACGACATCATCGCCGATCCAATGCGATCCATATTGCCTAAGATAGGTAACTTTAAAGTTACCTAGCTAGAAAAAGCGTCATATATATTACAGCATAAAAGCTAATATTAGAAGGAAAGTGGCAAATTAGAATAAATTCAATGCACACAGGTGTTCGGTGGGTGTGATAGTGTAGAAAACTAAGCGGAAGTGGTCTCAAAAATACGAAGGCAATCGGGAGAGGAAAGGACACGTCCAGGTCGTCCGATAAAAGACCGATCACCTGGCTATTTCTACCATTTTTCGAAAGGACTGCACGCCTTTATTAATACCCGACCGTAGCAGTTCTGAGCCTCTAGTTATTAGTGAAAGCCTTTTTCATAACGGGTCATTTTTCTTTAAGTGGTAATGCCTTACTTTATTTTCATCAGCTTGATGAATTTGTCTTGTGGCGACACAACGGACGATATTTAACACGTGTAGACTGAGACTAAAAACATGTTATTTTTATGGGCACTAACAGACCAAACGAGAGAGCAGCCAGTAACCCCCTTTGCTCGCAGCTTCGAAGCTGGGCGGAGTATGCTTCTGGAGTCTGGTTGTTGTCACAAGAAGTGGTGGCACTACTCTCGCTTATCAAACGTCTGATTTAGCGAACTGATCTAGATTCGTTTTTTCCTTGATGATGTTGTCTAGCGTTCGTGAAGATCTAAACCCAGAGCCCCAGCAGCTATGTTGCAATTAGCACAGATTGATTGCAATAACTTAAACATGTTACTATGCCTAGACGTAATTGACTCGTCTCTGCTAAGTTGACAATGAGCGTATTCATGTGTGTGAATGTTTTATGGCAAGAATGCAAAATATCTGCACTGGATGGCATTTAAGCCCGAGCAAAGATAAGTTCTGCTAGGAAACCCGCTCTCCTCCTCCGACTTTTCGTTTCCGCCGTTTCCCTCACGCGTGCCTGCGGCCTCTAGCTGGACGCAAAGCACTGCTTGATGGCGCCAAGCATAACACAATTTTCGTTGATGTCATTGGACATTATATCACTGAGTGTCTCTGTTAATAAATTTGCTACAGGTCAGAGAACAGCGGTGCGAAACGATGGCGGCGTCTGGTGGAATATCCGATCGCTGCTATCAGCATCGCCAGTGAGTCAAGAATAAGCGAGAGAGAGAGAGAGAGAGAGAGAGAGAGAGAGTCGACAGAACATAAAGACCAAGTCGTCTATGGCGACGAGATTGGACCGAAAAACAGAGCCTGATTTCCCCGGCCTACTAATGGTCCCGTAACAACAAAGCATGAGTGGCTGTGAGTGTGGGTTAAGTCAAGAGTGTCTCCGTGCAAAGCGACAGCTCTCACCGCATCGTCGGTGTTGTTCTGAGTCACCCCCCACCCCAGCCCGTCTGTTCATGTGCAATCCACAGTGAATCGACTATTAAGGAGATGTTCAATCTAATTTTACGATGTTATTTTAGAAATAAACGAAAACAAAATCCCTATCGCCGCTCTCGCTAAAGTTTCAATGGATCTGGCTTCATCTAGTCTTTCGAATCTCCCGCTAGTGACGCACTCATCTCGCACAGATGCCTCCGAAAACAGTGTTGATCGCCTAGACGGTGGAAATAGCCGCTTCTCTGTGTCGAAACCGGTCAGGACTTCGGACCATGGATAAACGCGCATGTCCAGCATCGTACCGAATAGGCGTCGAGTGGCTTTTTTTTTTTTTACTTTCTGTCTTTTCGTTTGACGATTGTAACGCTAGTGCTAATGCCGTCGATTGAAAATGCTGGTTACGCTAGCTTTTGATGAGACGCTGCTGTTTCGCTCTGTATCTCTATCGATGTTTCATCGATCGCTGTGTGGGAAGAATATTCGACTAAAGGGCCGTAAGTGATCAGGCAGCAAATAAGGGAAACGGACGGCTTTTCAGAAAGATGCACGAATTAGTCGAAGTAGCAACGAGCAGATTCCGCGGTTCGGCAGAGAAGTTGTCTGGGAAAATAATCATCACCGGCATCGGTGGATTATATTGACGACTGGAAAAAAGGGCATACGAGAACCATTGGATTTATCGAACGACACTATTCGACACCTAGTAGGTGCTACATCTGAAACAGAGGCTAAACGTTGCTTGTTATTGATTCGCTGCTACGGACGTAAACAACTGTATTATCATCGTTGCATGCGATAAGCGTGCGATGTCTTATGATACGCGAGATAATCAACCGAAAAACAAAACGGGCAGCTAAAATTTTTCGCTCACCTAAAAATACTGGCTAGCTTGTTCGATGTCCAAAATGGCCACATTCATGTCACTTAGAAACAGTGCACAAACGCCGAACACGCGAAGATAGAAAGAAGAACTTTTATTTGATGCATTAATTTAAAAGAAGAAAATGCGCCAAAGCAAATCATTCGTTCCTTTCTGCTAATGACAACAACGATACGATATAAATCGATTTCACGCGTCTAAAAAACATGCTTGCCGAGTAACGACGGCGACGATTCAACAATTACGTCAGCACGCTACTGCGTGGTAACGGCAAGATGTCCTTTTCATTGCTACGGATAATAATTGGCATACTTTGATGAATGATTTCGTGCGGATCTGTAGCCGTGAAAATAGATAAAGGAAAAAAAAAATAAAGAGAATTAAGCAATTTAATTTCATCGCTGTATTTTTCCGCTATGATCGTTTACTGTCATTGAATATGAGCCAACTAAACATTTCATAATAGGATCAGTAGATCGGATTTAATCTACGATCCGAAATCCAAGTTCGTAATCCGAACAGCGGCTCATTTGATGTGCCAAGCCCTTGTCAAAACGCTTGTTACCACCGTACGGTTTTGGCGCAGAGACGCTCGTGCTATTTGACTAAATTTCATACTCAATGTATAGTACGTAAAATACTACCGATGCGCGCTACAACCAAGAAACGTACGAATAGGCTATAGAATTTAGCTTTGGCTATGGGAAGCCGTTCTGCCACTTCCCTCGCGATTCCTGAATATGCATACATCGTCCTAATCGTCGGTATAATACTAGTGGATGTGCGCGAATCTCCTTGGGGGCTGGTGGTTCACGGAGACGTGCGACGGGGATGTTGTAGCTAATGTTTTTGGTGCAATTATGAAGTGGTGGTATATCGCTGCTGTCGTTGACTGGAGTGGGAACCAAGGCATTAGGTACTATAAGAAATGAGGGAAGCGAAGGGCTGGGGGGTCATTTAGAGGACACCAGGTGTGAGTTCGACAGCGACAACGTTCAAAGCAAAAAACAAGAGTGCGAAAAATATAGGTCTTCAGGACCTCGCGCGCGACGCGTAAATGAAGTGAACAAGTCGAAAAGCAATACGAACGAACGGACAAACGAACGACCGACCGATGTACGGGGTGACTTCCCCGTCTTCTGGCCCGCCCGACAGCCTGCCAGGCAAGCCAGCGAGCGAGCGCGCGCGAAGTTGCTGTTTCGGCAATTGACCGCAGCCGCTGATGAACGTTGATGCTGGTGGCTAAATGATCCCGCCTAATGGCTAATTCAGGGGGCTGGACCTTAGCCGAACAATGGGAACGGCGAGCGAGGTGACTTAGCCTGTCTAACTGAGAGAAGTGAAGCGAAGTGAAGAGACGGGAACGGTTTCTTTTCGTCTCGTCTTCTTGCTTAAAGCCTGGATTGCCCGTCATTTTGGCAGCAGCAGCAGCAGCAGCAACTAGAAGAAACTGGCTGCACGTTCGACAACCATAACCTATCCTGACGATCGGCGGTTTACTATCTTTGAACATGTGTCTTCGAGGCAGATTTCAAAAAGCGCGTTACATATAGAGCAATATAAGTGTTCGCATACTGGTGAACTAGACTCACGCTAATTGGAACTTGTCAAATAATAAAGGCCATTTACATCGATGGCCATACTGGAACAAATATTCATGCCGCGGATTCTGGCATAATTAATGCTGCGATCTGTACGCTAAGTAAAGGCTTGTTAACACTCGATACACTGGAGGCAAAAGGCTAGATGGGAAACGCCGTCAAGTTAAGACCCTGGGTTCGTGACAAAGGAACATTTAAAAAAAAAAAAAAAAAAAAACGTTTTTCCTGTGGACACTGCTCGTTATCAGTGTTATCGAATCTCCAGTGATTTGTGGAGCTTCTAAAACGCTCATTGCCGTCCCTGTATTTTTTATTATTTGATATCTTTTTCAACAGTGATGTTAGGTCACAGACACTGTGTACGTTCCTATGCTGTCACTGTTCAAATTGTTGCTGTTGTTACGACGGTAGCGTTTTTGACGCCGGTGCGACAGTTAGTACTGCATTTACGTGCACGCATCTCTTCTCTCGGTGCGCGGCAGGATCAATTTTGCATTCGGCGTTCGGCCAAAGGCGCCCTTTTTACTTTCCGCTGCTGCCGCCTTCTGTTCGGCAACTGCTTCGATGCTGGCGATCGTATTTGCAGCAGTCTTCATCGCCATAGTAGCACTATAGCAGTTGTTATTGTTCCTGTAATGATGCTGATGGTAGTCATAGCTGCAGCAGCGGCGGCAGCTGCAGTAGTAGCCATACTTTTTAAGTGCCTGCCGCTGTCTGCGTTCGGCTCTCTGTCAAAAGAGCACAAAACGAAATTTGGCCAAAACAATAATAATCGGGGCGGAACTTGCCCATCGCCATCATGAGCAGTGAGCAGCGGCACTGTCGGTCGCTGGTGGGGTTCTTATTGCCATTGATCGTCACGGCAGCAGAAGCAATGATGGCGGCTATTGCTGCTGTCTTCGCCTGAACGCAGCAGCTGCTGCTGCTGCTGCGGCGGCTGCTGCTGCTGCTGCAGCAGCATGTATTCTATACGAATAGCCATAAGACGGGTGCGAATTCGGACCGTTACAACTAGTACTAGCAGAAACGAAGTAGGTACGAGATAGGGGGACAACGGTTATAAAAAAAAAAAGCAGGGCCCACGAATGGACGACATACGATATGATGACCCGTTTTGATTCCAATCGCAGACTAGGTAACATTTCTTAAGCTCTTCCGTTGCCCATACGAAATTCGTAATCCCTGTACAGCTGTGAATTTAGGCACCGTTCTAAACTGTTGTATCACACGTTTGTGTGTGTCTCGACAAATGGGATACAGTTGGTTATTCGAGTAAATGCAGCAAGATCTCGTGTCGACTCCAACTATGCCTCGCCTGCTGTTGACGCCAGCTGCCTCATTCGTACTTGCATTTGCCCATTTGCCGTTGCTGGATGGGATGACAGAGAAACGCCGGCGTCGTATCGAAGTCGTCACGAACTCACTCATACCGCCTTCTGCTACTGCCCTATGCGTCGATCAAAATTAACGCCAGATTCACAGTAGCAGAATTAGGGCGATCGGAAAATGAGGACAAACTGAAAAGTCGAATTGATTTCTTCATGGTTCTGTGTCGCCCTTCGGTTGTAACGACAACCCGTTCGAGTTTTCGCCTCGGACACAAAAAACAAATCTCTCGTCCGCCGTAAATTCTCATATCGTCATATGTATCTTTCCACACAATGGCGGACTAACCAAGTCCACGATTAGCGAGTTCTATTCATACTTCCTACAGTTACTGACAAACGAGAAATTTTATATAGACGAAGTGCAATACTTTTATTGACAGGTACAAGCAATCACGGGTTGCCATACGTTACAGCCAGTCGTCATCGGAGGGAACTGTAGGCGAAGGGAAAAACCGAAAAGAGGGTGCAATCAGTCATGAAGCGATTAGTGTCGCTCTTTCATCGTAGGTGGATACGATCAGCAGAAAAAAAGCACCGTTGATCTTTAATGCCGCTTATTCGCTCGTCGATGCCAGGACATTTAAAAAAAAACTAACGGAACGACACCTACCGCGAATAGGTTTATCGAGACTTCTAAATAATCATTATCATACTAATCATAATAAAGATATTCTCTATTCATCTGTTCGGATAGAGCACCAACGCGGCAGACGATTAGTCGAAAATTGCTACTGCGCCCAATCCTCTATCTATTGTTTTTGCGGCCGGCCGATCAGCCACGGAATCCGATCGTCGTTGCCGCCGCCGCCGCCGCCGCCGCCGCCGCCGCCGCCACAGGCGCGTCTAAGTGATCCAGCAAATAAAATTGAATTCAAAAAAAGGTCGATTATTTTACAATTCTGCCACTCGATGATGGAAGCGATCGACCGATGCGGACTACGCCAGCCGCATCCAACCGACGGCCCCGTTCGTTAGTAGAGCTAAAACGAAATTGTCGACGTTAGCGCACGAACGAATCCCAACAATAATAATCAATGGCTCTATTCATATTACTATTATTTTTCCGTTTGTAGGTAGGGACATCTATGTTGTCCAGCCGGTTTAGCACTGCCTAGACGCTTCCTTTGGCATAATAGCTGAGGCCGTTGTTGCACTAATATCTGAACCCGAATCGGCAATCGGTTGCAAGTTTGAGACGACGACGGGAGCTATGCGAAGATCAAAAAAAGTATCATTTTGTAAATTGTCTGTTCATGATGTTGATCCTGACTATCAACAGCAGCAACAGCAGCAGCAGCAGCAGCAGCAAACTCGTCATCGTCCTTACATCTGTTGCTGTTATTATAATAATTATTATTACTATTACGATTTGTTTCAATTGCAACATTTATTTCCAGTTGCTGTCGGTTCCATCGTGCTCTAAGTGATTCATTGGAAAGGTTGGAAGCGGGCAAGGAACCGTGCAGGGAGGGTCTAGTTCGATGTTGCGATATTGTTGGGTGGAGTTCTGAGCGTATCCCTGTGTGTTTACGAATAGATACGCATGTCATCGCGATGATACTTAATCGCGATAAACGGGCAGAACATTGCCACATCATCATGGTCGAAGTCTGCACAGTCCTTCCCTGCCACTACACTACCCCGAAAGTCAATTGCGACTCGATCGCCGGCAGCGGAACGGTAATCAGGCTGGCCAAAGCCGCGCTTTGTGCGCGTGTGTACTAATATATTGGTGTTGGTCACAACCTCTGTCTCTCCTGTAGTGGCTGGCATGAGGGAGAATTTTTATGCCATCATTTTTTATGCGTAAGTGATCCTTTTGCATGGACGAGAGGGGAGCAAGAAGGAGCAATCATGATGTGGACGAGGACTGAAAGGAACTAAAGAATGGTTGCAGCCAAAGGAGGAGTGATCCGTAGAGTTCATTGCATGGAAGGCCTTCATTGTCTATGCACTACGTGCAAACACACATGACTGCGTATGGACTAGACAAGGTAATAAGGGAAGAAAACACATTGAGTTAATCAGAGAAGAAGCAAGCAAGACTGCTAGTAGGTAGCACAAACTTGAACATTCAGAGCGATGCCTTGTCTGACGACTTTCGCCCGGCTC
The DNA here is from genome assembly GCF_002443255.2 of Varroa destructor. Taxonomy (NCBI): domain Eukaryota; kingdom Metazoa; phylum Arthropoda; class Arachnida; order Mesostigmata; family Varroidae; genus Varroa; species Varroa destructor. The sequence continues at coordinate 9,316,234 of NW_019211456.1, forward strand.
GTTCTCCCGAGTGATTCTCTCGCTATGAAGCCTTCTTAATGAGCCTCGTTCCCGCACCTCAGGGGCCTACTGGTAGGGAGATGGGCCAGCGACTCACTGCAGCTAATCGGGACAATCACCCGATCGACTAGTCTATAGAAGCAACAGTGAAAGAGACTAAGTTTGGAGCGAGGATAAGAACGAGGTCGGTAGCGGCCACCCGGTGATCATCAAAAGCAGGGAACACTTCGTCACTATTGTTTCTTCTGTAGGATGAGATCATCGTCGAACCCACTAGTTTGAATGATGCAACGAAATGCCCGTCGTCTCCCAGAGAGAGAGAAATGTACAGGCCACAACAAAACTAGCTATAGAATTATAAATTACAGGATGCTCGTATGATACAACAGCCGGCTTATGTATTTACTGTACTCTGTTAGAAGAATCACCAGTTCAATGTTGATAATTACTACTTTTACAAGTAAACGAGTATAGATATAGGACTTGTTACTGTCATTGATAGCTATTCTTTTACAAATCAATGCATGCACACGGTATGCATTGTATGTGTGTAGTTACACACAGGCTGCTACGAAATGAAGTGCTGCATGTTCAACAATACTTCATGCAGCCTAGGCTGCATGAGGGTTCATACTTTATACTATCGATTTTGGTGCAGCGCAATGGCAAAATAGCCAGTTGCCAAAGCAACTGGTTTGTGATCTGTTGGGGTTCTTTAACATGTATATATATATATATATATATATATATATATATATATATATACATATATACACACACACAAATACAGATGTAGAAGGAGCCGTGCAACTGAAATTGAATATCAATCCTAACGAAGCTGAAGTGTCGCATGTCTCGGATCCAACCGATCCTGTTAGTCATTAAAAGTAACTCACGCCCTATGAAAGTGGTAGAGACCTTGATTTGTACGGTTTAACCAGCGAATCATACAATACATCTTAATTAAAGGCATAAGAGGGACGGTCTGAGTAAAAGATAAAGCCATGTAATATCTGACGTAAGTGCCCATCTCGACATCTCCTGCAGAAGGATCGAAGTTACGCGGGTAAATCTCCGTTGTTATTGTTGTTGTTAACGTGAAGACACTAAATTCAACGGATTCGTTCATTTGCCCCTCGAAAAGGTCATAGGGGCGATGTCTCAACGACCCGTTGAGACATCGCCACAAAACCACCATGGAATGTGACGAAATTTATGTCTGCATCTATTCCAACTTAACCAGCACGGTGAATTTGTGTGATATAATGGCTACTATTTCGGTGGCATCCACAATCCCTTATACATAGTGTTATGTGGACCATGTCCACATATCCCGCATGACGCCCGCAGGGGTGTTCAGAGCTCTCCGTATACCCTAAATGTATTAGTAAAGCGGCTACACCGCTAGTTGTGACGACCGTTAGCGTTGGCGTCAACGTCGTCAAACACAACGGTCTAACGCCACCCGCTGGATGGATCGCGGTGGTCGTGTTCGCACGCGTTTAAAGTTTTACATCATTTGAACGTACTGTAATCAATGATCAGGAGCGTCAACGAGTGAACATTGTTATGGACCGTCTTGTCGATCGTAGTCACTGAATAAATATTGACTCTATACAGCAGGAGCAAGAACAGCACAACCACTATATCACAGCTTCACCCATCTACTTCTTGCCAGCGCAGTGAACTTGACGTCACCAATGTTATGCATTGCCGATACCGCACACATCCTTTACGTTCCGTTCAACAAAACGGAAGGACAAAATAAATAGAAAAAAAACGATGACAACGCGCGTGTGTACGACCAAAAGCGTATTTACCTGATCAGCAACAGCTCCGATTTGGCGTCGCGAGCCGTTATCGTTGGCGGGAGATGAACTCCGGAGGAATTCGCTCCCTGCTGGGAAGGAACGCTTTCTTCGATCTTGCTTTACCCTATTCACGGACACGCATCGTTGGCCGTTGTATGATGGCAACGTTCGACGAATAGCAAATGCTTAGGCGACTTGGTGGCGAACGAAGTAAACATTTTGTTGTAAGACAATTGAGCGAGCTGAAAACATTGAATTTAGCGTACACGTAACAGTTGAACTGTTTTGAAGGGATTTGAATTCCCACCTTGATAGTAGGCTCAGTCTCTTTCTTTGTTTCTAGTTATGGATGCCGATAGAGAGTTTAGGCGATCATCTTCTACGAATAACCTGGCATGTATGCTTAATTTTCTGATGTCTATGACAAATAGTGGGCCAAACGTGAGAATAATGGACGCAAAGCACCACGAATCGAAAAACGCTTCTATCTTTTATCGGAGATGTTCGACATAGGTGATCCTTAGTAGGAAAACTTGTACACAAGTAGCCATATGTGGGCACTCGCGTATCAACCTGTGCATCTTTACTGATGCAGGCATGCACAAACATAAAGACACCTACACAGAAAAGAGTATATATAGAGGTGACCAGCGCAAATAAGCAGCCAATGCTTGTAGCGCTAGTCCCTTCTTTTAATTTTTGTTCATAGGTCGATCGATCGATCGATCGATCGATCAGCACATCTACCTATGCTTGTACTATCAACCTCCTCCGCCTAAGAGTGTTGCTCTCTCTCTTTCCCTACTTCAAACTGCCAATATTGACTCAGACGATTCTAGTCTACGGCATCTTACAGACTGACGTCGGACGCCATTAGCCGTAATTCCGACGTCAGGTCTGTCCATCCAGTTGAGGAGGATCGCCAAAAGATAAGTTCAACTGATGGCTGGCTTGAGGACGCACGAACGAATCTGTGCACCAGTTGCTACATATGCAACTGTATGCTTGACGTTCCTCGACGTCGTCGTTTCTTATCCCTTCTTGTTACTGTTATTATTCAATTTGAAGTTTGCCGCCGCTATTGCTGCTGCTGCTGCTGCTGCAGTAGTCCTCGCTTAGGCGACTGTACGTCCGGGTGTTCAGAAGAACCTGAAGTTGACGAACTATCGATTCCGGGCACCTCGCCACTGCTCAGCCTATTTTTGTTCCGCTGTGAAGCAATAGCGGCCTTAGTAGTGGCCCCTAATCATGACAAGGAATTGTGCTTGACGGCTATATAAGCCCCTTCAGGTTTAACCGTTGCTAGTAATGGTCGTACTATTTTGAATCAATAGGCAGTAGACCAAAGAAAATTTCTCAAATATCGACTGTGCCTTAGCTGCGTAGTTGACGCAGAGCATCTGGTATCAGCAAAAATGAACAGCCGGCCAGTCAAACGACGACCCACGTCGCCACAACTAAACACCACAAATAATGGTTCAATTCGAAAAAATAACATATTCGATGTTGTGCTTGTTGTTACGACGGCTGGAGTTGCTGTTGTTCTTGTACGAAGCGGCGACCTATTGCGAAGCGCGCAAATCAATCTAAGCGGTAGCGGCACTCGCAGGCCCCACTACCGTGCTAAACTGTCTCTCCCTCTGCTGCTAGTAAGTAAATGCCTAATTTGAATTGGGCAGGCGCTCGAAATCGGACAAGCGAAGGCGAAGATGGAGGCGGCAGAAACCGCGATCAACTGAGGTAAAGCCGACATACGGATGGATGGACGAACCGCCTGACGGTAGCCGGCAAAACGATGACAATAGCAGCAGGACACGAGCGCGTCAAATATGTGCCACTGACGGCGGCGGCAACGGGAGCGGCACGCATAGCTGTGAATCAAATGGAATCAGATAGCGCTTGTTAGAAGAATAAAAGCGGAGTTGTCAGTCATTCAATCAGTCAGGCAGGCAGGCAGGCAGGCAGGCAGGCAGGCCATTAGCAGTCAGATGTTATGGATAACAACAGCGAAAAGAATAGGTAGACAATATGCAGAGAAAGACACGGACACGCCAGCATCCACAACAACAACAGGCTGCGGCGAAGGTTGCGCTGGTACCGTTGTATAAGTGGCAACGACGTGAGCTGCGCCGTATAGTTGGCGTTGATCGGCCGCTACAGAAGCGATAGTACAGCTGCTTTTACAGTTATTCATACGATCAGTACAATCGCTTTCTCATATGATCTACTGTCAGCAGCAACCGTAATCAGAAGCTAGACGCGTATGATTCGTGCTGTCGCTCGGTCTCGTAGAAAGGCAAATGAAAAAACTGAAGTCGACCGTAAATGGGCTGGGGCGTAAGGGATGGAACGCGATAGAGAAATCACTACGATAGAGGGCAAGAAAATGTCTGCAAAGATGATAAGGTCGAATGTCGAGAGTATGTTTAAAGTACAGTCAATCGTTGCACCTACGATAATAAGGCACAATATTTCATTGTTTACTTGCGAAACATTATGTTTAATGGTTTTCAATTTGGTTATTCCAGGAGGATGTTCCCAACGGTCCGCGTATCGTTCAGCGGTCTACCGGCGATCTCAGCGGAGCACCGGTACCATGTGCTACTTGACATCGTCCCGTGCGACAACAAGCGTTACCGGTACGCTTACCATCGTTCGTGCTGGCTGGTGGCAGGCAAGGCTGATCCACCTTCGCCGAACCGTCTTTATCAGCATCCCGACTCCCCGTACGCCGCCGATCAACTGCGGAAGCAGGTCGTCTCCTTCGAAAAGGTCAAACTTACCAACAACGAAATGGACAAGCAAGGACATGTAAGTACCGACTAATTTCTACTAGAAAATTATTACACTTTGGCCTCATCAAGCGATGCGTTGCATTTATCGGTTATTTGGAAGCGAGCGTTCGACTTGTTCATCAATACTGCATGCAATCTTTTTCTGTCTTCCGCTGTCTCTCTCCTCTCTCTCTTTCTCTCTCTCTCTCTCTCTCTCTGTCTCCTTTCTGTCCTCCGGGTCAGCCTTTTCTCTTCCCTTCTTGTGTTTTCTCGCTTCTGTCGACAACCAGTTAAATCATCAAGGCCACCCAAAAGTGATGCGAAATCAGGGGCAGATTTATACTGTACATAGTTACTATACGTTAGTAGTCGCAGCAGAAAAAGTCGTGGTAATGGAAGCGGTCATCAAAGGAATAGCAACGCCGGCGACGGCTGCTGACAAGATGGCTAGCGAACGCGAAGAGGCGTTGAAACGTTCGCACATGAGAGGTAGTACTACTAGCAGATGAAATACGAGCTGTCGTTGTTATACCATTGTTCTTAGTCGACGTCATCTTTATCGTCGTCGTCGTCGTCGTTTTGTCATATGCATCACATATCGCCCTTGGATGGGTCGCCCTCTCGATGGAGCCGTCCGTGCTGCTAATGCTCTGGCCGCTGCAGCTGCCCAACTAAAAATGAGCCACCAGTATCCAGCATCAGTCCGTCCGAAGTGTCATCGTCCATCGTGTATCGCTCGGATTCCGAGAAGAATCTATCCACTGAACAAGTGGCGGACGGCAGAAGCCACTCCAGGGGCCGTGTCACCCCCAGACCGACTACAGTCGTCTGCTTGTACTTTGCTCCCACCTATAGCCACGAAAGGCGACCTCGACGATCTCATCGACAATCGTTGTAGTACGAGTAGCAAGCAGCTTATAGACCACCCGCTGCTCTCCCTGTCTCAGATAGGAGATGACAGCAAGCAACGAACTCATTGTGGCCTAACGTACGTGCCTTTAGTATAAAGCCTTTTGTTCTTGCTGATCGGTGCTCGATATGTGCTGGCCGAAGCTAGCACTTTCATTCGAAATAGTGAGTGTCGCCAACGAATGTTTACAAACACAAATTAAATAAGTACTAGACTAATGCTCTGCTCTTAGTAGATGAGTCATTGGAATGCCACAGAGACAATTTTGCTGGCTTGACTTCGTGCTCGTTGCAGGTAGCACAACAACAGCATCTTAGCATGCCCAGAAAACGCATCTTGACAATTTTGGGGAAGCAACGTCGCACGCTCGAACGCGGCTGTCTCCGTACCATTAGGTTTCGATGAAGCTATGTCTTCGATGCTATGCGAGGAATTCGTCTTGATTCAGTTGCTGTTACGATCGCTGTTGTTGACGCTTTGCTACATAATCGGCGTTACGAGGTGCCACTCACCCGGCCACCGACACACGACAGGCCTTCAAGTAGGCCAGCAAGCCAACAGACGTAGCGAAGTTTTGTCCGTTTCACAATTTTCGCCGAACCCGTATCGCACGATGGCAGTTGAAGAGATGACCTCGTCGAGGTGATGCCTGTCGATATTCATTGTCATCTGTTGTCTTTTGTACAGCAAGTAGTGACCATACGGAAAGAATACGTTGCTGCCCCCACTCGTTCCTGGTTTGTTTTTCGTTGTCATTGGAGATGGCTGTGATCGGCCATATGCACGTATCTATCAACCCACACAGAGTCTGTGTAACCGTAACTTAAGCCGGCTGAGGCTTGTTGTAATGAGGAAGATAGGAGAAGCCCTTTGGACTTTTCATGACTTTTATACCGTCAATATGAAGTATTCTTACTCGCAACAGGTCTCGATGGCAGAAAGGGCTCAATGAGTACTGTTCTTAGTATTTGACCACAATGTTTACCCGTTTTTACGTTGGGAAAGGCGTTGGCGCTTTGACTATAGTCGCGCTGCTGCTGCTGCTGCTGTTATTGATGACAATGATGGAGGTTGCCAACGTCATTATGTGCTATGCCCGTAAATACACACAAACAGCCAATAAACCCTATAAATAAGATCCCATACACTTTCACGCTCGCACTTATTATTAGGCAAACGTCGATAGGTAGGTAGCTATGGGCACAGTTAAAAATGAACCTGTTTAAAAGCCCTTTGATGACCGAACTGTTCCTCCTCGTTGCTGTCAAGATATCCATCGTTCGTGGTTCGTGCGATAGAGCGTTAACCGACCAGTCATACAGGAAACAGCCAATATATATTGTGTCTAAAGTAAGATACGGGGAGGCTGGTGCCGCCGCCACTGCTGCAGCGCACCCAACAGACCATACGAGACGTTGGCCTCATCAGCATATGAGGACAAGCAATGGCGGCGTTGCTGTTAGTGGAAACAGCAGCAGTAGCTTATGAGGTCACATCGAGATTTGTCGAGTAGCGCACGGATCGCAACGAGTCGTTTGTGTTCCAGTTCGTGCTGGTACGAAGCGTTTGCATGCCATGTGCTATCTCCACAGGCTCAGCACTAACTGCCTGCCACCCACCATGCTCGGGTACGTTGCGTACACGCACGGCACAGAATAGCCTAAAGGCTGAAACTTGGTACTGCTGTAACTTCAGGAAAAAAGAGAACCACTTGGTAGTTGTTGTCACAGTCTGTTTCATAGCCTATCAAGTGTCAACGGCTACCATGCCTGCCATGCTGCCTACCTATACTAGGTCTAATGCTCTGTGAGTAACGCTGATGCTGTTGCCTCCACTGTCAGCTGGTAACGTGTAGCGGCTATTTGCTTGCCCGACAACGTGGGCGTAGTGCGTGACGCGCATTCGCGTGTTGCTGGCTTTGCTTGAATGGTAATACGACAACAAGCAACAGATATCAGTTGATTGAGAAATAAAGCGAGTAGAGCTCGTTTTCGGTTCTTTGTTGTCAACGGCCTTTTTAATGCGGTCACCACTAGACAGATCGAATGAACCTGGCGGTGGTGATATGCTTACTTAAAAAGGCCAATCATTGGCACCGTCCTTTTTTTTTCTTGCTATCCTGGTGCTCCACTTGTGCGCTTATACGAGAGATCACGTGACCTTTTTATGTAAATATATTACATCCGGAGGTCAATGCAGAATTTCATTATCACCACAATTATATAGTTATTAGTACGAGTTGATAAATGTTTGGCCTTTCGTTGTTGTCAGGGGCAGCTCTTCATTGATGGTAAGTTTTATATGCGATGTCGTAGCTGCCTCGAAGTGAACGGCCGCATTCAACCCGATACCGCTTTTTTAATCAGTTCTAGAATCAGGCCATATGAACTTCAGTCGTGTGATCAGACCGCAGTTGTGTTTGGTGGTCAACGATTTCCAGTGCCCTTTTCGTTCTGCTTGTTTCCATCTCCAGATTTTTCTTTTCCATGCCTATTCTACTTTATCTTCTTGTTATTCGAGGGGGGCCAAAATGTAAATCAGCAGGGTAGCAACAGTATTTTGCTGGAGCTGTCATTTTCAAGTTCAACAATATTGTTGTTTCGGCTTACAGATTGTATTGAACTCGATGCACAAGTACCAGCCGCGTATCCACCTGATCCGGAGACGCGCCTCGGCAGCCAATAATCCAATCGGTAACGTCGACGATGAAGAGTGCACAACGTTCGTCTTTCCCGAGACGACGTTTACAGCCGTGACCGCTTACCAGAACCAGCTCATCACTAAGCTCAAGATCGACTCGAACCCCTTCGCCAAGGGATTCCGCGATTCGTCTCGACTCAGCGATCTCGAACGGTAAGTGTCTTGTTTTGGTAACGGGCCTTTTTCACATGACCCTGATGAGTTCAGTGTGGCAAAGCTACAGCCGCAACGACAGCGACATTGCGCCCATGTAATGTATCTATCTGTCAATGCAAAGTGAGATTGTCGTGGCGGGGTGCGGCATCGTGGCCTGACGTTCTTTGTTGCGCTCGACCATCTTAAGACTGGTGTGGCCACCAGCGCAGGCACTCTTATTTAGCTAGAAACTAAGAAGAAGAAGTGTCTTTCAGAGCGGAACGTACAAAGTCATTTCCTTCTGTCTTAAAAGCACTAAGACACTCACATAGTTACTCAGCGGGCTAGCGAACTTCCCAGAGTGAGCGAACGAAAGAAAGTCATATAGGTAGGAAGACAGCGCAAGAAGAGAGAGCTGTTACGCGGAAGGTAGAAGAGCGGTCGTCAGCGCAACCGGTGTGGTCCATGGAATCGAGTCTCGTGTGTGTGCGTCTATGCCAGCGGCAGCGGCGGGAACCTTTCAACTCACTTGTAGCTTTGCTGGTATTAGTGTTCTGGCAACAAGGCCATAAGTACTACGCATATGTCTAACCCTTGTTATTACACTGGCTGTGTTCCATCTGTTTGCAGCGAGACCATGGAGAGCATTCTCGGTGACAATCCATTCAGTCGACTCATGGCCGACCCTAGCGGGCTGTCAGGACACGAGGTCCTGTCAGGACTTCCTGGTGCCCCTGGCCTAACGGGAGCCGATCCTACTGCCTATCTGCAACATATGGCGGCTGCCTATGCCCAGCAGCTCGCTCTATTCGCGCAGCATGGGCCGCTTGGAGCCGCATCCAGCGCCCCGTCCAGCGCGACAGCCGAAGCCATTCAACAACAACAGATATACGCCTTACGAATGGCTGCCCTCAGTCAAGCCGCCCTCGTACAAGCAGCCCAGCAACAACAGTTACGTCAAAGTCCCCCGGTATCGGCATCGCGTTTTAGCCCGTACCCTCTAACACGGTCCACACCGCCACTCATGTCACCACCGCCTTCGTCTGTTGGCCAAGCAGGAGTACCACCACTACAAAGCCAGACAGGCGGTCTTTGCTTGTCTCTACCACCCACGCCTGGTCGTTCGAGTCCCCAAATTGACGTGTGCTCGCCCTCGCCATCTAGTTCCCCTGCGCCTGCCTCGCATTCACCGTGAGCGGAGCTGGAAGTAACGTTACGACCAGAAGAATCTTGCGCCTCGCCCCCACCTCCCTGCATTCACATGCCCCGTGATCCCATTGTCGCAAAATAATCCCGATGATCTCTTAAGCCTGTTCGAGAGCCTACATTGTGCGCGTTGCCAACAAGAACGGAAACTTAGCAATGGCCGCGTCTGGCAGAAAGAAAAGTGTTGCCCTAAAAAAAGGTCCTATTAATTATATTTGCATATTATTGACACTAGATTTAAGGCGTTCACTACAACTTTAGCCTTTGTCACGCCATCTTTGTTGTACTGGTATCGTACGCGACCACTGCTGCGTGCCGTTAAGCAGTTAGCAACCAAACGCTCGAATGACGACAATAGCACGCGCATGTATAGCACCAACAAAAAGGAAACAAATGACCCTTGAATAGAAGTAATGGTGGCATTCGCACAAGCACATGACTTGAGCCGTGAGCCCGTCGTACGCAGTCGATAATATGGGAGGTCTGAAGTAAACTGAGACAGATTTTCGGCATCTTCCTGACAACTCTGGCCGGTGAAATGCGATGCAGTATTAATAATAGACAAAACAAACGATACAGACAGACAAAGAGGACAAACCTCTACAATGAATAAATCTACCTATACATATTTAGGTATATAGTGTCACCGCTTGGTCAACGGGGATGCATGTTACTACTAATAGGTGGTGGCTCGTCAACGACGACGATAGTTTGGTCGCTCTCATCAGTAGACGGTAAACAATTTGACGCAGATCTATATATATATATGCACTTCCGTTCGGAGCGAGTGCGTCCGCCATTCCGTAGGCAATAATACAGAAGGCAATGAGGTACACGAAACGATAATCACGACGACTGAAGTAGTGATACTCAGACAGTGTATATGTGATGTGAGTGTATGTGTGAGCATTCGAACGTTTGTCTCTTCGCAGAAAGATATACATAATACGGATAGCGCTAAATAAAGAGTGCGACGACGCCAACGGTTTTTGAAGGCCTGTGGCCCCGCCGCAATATGTAATGCCAGGGATATTGCAGCCAATTCGACCCGCACACACACACACACCCGCAGACACACACATCGGCACCTAAACAATATGGTATAATCCGCTCGCTACCGTAACGACGTGCAGCGGTTGTAAGGAGATGACGGGTGCCGGAAACACCGACAAAATCCTAGTTCCCAATGATATCCTGTTATGTATAATAAAAAGTACATAGTTACATATTACATTATAATTATGGCTATAATCACTATTGCTATTATTCATAGCACCAATGGTAGTAGTTAATGCTTTAACACTCGCCCATCAATTGGACCGAGCCATATTTCTTTTCTGATCGATCGTGGCGAACACAATGGCCTCGCACATAGTGAGATCGGCGGCCTCCACGGCCCTGGCTGAATCACGAAAAAGGAAACGACAATAACAATAAACACATACGCGCCCACACACACACGTAGCTTTCTTTATTCACACAAACCGTTCACGAACACGTACAGACCGGAATAAGTGGTCCTACCTCCTAGATGCAATCTTGTACATATTGATGATAATAGTAGTAGTAGTAGTAGTAGTAGATTAACGATAAGAATCTATGATGATAAAGAAGAGGTCGTGTCTGTGTTCGCAACCAGGCAGAGACACGAAGTATCCCCATGTTGATGTCAAACGAATCCGCCATCGCTGGGAGAAGATGATGACGACGAAATTAAACTGGATCTGTCGTTGTGGTGGTGTCTAATCAGTGGTAATAACGATCATTACATTGATATTAATTACTCGAGGAAAAAAGACGCAGACGAATGGAAAAAGGAACGTAGCGTATTAAAACATCATGACAAAGTTCTTCACGAAGAATGTGGCAATAGACATGGCTAGGTATACATGATACGACGAAAGATCAAAGGAAACGATATTATTTATCTTCCATTGTCTTCACACGACAGAATTAACAATGGACAATCTGCTAACAAACAAAAATGCAAAAGAAACAAGTGTTAAGAGTACGAAATCGGGCCGAGTATTAGTGAATTCACTTCACAAGAGCCACTATTAAGGTGAAAATAGCAAACGCTAGAAATAAAATCTGAGAACACTTTAGTATACAATCTAAAATGGTTGAGGCCTACAGGAAAGGACAATGACTTAACGATATGACACGACGAAGAATGGCTTGTCCTAGATGTCTGCTTGAAGTTTTCAGCAGGTCAACAGAAACACATTTAGTTAAGATAAAGATTTGTGTGTACATGTGTGTATCTCTGTGTGTGTGTGTGTGTGTGTGTGTGTGTGTGTGTGCGTGCGCGCGCGTGTCTGTGAGTGTATGTGTGTGTGTGGCTGTCTGTCTGTCTGTCTGTGAAGTCGATAAAAACATCACAAAAACGCTAACAATAGAATGATTATATTATGGAAACATTATGATGGTGGAACTCGTAGCGATGGCTATTAGTATTATTATGCTGAAAATAAATTATATCGAATCCAATGTATTCAAATGGTGCCTTTTTTTTTTTTAAATCATACGACTAGATACAAAAATTAAGCGAGGATAACAGCCATTAAATAGATTTGATAAGTAACATAGGTTGAGACTTAACAAAATATAGCATGGCAACTACGGTACTCCGTAGCCGCTTTAGAAGCTGTTCCAATCCTAACGATTGAGAACCCCGACGTTGTAGTTACTTTTTACGCGAAATAGACAAGTTGAACTGCAACAACGGACTATAGAAAAGACCTAATATAGAGTAGTCGTATCCTATATGAAGCAAAGAAGGATCAGCAGAGCTATGGTTTCTATAAATCCTTTAAAATGCTCCTGTAAGACTTAGATTAGTTTTTTATCAATAAAATCTCGAATAATTTGTCTGCATGATTTCATGAAATATTAATACTTGAAATATTTTGCTCCTATTTAGTCACACGATTTGAGTTGTTTATTTCAATGGTGGCACCTTAATTTGGGTGACCTTCGGCCTCTTTTTTTTACGACAGAGGAGTAGCCGTCCAAACAAAGCCCCAAGCTAAAAAATATACATAAGGTTGGCTACCCGTATATAATTCTTTACAAGCCGGTTGTTGCAACGAAAATATTTCATGGTCTAGATATCTATTGGGGTGGAAGCTTGCTTGAATGCCTACGTTTTTATCATAAGCCAATAGTGGTTACGGCGTGCACCTGTAATAAAACAGATATTGATTGGTGCACGTGTATCGGACGGGTTGGATACTAGCACAAGTGTGTATTTTGTAAACGTTCGTTGAAGTTACCATTGAGCTTCAAGCAGCATTCGGTTTATCGGTCGTTTTTATCCGCCTCATCTCTGCCTGCTGCTTCACGAAGGCTGAAAAAACATATGACATATGATTTCTGGTATTCGTCGAAGTGCATGAATTATTAAAAATGTCATTGTTGACAACAAATGAATGAATTTTTTTCTTTCCTATTCGCGGTGCTAACATTAAAAACAGTCCGGGGAGCAGCTGCACGAACTGGGACTGAGGTGATGCTGTGGCCGAAAGCAAGCGTCGCACCAGACCTCAGCTTTTACCGGAAATAGCGTCGTGGAAGAACAAATCATTTGTACAAAATCATTGTCGCTTTCTTCAAGTGATTGTTCTTTCTTTCCACTAGCCTCTGCCGTTCTGCTGGGGCTGTTGGCTGTTTTGATCTATCATTAGTGCTTCTTGTTTATTGTCGACGCTCGAGAATTCGCTCACTGCTCGGCAATGTTGTAAAAGGTTGACTTATCACATGTTTGTCCGTCTGTCTGTCTGTCTATGGACGGTGTTAATCTCGAGTCCTTACAACTGTTCCACTAGTTGCTTATAGAGTGCATAGCTATTTCACGTAGAGCTTCCTACGTACGCCTCTATATACGCTGTTTTTTTCATTTGAATGGTGAACTGGCTGGAAGAAACGTAGCTGAGAGGGGCATCTCCGAAACGACTTCACTACAAACAAAAGCCAAAACACAAATTCCAAAATCAGCGATACAGATCTGCCTTTTGACGAGAACTAAAAATGTCGTCCACGACGCAGTCGATCGGCTGATCTTAACATGACAGCTATTGATGCCGTCGCGTCATGGATAGTGCTCCGAACGGGCCAACCTCTGTCCATCCTAATGAAGCTGTTTACGAAAAGCAAGCTTCAGACGTTGCGGTGACACCATGATGGGCATGTAACGGCGGCCAGACTCTTACCACACGTTCCGTATGTTACTTCTACACTTATGGAGCAGCCGCAGTCGTCATATGGATAAGTCAGTATGCTGCTTGAAACGAGCTGCGAAACCGTGAGACACACCATTTCTTTTTTCGACTTCCTTTCTATAAACGCGTTGAATTGTAGAACTCTGCCTAGTAGTCGACAATAACTGAAAAATACACAATTTTATGCTTAAAGGCAGACCGGTTCTGCTAAATGAGTGAAGATGACTTTAGAAGAGGCCGTATACGCATGACGAAAAGCCCGGCTAGCTTCTCAGCGGGAGCTGATCATGGAACCGATTGAAGATAGCGAGGTCAGACGCAAACGAGGCTCACGGGCCTTTTTACATATGATTGTCGTAAAGGAAGTAACAGTGGCTACCAGAATTTTCGACCGTTCATCATTAAATAGCTGCTGGTGACATGTATCTCATCGTTGCACCTACGATTTTCATTTCAGCTAGGCTTTCAATGACGAATTACCGTATAAAGCAAAGATACAAAATATGGACATATCAAGCCCACTTCTGAAATACTTATTCTTTTTTCTGTTCACATGTAAAGTCATATTTTAACTATGTACAATACTAGAATCGCGCGTAATATTAAACACGTAGCTCATGCAGAGGCGCATCTAACCGCCGCAAACCTGCGTGTCAACTATGGAACAACGGCTTTTGCTGTGATGTCTATGACACAATATAGGTGTCGTATCTCTGTAGAGATCACAATGACAATCAAACGGAAAATCATGTTTAGCTGTGTCGAAACAAGTGATATTATGTATCTACGTCACACACTACGAATTAGTTGTCAACACTATGGCCCCAGCGAAATGAGCTCTCCTGGAACAGACTCTTGTGAAAGCTATCCTCAATTCGGTAGTAATGGCGGCAGCCGTGGTAAGCGGCGAAAACTACCGTGACAACGGCGATAATAACAGTGAAACTAATTCGAGGTAACAGTCGATCATTCTGCAAGCGGTCCATACCTTGTATATTCCTATCTGCATGATGTCATTATAATTGATCCTATTGCCCTATTGGATAAAGCCATGGTCTAGATGCCCATTGTGGGAATTAGCCTTATTAAAACATTGGCTATCGTCGCCGAGTACTTCTCGGTCGTAACGGCTCTCGGATCTCCATTGGCATATTAATGACGAGCTTTCTACCAAAAATGGTTGCAACATGTTCATACGGCCGGCATGCATACGCCTGTGGCTAAATATGGAACGTGCACAATCTATACAAAGTATTGCTACAGAGACAACTGCATCAATTCACTCCTTGTTGAATCGGCCAACAGTGTCCCCTCTGATTTACAGTCTCACTTTCTTTATCAGTGAGCGACCCGTTATATATATATATATATAGACAAGGTGTACGAAAACATGCGGCCATTATAATTTAACTGGATCATTCTCTTGTTGACGTCGCAATGAATAGGGCCAATCACTTTAATCTACTGCAAGGATATGTTTTACCACACGTTATTCCCTCCTTCACCACGGAACTTTCTCTTAGCAAACGTGGTTATTCTATTTTTATAGCAGGACGCAGTACCTGCACAGTATTATTTGATGTAAAAATATATCCTGATGAAAATGTCCAAACAGCTAGGGCAAACGAAAATGTCCCGTGGAATATCTTGCCCATTTGCCAGATTAGGCGTTATTGAACTTTTCCATGAAGGGCACCTTAAAGATAGAGGTCACGCGACGCTGGAAGATCTGTGAATTGATGGCACGCCATTAATAATAATAATGTATTGATTAAAATTGTGATATCAGTTGTAGGAGGAAAAATTATACAATTTATGTACATTGTTTGGTAAATTAAATATTTATTATACGCAAAAATAAAAACGTGTATACATTGTTTTGGGATGCCCTGTATGTATGTATACTTTCTACAAAACTGTCTCAAAATTGTGAGGCTTAATCGTGTATAGTATACAGAAAGATACATCTATCGACCTATGCGATAATAAAATAAACTGTTACACGTTATAAATACTCTATTGTAAATACGTACAGTCTACTTAAACAGGGTCTGTGCACGCTTTATAGCACCTATGCACGTGCATGTAATCGATATGCGTGTGTATCTGCCGTGACAGGAGTTTCACGTAGCACAGACGGGTCTTCGTCAGTCTACTGCCCGCTGGCAGGAGACAGCGACTGCCTACTTCCACTCTTTGGAGTGAAAGTGGTACTTGTAAGTGTATAATGGTAGAAGGCTCACGATGGTGGACTATAGCGTGACAGGATCGATACAAATGCATAGCCACCAACAGCGCCATTCGCCCCTCCGAAGGCGTTCAAGGCAGCGACAGTGATAGTATCAACGAAGTACCGACTAACCGCTAGCAGCAGCAGCAGTAGCAGCAGCAACAGGGGCAAGCCCACACCAACAGAAGACCGAAGTGACCTGTGTAGTAGGAAAGCTAAAAATTGCTTCTTCATTGTTATATCACGCCGTTAGGGAGAATGATAATTCGACGACTGTTTAGTCGATAGCAGATAGACTTCAGTTGTAAGAGCATCATTACAATTGCCTCTTATCGACCAATGAAATTATATGTGTATATATATGTGTGTATGTGTGCTGCTATTGTAACTGAAGAGCGAAGTGCTTGTGTTTATAACATCCGAGACAACAGGCCGGACTAACATGACTTTATTACGGGCATGTATATGCACACATATAAGCTGATGCTAATGCTGGCTTTCCATGCGTACCGCCGTCACTTCCATCCATACGACTGCTGATATCGCGACGCGCAGTCGAATCCGACATGGCTGGCGATGATTGGCCACTGGGGCAGCGGCACCTACGGTTGTAAATCAGAAAATAAGTCAAAGGGATATAATAAGATGATGATACCGAAGCCACCATTTTCGTCAATATTCCGGACGGCTTCAACTATTGTTGTTAGAATATGTTATACAACTAGGTGTCTCGCATTAACTAACAGATAAGAAGCATGCACGAAGAAATAGACTGATGGTACTATCTGCTCTGAGGTTCTGGTCAGGCCGGTAACAATGCCAGTGCATCAGTTTACACTGTCGCTGCACTGGCATTGCTAGACATCATCGCTAGATAGGAACTAAGCCAAAGCACTTGGTCCTGGTAGCAGCGATAATTATATAATAAAATATAGAATAAAACCTAGATTTAATTATACGACGCGGTTCCTACGAAGGCATACAAACGGCAATATACAATATGATCACTGCGGAAACTGCTGTTTGCGGACACGACCTGTATTCCGCCAGGTCGGAAACCTTAAAACACCTTTCCTCGCTCATGTTAACAGCTAATAATAGAAGGCAGTAATTCTAGTAAACAGTAGCAATGTGGATTTATTGCAATAGCTCCTGGTAACAATATGGTCGAGGGTGCGTCGCGATCACAGGTCACCAGTTACAGGTTTGACCTTGTTACGTTATTCAGTAATTAGGACATACTATTTATGCAAGAATAACATGCTACCATATATAGGGAAATTTTTAGAATTGTCAAACACATTTTATTTACTTTTGCGAATCAAGCTAAGCAGTCAATTTACAAGTATGAACTGTAGTAAAAACGCCTTTTGACCAAAGAGCATATGGTCTTATGCGCCTTACCCGTACGCCTAACCTTATTACCTGTACTATCACGGTTACCCCGGAGATCATTTTTACTCATTAGGTTATGATGAAACTGTCCACGCTATTAACCCGCATCGACGGCACGTGCGCCTGAAACTTGAACAAAACACAGTTTGTTTCTGACGACGCACCCCCTCCTTGCTTACTCTCTGTGTGTCTGCTAAAAAGATAAGATTAATATAGGCAAGCAGTACTTGAAACAAACGATGAACTACTCAGATTGCGTACACTGAAAATATATAGTTGTATTATTGTAGGGGAAGCGTGCAAAAATGCATACGAACGATCGATAGGAAGCGGAACAACGACTAAACCGAAGGAGTTCAAATTGAATTTAACCAAAAGACAGTAGTGGGAAAGCTTTTAGAACTCCTTTCAGCGTATTTTCTATGAAATGTATGTTCTCACAGCCACTAAAAATCTAGTTGAGCAACATCTGAAAGTTAAGCGTGCCGACCGGCACAAAATACGTCCTCTGCCGAGAGAGAGATCATCGCTTCACAGGTGGTAATCTATCTGTGAGGCGACACGCTAAGCCACAGCCGACCTAATGATATCGACCAATGCGAAAACAGATCACACGACCGTGACTCGACACGTTTGTTCCCTGGTCATTGCCGACAAGTCGATGAAGACTGAAGATATTTAGGTTCGAATTGAACGTTACTCGATTTCTATAAAATTAGCTTGCGATTTACCAGTGAGTTATACTCGATCCATTTCAACCGGACACAATTCCATAATACCACAGATCTATCAAAGCTAGAAATCTCTAGATCTATAGGATATACCGTTCTGCTTTTATGAAATGAAAATTTTAGCGGTTCATTCGAAAATGCTGGCATAGTGTTAGCTTGTATATTAATCGTGTTTTAACACTTCACTGAGTGTTACAGGAAATGTTTTTTTTTTTTTTTTTTTCTTTTCACTATCGACTATGGGCAAAAGGTGAATTTTTCGAGCTATGTCCGGTACCGCCGTTAGACATGCCATCAGACCGGGCGGTTTAGCAGCACACCACGAAATCTGCCCACATCCAAATTCGAACCCAGAATACTACGTACCCCACGAGATTCACAAGGAAACACAACACTCATTGTGT
Organism: Varroa destructor; assembly: GCF_002443255.2. Classification (NCBI taxonomy): domain Eukaryota; kingdom Metazoa; phylum Arthropoda; class Arachnida; order Mesostigmata; family Varroidae; genus Varroa; species Varroa destructor. The sequence continues at coordinate 9,334,750 of NW_019211456.1, forward strand.
CATTACCGGGACATAGGCAGGATATTGATAACGTATATAATATGAGTTACTATTATACTACTTTTGGATAGGACGAAAAAGCGTTCGTCGTCGCGTTGGTCTTATCACTTGCACCGAGAACATATACGATGAAAGCACAGAGACAATGGCTAAGCAAAGCTGAGATAATATCTTCGCACTGATGGTGTTAGCGGTGTCTAACACTTAACGCCTTGTTGAGAAAAACGAACGTACTGATTATTTATAAAAGAAAACGATATGTCAGTTTACGTCTAATCAAGTGTCCTAATGCTAGATTCTGCCTATTAGACAACAACTGCGCTCGTGGCGCAGAAGAAGATAAAACGTAACAGATACTAATAGACTATATCAGAAAACGCGATACATCCAATAGCGGAAAAAAAATAACAGAAGTAGTCGCAATACGCCATTAGATAAGAAATACGGAGCAAAAAGAACAAATACTATCCAGCTTTGTTTCTGACGAGGTTGGCCTGACTCTCAAGATGTGAAGTTGTGCAATACGACAGAATTTAAAATGGGCGCTAGAGTGGCAAAATATTTGCGTCTCCTTTTAGTCTTGCACTAGCGAGACGACCAACGATACGCGTTCAAGATTCGTTTTATTATTCGACGCTTGTTCAAATCTCTCTCTCTCTCTCTCTCTCTCTATATATATATATATATATATATGTATATGTATATATATATATATATATATGTATATCTGAAATCCTACTTAGAGTAGTCGTAATGCTTATTGTTATCGTTGTTACTTTATAGTCGCGGGGTGTAGGATGGGGGGTTTCCCAGAACAGTAAACTAAAGTAAAGCAATCATATTACATTGTTTACCTAAAATTCTGGAGTTATAATCAGTCATTAGCAGATGTATCAAACTTCTAGATGCTGGTTGCGCCGTTAGAGGGTTAGGCTCATCTCTAATCGTCGTGTCGCGGAGGGAACGTCAACTCTCCGTTGACGCATTGACGACACTGTGGAGTCAGACAGATAGAAATGCGTCCTACAATGCATCAGGCATCCAGCAGGGCGAAGCTTTTGGTCTCTAAGGCGCCAGACTCTCGTGTTTTCCGTAGAAACCATTGGCTACGTGCATTGTTCTGCAGAAGTTCTGCGTCTAGCCAGTCGGAGCAGCTAAGAACGTGGTTGAGCATCAAACTAGACGCTGCGAGGTTCGCTACAAAAGAAGAGAAACAAACTGTTGGAGTCTACCTCACACCTAAAGCTAGCGAACGAGAACTTCAGTGTGCTTCTTGTTGAGGGATGATTCAACGAATTGCTTGACTTTAGCTTCGTGCGTTTTGAGGAGACAATCATGTAAGTCCACGAAGACTAGTCAAAACTCCAGTAGGTTAATTTTCTTTATTCAACAAACACCTTCCTCTGCCCCTTCGTTTTCATACCATCGCCCCATCGACCTCGGTCCTGCTCGAAAGCTTGCGAAATCTTGTGCGCGGATCCTACGCGCGCTTAGACGTGCCTATGACAGCACTACTTGTTGTATCAACCACCTATGTCTTGTGACGTCTACAGCGTCAATCGAATTGGGTGGCATTTGCTACCGGCAACAGGATTCCGAAGCGTCTCGTCTTTCGACTTCCTGGACCACACCGGCTGCGAGGCTGCCGAATACAGGGCAACCCTGTCAGCTCTTACAGTTTACCTGTGTGGCTAAATTTTTCGGCCGTCTACAATGAAAATTTACAATCGCACTTGACGTAGTACTGCAAAGACTTCCCTTGACGCTGCTACTGACTCTGTTTCTGCGTTCGTTTGCTATCAAAAAGGGCGTTTCCCTCCTCCTAGTAGTCAACTTCACTAGAAACTTAATTTCAGCCAAGAAACTCCGGCCTTCCTAATTCTGTTCTCTTTACTAGTACTGCTGAAGTCGTCCGAAAATCAATGAATTAAGCCGTTTGTGATATCTTCTTTCTCCTCATGTGAGTGATGCTTTCTTTCGCTGACGCCCTCGTTGCTGTTGCTGACGCTTCGTTTGCTGCAATTTGTCCGAGTTAATTTACTCGAGCAGGGCGCGAATATCAGCCTCATCTGTCAGTAAACAGTAGAGTCATACAGCCGTTTAGATGCCTTCAGAAAGTTACCACCGCCACCGGCATCGTCGTTATAGTTGTCGGGGCCGCAACGACCCCCGGCTGCCGGTTGTTGATGCATCTCTTCGCTCCGTTTTCGCCGCAGCCATCAACCCAGCACTTATTTTTGGTTTTCTCGCGCCGAAAAGGTTCGCGCTCCGCATTTCACTTGCAGTGAGCTACAGCGGACAAAAATAGTAGCATCAGGCGCAATAGCAATCTCCTCGCTGGCATTTTTCACTTTACTAAAATCAACCGGCCAATTTAACGTCATCGTTATAGTCGTTCTTCGCTGCGGCGGTGTCGGCGTCGGCGGCGGTAGCAGCAGCAGCAGCAGCATCGGCCACGGTGGTGGCATGCCGCTTGCCCTTGGTACGCCCTCGATGCTTGTTGTCTGGCCGAGACGCGTCAAACCGTGGATCGGAGTCAGGGGTATTGCTGACTGAGCAATGCATTTTCCAATGCATAGATCTGTTGCACACCTGAAAGTGCCGACGTCCATACGTCTACACGCTGAAGGAAACACGGAGACGATACACGACCACAACTCAGCAGCGCGCTACACCATCGATACGATGACGATGCTGTCCATGCGTTCATGTTGATGAACCTATTCCCAATTGCGATGGCAACTCCAGTGGATAGCTCGAGAGAGGTGCCGTGAGACAACACATCGATGACGAATGCTGCGCAGAACGGATATCACCGTTGTCGTAGCTGCCTCTATCAGCATTAGTGATGGTACTGTTGTTGTTGTCTGACGATGAAAACAACTCGCTAACAGAAAGCAACTTGTTCCTGTTCTAGCCGAAGAAAGAGTGACGAGTTTGGCCGTCAAGAGTGGCTAGCAACGAAGGCAATGGACGAAACTGAAGTCACCTACATTTTCTCGTTACCTCGTAGGTGAACTCCAATTGCATCAACATCAGCATCTATCTGACAGTAGCGCTCAGTAGGCAGCCAGCCATTTCAACTGTTATTGATGACATGACAAGCTCTAATTATGGTCGCTCGATGATGAAGACTCTGACGTCACTTACCCGATTTCGGCTGTTGCTATTGGCGTCTACAGGCTTGACCGCTTCGCTGGTATTCGATTAGACGGAGCTCAGAAGATCGCTGTAGACGCCACGCAACGCTGACACAAGTTCGCTCGTAAGGTTTATGTTACACGATTTAGATAGCATTGTACTGTCAACACGACGTCGAATAAGCATCAGCAGGCTTCCGCCTGCTGATGCTTATTCGACGTCGGACGAAACTGTATGCTATATCGTGCGACGCAGATCGTAACAACTGAGCTAGGCTCTGATTGGTGTTTGTACCAAAGCTTGCCAGTTGTACGTACGTATTTTCCGCTTTTTACTAATGTCACTAGGTAGGTATTACTCGTTGGTGGTGATGACTGCGGCTGCAGGCATGCCGACAATGCAGTCTTGTCGATATCAAACAACTAATCGTCTCTATGCTGAAATCGATGATGGCCATAATCATCACTGACGTTTGCTTTGCCACGTGACAAATATCGATACTAACGCTAGCCGGCCGAAGCCGCAAATAATCAGGCGGTGACGATGCTACTAGAAGCAGCAAGCGTCGTTACCGTTAGCTGTTCGAGGGACGATGCGACGCTTATTACGGCAACTTCGACAAAAGCACAGACCAGTGTTCTACCTATATACGCACCTTTGACATACACTAAATAGATTAAAGCTTGCGATTCATGTAGTCCTTCTAGAAGGGCTGGAAAAGAGGGCCTTTAGTCAAGAGTATTATTTATCCTACTAATAATAGCAGCACTAGGCCCTTCATTACATCAGGTCCATATTATGACAACACCAACGTCCATATATTGCTCTGTTGGACGAGAAAAGGCGGAATACAAACAGGTCTTCTATCTTCCAGCAGCAGATATGACTAGAGCAAGATCTATTACTAGCATCAGCGGTGTTTTCTTGGTTCATCGTCATCATCGTCGTCGCCACAAGTAACAGTCCCCGGTGGCAACTGGCGGTGGCAGCTCGTTTGTTAGGATACAGGTAACAGAGGCAATGCGCCAACTTACGCCTTTAGACGCATCCAGCCAGACGACAGATCGAATCCAGTCGTCGTCCTCGTCATCATCGCCGTTAAATCGTATCGGTTCACTCCCTCTTTCAGTGGCAGCGGCAGAAGCACATAGAAGTAGTCGGATACCTAAGGGTTGTTTTTCTGCGAACTTCCAAAGGGAACCCCGCTACATCGTCATTCTTCTATTCACTGTTCTATAGTGCGTGTGCTCACTTGGCACTATCCTCATTCTAGCTTATTTCTTTCGATTTGCCTAATCGATTATTTAGGTATTCAACTTTGAGAAGGCTCGTGCTGCTGCTGCTGCTAAAGATGACGGCTGAGTCGATCCCGATGATGCTGGTGATGAAACTGACGAACTTCTTCGACACTCTTCAGCGGTATGGTTCGGTCTTCCTTTCTTCTATGTAATCGGCTGTGTGATGGGTATCCATGTCTTTGTCATGGTCGTCATCGTCGTCGTCGTCGTCGTCGTCGTCGTCACAATCATCATAGTGGCACCGTACACATGCACATATCCATTCCGTAATAGCGGTATCGCGCTTTCTAGCGAAGGTGTGAACGTAGGGCGGTCTCTCAGTGCGGCAACGCTTCGTCGTCCCTTCGGCTTCTGCTGCTGGCCATCGGCCGGCCGGCCGTTCGTTCGTTCGTTCGTCCGTCTCTGTTCGTCTGTTCGACATTCCGCGGAGTCATCGAAAAGCGCGGCGCTCCCTCGGTAATTACAGGCCGACACCTCCGGCGGTAACAGCCGGCTGCTTGGAGGAAGACCGCCACTACTGCTTCTGCCGCTGCTGGTACGAGCTACGAAAATCGACCTTTTAGTGAATCTAGCAGCTTCAAAAAAAGCCGACAGCAACACAACAATCGAGCCGACAGCTACACAATCGAGTGATGGCCCGACTTCGTGAGGTGCTGATGCCCTCAACAGCGGCTGCTGCTGCCAGCAGCAACATCAGCACTATGAACAGCAATAACAGTATCAGTAACATTAAATCCAAGATAGGAACAACAGTTCTTGGACATAGCCTGCACCTGAAGGATCCTCTCCTTCAGTACGCAGCAGCCACACATATACACACACGCACTCCATTTCAATCCATTGTCTACCCACATTTCCTCGTGGTCGTCGTCGCCGGGTTATCGTCGTGAATTAGCTAGACCTATGTATGCATTTATTCCCACGCGAAGGAACTACAGAACTATTGGATAAAATAAATGCGCAGGCCTAGTGCGGCTGTGGAATCACTTTCACGTACATCCAAGTGCTACCAATGCTGCAGACTCCTTGTAAACAGTGCTCAAGAGTCAGACGTAAGCATGCTCGATATGAGGGTATGCAACGGGTGGTAACGCCATTGCCACTCAATACGCTAGTTGTTTGTTATCTTTCCAAAAGCATGTGGACAGGGCAGAGATGTTTGACCATGGTCGGAACAAAGCTATTCTCCGCTCGTTCCGTTAATAACCAAGTATTTGTTAATATAATAACGAAAAATCTCCCCGTCCTGCGCAATCTGCACAGCTTGCGTCAGAGACTATCCTCCTTGCGAAGTATCGGCATACCATCTAAAGAAGTCCGTTCCTTCGATCGATCTCCTGTTGTCCGCCGGCGTCAGCCGCTCGAGGTGGAGTGAATGATAATTCAATGGTCATAATGCATTTGATAAGCGCAACTGCAATCGAGAAGCGAATATCAGGGCTTGGCAAACGCTGTTAAAACTGTCGACTCGAGTCATTGGCGGATGCTGTCACTATCAGAGGTGTTCTGTTTGCTTCCACATTGTAGCAAGCTGCCGGAGTTCTTGAACGTTGTCGTCTGAGCATACAACAATGTCTGGACCTCGGTCTTGGTGCTTCTGAGACACAGCATGTCGAGTCTGACTAGGGCGCTTCGTTGTAACCGCTTAACACATCTTCGCTTGGCTACCTATTGGTGTGGCAAGGGGAAGGTCAAGAAGGAAAAGAGGATGACGTGTCGCTGCCGGCAGCAGCGGCGGCGGCATCATCAACGCAATATGTCGCCCGAATTCTCGATAAGGGCCTTTCGTCGACCTCTGTACCAGCGTTAACGATAGTGATGCCATAACCGCGACACTGCGACAAAAGTCCGAGCCCAAGCCGAGTAGACGCCTAGCTACCTAGATCGGCATACAAAGCATAACAAATCAAACCTTAAAAAATCAATGGAGGTTGTGTATTATTAGAGATGAGACTAGGATTACTTTATAAGTATATTTGACTAAATTTAAAGTTGTGTTGCTATTTGAAGGCAAAATAATCTGTACAGTTAATCAGAATCGATATGCCCCCGCTGAAATTACTACAGGATTTTCTTAATACGCTGTCCTTGCGACGTCATACGATTATATACCTTCTGATTCAAAGCTAGGCTATAATTACGCTGAGTAGATCATTGGCATTGGGCTGCTTTAGAACCATATACCCCGCAAGCTTCATCAACAATAACCGATTTTGTTTTCATGCTTCGTCATTGGTGAACTAATACCATACCACCTGTTGGCCACCAGACGACCAGATTCTCTGAAGTTCTACGAGGCAATTTGATCATTTATCGTTTCGTGCTGGCAGCCAGCCGTTAGCAGCCCGAACTATTTGGTCAGTTGTATTTGAAAAAGTATCGTACTTTGAATTGAAGAAACCACACACCTTTCGAGTAATTAGATATACGTCACCTTTCGTCTATTTGACGCAAGGTATTTTTTGAAGTTGTACGAAAATTGGAATAATTAATCCCAGTTTCAGTAGTATATATAGACGAAGACATTTTTCGCTTTTTTTTTTTCTGTTTTGTTTTGCAATTCGTTTTCTAACGTTTTTTTGGCCATATATGTAACATCAGTTCCGTCAACATTCTGCTCCACCGGTTTCCTGTACCATATACAAATATGTACACTTACATAAAACAACATCCCGCTATTGAAAGGCTGTTTCACTGATGTGTGAGTAACAGGCCTCCTGTGTCCTTCCGTGTTCCCTATCAAATAGGCTCTGCTAGGAGCGTTGTTCGGTATCTATCGAAGCCGACAAATTACAGAACGCCTTCTCCGCCACTCCCCTCCAACCCTCGCCGCCTGAGACTAGAACGTCGCTCATCGACTGGGCTCAACTTTTGACCACTTAGCGTTTCGACTGTGGATACCTTCAACGCCACTGCATACGTGGCCTAAACAGCTGATAGATGCCGGGTCGAAAAATCTAGCCAAGGCTGGACTAGAATGTACGAGCAAGACAAGAGAAGCCACTGGGGCAAGCTCGATTTTGCTTAACAGCCACCGTGACAATTAAGCTGTTGCTAAATCGATTGATCTGTACTGGATTTTCACGTAAGCGTTGTATTCGAGGGGTGATAATTTCATATCAAATCATTTTGAGAATGAAACACTGTTTCAGGTCTCGAGACAGCCTCACTTTAGAGAATTAGCAGCAGCAGCAGCAGCAGTAGTATAAGGGGCTACCCATAAAAAGGAAATTAAATATTATATTACTAGACAGTGGGTGCGATTTTACGTTCAAGTTTTCTTTCCAATAAAAGTTTACATACTTTTAAAAACTAACAACCGAAATTATTTCAACTACTTTTTTAAGTAAATTTTTGTCCAGTATAACTGGGTAAGTATGTTTCGAGTTCGATGTCCGGTGTCGCTGTGAAGCATTGCGCTCGACCGTTCGCTCCCATTACACAAGAAGCCGTGTGCCCATGCCCGGGATCGAACCCAGACCATAACGTGTTTTTGTGGTTATCTCGTAAATACGTTATCTACCACGAAGGTGCTCTCAATCCAGCCAAACTGCAGTTTCGAACTCGAAGGTGGCATATGAGTGAATTCATTCTATTATGCAAGTGTAATTTAGTTCTAATCAAATGAGAACTTCATTGTAAGATAACTATAGGATGCTGATTTTGATCACCCCCTGTCACCTTTAACGTTACGACCTCAATATAGTCGGCTGTACATTCAGAGCTGCTTGCCTCTGGGGAACATTCGTTGTTTAATCAGGCCTCTGTTTGAGCTCTATAGTGAGATGACACAGTTAATTTACGCATAAGCTTAAGAATGTGCAGACTGACGTACGGTGGCGACGAGTTCTTGGTCGCCCATATTCTCGATAACAATGGATGCCCATCTTGATGAGTCGGCTGAGGTCGGAAATGTCTTTGGGTCTGATTGGTGGCAACACAAGAAGGCGCTAACTAACTGCCTTCAGCGACGACCACCTAGATCTCTGTCCCGACTATCGCTGTCATTGCTAACCGAGCGTGTTCCGTGTATCACGGCGCGTGCCCGTCTCATTCTCATAGGGTAAAGTGCTTGTCCCTTGCGGCCGGGTGTCGAGCGACTTTTACCAGCTAACGTTCCTTCTAGCAAAAAGTCATTCACCAGCCAGAGTATAGTGAAGTGTCTGCCGTACACATCGCGCTTGTTACTTACTATTTGTGTGCTATCGACGCGTCCGGTCTAATAATAGTGTCAGCTCGCCTCGTCCGACAACAAAATGTAAGCAGGGAGACAACGAATCTCGAGCGCAAACAGGACGTCGGCCGCTATCTGTTCACGACAGATCTTTGTCTGTCCAACATGTCCACACCATCAAGTGGAGACAGAAATCGCACCCTGACAACGTGTCTGCTATCTATTCTACGTGACTTGGTCTGGTGAACGAATACACAGTCAGTGTAGAGAAGCGGAGCAATTTCCGAAGCGCGTGCCAATACAATGTATTACCAAGCGGCCTAGCATGTTGTAGCAATCATCATTATTTTTTTAAAAACGATTCAACCTCTCTGTGCTGGGCTAATCGTTGTTTCGTGCATGTTCGTAGAATGATTATTTGTCTGTCTATCATTCCGCTCGAAGCCATTACTGAAGTGAGTTCTGGTTGCGCCGTGTACAAAGGGTTGATTCTTCAAGATTCAGAGGAGACATCGCCGCCGTCAACAGAAAAATTGGAACGGTTCCAGATGGAGAGGCACGAGTCGGGAACTCAACGCCGGCATCATCACTCAGTCGGCGGTTGCAGATGAAGAAATGAAGCTGTCGGCAATCGGTCCCGCCAATGGTGGTGTCCTGCTCACAAACTGGGCGACTGACTGCCTCTCGAGCGACGGTCAAGCCTCGGAGTTGGGCAACACGGCCGCTGTCTTGTGTACAACCAGCGCATACACGAGTCAGCCAACAGGCGAGAAAACAGATTGCCTTAATGATGCTCGTTAGAGCTTCAAATATATTATTCTAATTAGCATTTGAAGACGAACACCGCCGAGTTAGGCGGGCGTAAAGTACGTACGGTACACGTAGCGGATCAGATGGCGTGCCATATATATATACATATATATATATACATATACATATATATACATATACATATACATATATATATACATATACATATATATATATATATATATATATATATAAAGTGCTACCGATTCGACTTAAACTGCATGTTTAGTGGATGGAATACTTAGATAAAGGTCCAATACGGACCTAAAGTGTCAATTGAACAACAATGCAGTATAACGTACTTCTGCGCTAACTTTTGCGGGTAACTGGGACAGTGTCGCTCCTTCATCCGTACTCACATTTACATAGAAACCTTATAAAAATACCGCCTAAAACATGCTCGAGAGTAAGGCTAATGCAAACAAGTTTTCTTTACTCGCTTTTATTGGCTTCATCATACTTTCCAGTACCTTGCAGTACATTGTAAGCTAATGGGCATTTTCTCGGCAGTCTAAATGTACTTTCAGGGTGCTCGCGTTAGTTTAAAGAATAAAACCACTAGCCACGGACGCCAACTTTTTCGGGTTGGTTGGCGCAAATAGTTAAATACCAACATCGGCGCTAGCAACTGTGGTAATTTTACTTGTTCTTCTGCTTCAGCCCTATTGTATAATTTTTTACATAAAGTCAATCGATACACGAGAGGGGAACTTAGTAATCACGTCTATCAAAGCGACCGCCGGATTAGCGATGCAATGACCACATTGAAGTCACGGGCATATAGCAAAAATATATTAAGCCTTCCCGGCAGCTCCCCCTGTGCCTGAAACGTTTAGCATTTGAGATAGGCATTACATCGTCGCGTCATCGAGCGGAGCGAAAATGGAAGGGCCGAGACACTATAACTTTCACCACAGGATCTTCCTTGCCGATCCATTTAGTGATACCATCGCGACTGATGAATATCGCAAGCGATCTGCTCTCACCTCGTCACGATATGGCGGTAGCGGCAAAGATAACCCATCGCATAGACTTCCTAGACAGCTCCTTGTGCGTCCCGTCACCGTGTCAGTTGTCCAGCAATATGGTACCCGCGAGATCTACACCTTCGACTTCATTCCTTCGATTAGTCAGACCGATTGCGATTTTGAATAGAGACTCCAGTTTGGACACATGCGTACATACACGCACAATCATATTCGCACGCTATACAAATTCATACTATAATCTACAACGAGTAAACAAATAAACAAGCATTTGGGAGTTCAGTGGTATCACCTTTATATCTACCTATGTATAGCTCGCCGTTTCTCTTCGCAGTCCCCAAGGTGACAGACTTCGGACGAGAAGTCCATCGCCGTTTCCAAACAAACAAATAAAGATCGTCCGTCACGATAACCGCAGTCCGCTAGCGTCTGACAATCACTTCTCATACCGCCGATAGAATACTCCCGACCTTCGACAGCATGACACCATATGGAGTAGCACCAGCTAACAGGCCAACTGACTCAGCCATTCTCCGACCTCGGCCTGTACTGCATCAGAGTCCCGTATAAGTATGTACAGGACCGGCTAATACCCTGAAAAACATTCGTCGCCATAGCCTCGCTACGACAGCCTCTCTATGGTATGCTAGCATTACTAACTGCCGCTACTACTATTATTAACTGGTTAGCAGTCGAGGTATGAGACTCAACGAACCCAAAAATTCTTCGTGACGCACGGAGCGCTGTCGCCTCTACGGCAACTCTGCTTGCCTGTCTGCCTGCCTGCCTGCCTGCCTGCCTATCCGCTTATCTCTATAGTGGATCCGGTTTGTTCCAGCGTGGCAAACAGAGTCAAGCTTGGAGGAAGAGGGTGCGGAGGTGTTATCTGATATGATCAGTCGGGTCTCTCGCATTCTGAAAGCAGATTGCAGATTGAAGAAGCCGCGTACTCCGCACTCGATCCTGGGTGCCTTGTCACTGCGAGTCCTGAGGTGCGCGGTGTGAAGTTTCCTCGAAATTAGCTGCGTATTGTTGAAGTCTGAAAGTCGAGATAGGTTTGAAAAAGGGGGTGTGAGTCCGTGGAAAGAATGACTACCCGATATAACTGATTGAAAGCTAACAATGCTTGAATGTGTGGTGATTGTATGGACTAGAGATCATGTGCGCGTCTACTTACACTTATGTGCTTCAATGGAGGACGAGGAGAGTACGAAAACGAAAAGCAGTAGGGGCGGAAAAGGCTGTTGAAGTGTACAGGATGTGACACATTTACGCGAGATAGACGAGCTGCATTAGAATTGCCGCGGTGCCCTCAGCAACACACATGCATATATATTTGTGGACCTTATCTCGAATCCCTATATCCGCATAGCATGCTTCCACTGTTTTTTTGCACACCCACTCGAAAAAGGGCTTTCCAAAGCTGACCGAAGATCCTTTTGCTATCAACGCCAAGTTTGTTTATCGGTTCGAAATGTTCTTCGTGTCTCTAAGCGTGTTACAGCGCTCATCAAATGACACATAAAACGATTTGTTTCGTTCTTGTATGACTACCACTGCCATCTTATAATGAGACCATTATGCCGAACAAAACAGCAGCGTACGTTTGGTGACATAACGAGGGTTGTCGTTAAGTTTTCAATGTTATTCTTCTCTCTGTCGCCTTCGCTCGAGATTATTATACCTCATCCTTGTTGGCTCACCGTTCTTACGGGAGTACGACGGTATCGAGCGAAACTGAGACGTCTGCAAAATAATCTAAAGGGCAGAAAAACGTGCTGAGCTTGACAAACTCTTCAGCATCTCCTAATTTCAATAGGTAATTTAAATTTAAACAAGAAAAATATAAAACTAAAGAAGTTCTTTTCGGTTACGTTTTAACCTATGGTGTTCCCGTATTACACTTCGGTGGGTCGTTATTAGAATTTTGACCCTCACTGTTGCCTATTCAAATTTCGGAACACTTAGCAAGCGACCACTCGGTGTCTAGAAGGAGCTGTTTAACGTCAGCCGGAGCGTACTATTATCGATATTATATATGTATACAACGCGAAAGTTATCAAAAATTTCCTTTTTTATTCGTATTTCTTTAAATGGTACGCATGAACGTTTACGGTTTTTTTTTTTTATTACTTTGGACACAAAGCTATCCCACAAAGGTTGTGAGACGCGATTTATTTATACGAGATCGGACTTGGGTCTGGGCTAGAATTGGCCTTCAGCCATTTGCGGCGAATAGCTGTTGCCTGACAGCGAAAGTTGTACGAGTGACTGCTAGCGCCATCTATCAGCCGCTCCTCACAACCAGCACAGGCTGCACGAATCGAATTAACTAGATATTTTCGGTAGAAATAAATACCATGACTATATACACTGTTGGGTTTTGTTTAGCTTTGTGTATTTGGCTGATTTTGTACCAAGGGTACGTCCTCCTGCGGTGTTCGGTATTCGTGTGTGTTGCCTGCAGATGAGTCTACGAGCTCGCCCACTTCTTCTAGTGGAAACAGCAAGCCCACTACCAAATCGATATTCTCCCCCGCCTCGTTTTTATGTGTGCACTTAAACGAGAATTTGTGTACGGAAGCGCAGCCTTTGCTGACCTTTGCTTGAGCTTAGCGGACGTCAGAGATGGTGACTTGATTTGGCGAATCGCAGTCGCTCATTGTCACATGTTTGTTGTACACAACAAGACCATCAAGAAGTGCGGCAGCAACAGCAGCGGCGGCGGCGGCAGCAACAACGCCAATAGCATCAACGAACAGGGTCATCATTGTGAGCGCACATCAACAAAAGCCAACCAATCATTTCCAAACAAAGCATCAACCACTAGCTCAAGTACTCGAAAGCGTACACTTTTTCTACGTTTACTGGTGAAGAGTCAGCGCTGATGGTGTACAACACTCGAGAAGAGGCGCGCTATTGGACATCAGTATACAGACACACTCGCCCAGCTAAACAGAGCGTAGCAACTCGAGCGAGGGGATGAACGTACGGTCGTGAGAGAGAGAGTATGTGAAAGAAGAAGAAAGGGACGAACAATGACATTTTGGATAGTAGTTGATCTGGGTGATGTTAAACAACGAAGTCCTGAAAGTGTCTTGAAGTGCCGAACGGAGTCTGTCGAGTAACTTATCGCGAAGCCATCGATTTCGTCGCGCCTTCGAATGACACTAACAAGAAGCCAACAGTGCGCAAAAAATACAGACAAGCTAAATAAAATCGAGAACCAAAAGACTAACGAAGAGTGGGGCTAAGCTCTTGTCTGATAGTCTGCCACTGTGCGTCAAAGCTATCGTGAGTACGATGGTCATTTCGGTTAGCGCTCGAAGAGGGGTACGAGGGGTCACAGCGCGATGATTTGAATCAATGCACAGGCCAAACTGTCTATCTCAGTAAGGGTTAAATTGCCAATTCTCTCTGCACAACCTGATATATATATATATATATATATATGTCTGTCGATCTGCGTGTCTCTCTCTCTCTCTCTTTTTCTCTCTATATATATATGTATATATATGTGTGTGTCTGTGTATGTGTTTGTATGTACGTACGTATGAATGTAAGAGGTGTAGAAGAAGAAAGAGTAAGATCGAAAAAGGATCAGAGGACCACCGCGGTGCGGCGATATTGTGTTTTGGGATCGAAAGAAATGCAAGGCCCACCGGACAGTGAAAACAGAAAAAGCTATTAACAATAGAATTGACTGGGGTAGCTACGTCTATTGATTGGAGGACTTGATATGCGGTGTATTTATCGGCCGATAGGAAGACAGCAGCAGTGCAAACAGACACCCAAACAACTCTTCACTCCTTCGGCAAAAGTTATGGCGCACTAAGATCGAGTTCGAACGATTCGCGCAAGGATCATGCTAGAGTTAAGTATGTTTATTGAGATGATCATCAACTCTATCGGAAACGACCGAAACTTCTATGCTGCAATAGCGGAGATGACAACGAACGACAGCGGATCTGCGATAGTACGTCGCTAGTTTTTCAACAGATACAATTGTCACCTTACATTGGTAAGAAAAAAAACATTGCCAGATCGTTTTTTCTAAATAAGATCCGAATGCGTAGAGCTTCTGTCGTCGGCTAGTCAAGCCAAAAATTCACGATTATCACTTCGTTTAACCGGCTGGAAAAATAGCGGTACGTGATGAAGACGAGTATGGTATCTTGTTCCTGCTAAGAGAACACATTTTACTATTGCACTTACTTAGAGCAGCTGTAATTAATTTTACTTAGCCTTGAATTTTACTGAAGATAGGAAGAACTAAAGTGCAGCTTGCATTAGTAGAAACGACAAGCATGATCAGTGTCATCATCATTGTCATACTTAAACAATTGATTTAGTGGGTAAGTGGATCTAGCTGATGAGGTCACGACCTGCGAGGCTGCGGGATACCTTTCCTCAGTGGATCCAACTAATAACGATCGACCGAAGTAACAGAAAAGGAAACGGTAATAACGATCTCAAATTTTGTCATCCTGTTTGACTTTACATACTATGAGCATTGCTAAATGCTAAGTCACCGTGTCAGCGGGTATGTCTCACGCGATTTCGCCAGTGCGATTCGAGTGACACCACTGAGACGTAATAACTACCCAAACCGTGCCCGCTGCCAAGCTGCCTGCATCGAAGCGGTGGCGAGCGTAGCGTTCGACAGATTCCCTCAACGGTAGCCCGGGAACGTCAGCTATTTTAGGCGATACGTATGAACTTGTACGCTCGTCCATGTCTCCGTTCTTCTGCGAGCAACGAATGATTTGACGGAAACAAAAGCGATAACCTAATCAGCAAGACGGTGACCCTATGGACATTCGTGACGATGTCTGTCCATTATCTATACTTGTGTTCCATAGTCACTTATCTACTATATGTTTGGTCAGCCAGGCGGTCGACAACTACTGCTACGACGGACCAGCTCTATCAGCTGGTCGTCGTCGAAATGCCCACCAAAAATCAAAAGCCATTACGAGTTACCGGGGGAGTTCGTTTCGTCCTTTTCGTGCCGTTTTGAACAGAAGCAGCACAATTGACTTCGAAGAACCCCCTGCAGCGTATGGGCAATGCATCTTTTACAAAGTGCTTTCAACCAGATCCCGCAAAAGGCGACAAGGCTACGCCGAAACGAACGACACTATTCGCGACCACAATTGAACGTATTTGTGCGCCGCCGGCGAATGTGAAGCATCGATGCACTTTACGTCGTTCCGTCAGGCTGAAGGCACAAGGCAGGCTTCATTTGTTAGGTCTTTAAGTGTGCATTGAACACTGTTAGGATAACCTTCTCAAAATGAATCAATCTCATTAACGAACCAGCTACTCGGCCGCATCTGACCACTGGCCATGTTACTACCAGCGCATCCTGTTGCTGTTCGTTACCTGTTGCGAACCTATCCTGATACGGTAACATCCAGGCGCTATTGTAGCTGCTGGCCTTTGCCCCCAGATGTACGAAAACAAGTAATGACTACATGGCAAAACAATTCCCGCTAGGAGATATGACTGTTGATGCGTACTGGTCGTCTTGCTGAATATCCGAAGAGCACGTGCGGCTTTTACAGAACTTATTACAGGGGTGGGAACGACGTTTTAACAACTGGTTTCAACTCGTTGAAAAATCGCTATTGATTCGCCTGCGCTGTTGTACTCATCTTTGCGGAAACATATTGCGGTTGATGGACACGTTACGTCTCCTCTAGCACCGCCATTTGGCATACAACTGAACGTAGGCGAAGATGTTGTTCAATAAAAGAGGCACGAATGTTGAATACAAACACACACCCTTACGTCCTTTAATTCGACCGTACAGGCTGATCAACTATGTAAAGGGCTTTCAAGTTATTTAGAAAGCTGCGAAAAACAAATAAGAGTTATAATATATTATGCATATTTAAAGCAAAAGACTTACAAACCAGTCGTCAAAGGCCATTTTCATTTCGGACATTTCGTATTCTCTCAATGAAACTGTCTGACATTTTATTTCTATAAGATAGATATAACTGTATGTTGTTATTCAAAATTGACCCTTTATGGGTTTTCGTTTCAGGCGCTATACCGTGCGGCTTCTAGTCAAACGGTAACATTTATGTGATGAAAAAGCGATTTAAACACACCCTGTTAGGGCACATTGTGATTTTTATGTTTATTCCCTTGAAGCTTTCGTGTTTTTGAAAATCCGACGAAAAGTACAATGACGGCCATACCCTGTTGTTGCCAAGAGCTTCACTAAAGGGCGAAGAGGTCGGCTATCAAAATCAAAGTAAGTCAAAACAAATGTTATGAAAGCAAGAAAAGGCACGCGTACCTTATCAGGTTTCGGCAAATCAAGTGGCCAGATAGAAGGTGCAAGATTATTACTGGCATCATGGCAGCATTCGGTGGGCTACTGCTGTTGATGTGTTTTAGATAGAACAAAACGATGCGGACATGACTGTTGAATCTTCTACTGAAAATGGCAGTGCTATCTGCGCACGTCGAGCGGACTCGACAATGGAGATGCGGTTAGTACGAAGATGAGATCGGAGGCGATGGCGGCGGCGGTGGCCATGAGATGATTACGTGAAGAAGCCAATCGACAATCGAGTCAAAAGACAACAGCAGCAGCAGCAGCAGCAGCGTATGAAATATGTCAAATACGACACAGCGATGGATGCTGAAGGTTGAAGAGATAGATGATAGATTATGTCCGATAGAAGAACTCAGAACATGGCACACGACCGTCATGTTGGTCTCGATGAAAGATAGCGCGCCACTTGTTGAAGAGCATTGTCATACGAAGTCCATTATACAGACTCTGCTGGCTGAGCAACGCCATTGACCCTGCCGTTACGGCGGAACCAATGGCAACAGCAATAGACGCTTATGGTGGTACTTCTGTAGCCTTTGAAGCAACCGTCTTACGACGATAGCTGCAGGGTTAGTTCGGCCCGTCGTTCGAGGCATATTTTTGCACGCGCTAGATGAATAACAGGTCTGTGGAGCGCGACCTTTGCCAGTCCATAGGTGAAACGGTCAACTGGCTGACGCGTCGCTGCGAGAAACTCTAAAATTAACTAGTGACGGCATGCCAGGTGACGCTGTAGCTCGTCGCTACGAGACGCGACGGGCTGCAACAAACTGTGTGACCACATAAATACAGCAGACAATGTTCGATATGGGCCTAGCGCGAGAAAATACAATGTACATTTCCTGCGTCTGTCTATGTGGCCGGTGAGCAAAGTCTGGTTGTCGTCGGCAGTCATGGCTGACGACGCGCAGGATCATTGGTGGAATTGCCACAACCCTTACTCGTTCATTCAATTTGTATAATAATATAAAATGCTAAACAAATCAACCGGTTACGGGGTCATGTCGATGTCTCGGTCAGCGGAAAGAAAAAGGGTAGACTGCCGCTTACCATAAAGCGTCCATGAATCGGTCTGTGGCAAAAACTGATTTCGACTAACCATGCCTTGACAAATGTAAGTAGAACTATTAACCCAGTTCTATTACTACTAGGAGAAATACCATGTAGGCTTTTCTTTGGCCTAATTACTTAGTTGTGACTTTGTCAATACAGAACATTTTTTTTTGAAGTACAAATGTTTCTTACGAGACAGATCTTCTACGCCTGTTTTCCAGAGGTTGAGTGAAACCTCGTACTATTTACATGCAACCTAAGGTCAGATCCCCGTCTACAGTATGTTGCCTGTGTGAAGATAGTTGCGTCACGTACCCGATCATCGAATTATCGATTCAATCGACGGTAAACCCATGTTGTCACAAGCCCCCATTTATTACAAGATGTTGCAAAAAGACCCTCAGTTCTTCCCGGTTGTTGCATCGTGTCCTTGAGAATATCCACGGTTGTGTTGTCCGTAAGTTCAGCCGCCCTAACAAGGGAACGTGCCGGAGCGTGAGAAAAGGCTCCAGCGAAATGGATAGTATTAGAGATATTTGTAGTCAATCTTCACAAACATCTACGATATTTTCAAAAACAATTTTTCAGTTAGAACGTATCGAAATACTGGAGAAGACTAATGCAGTTCGGTAAGATGGAGCTACCAAGCGATGATGATCATTTTGCAGTTAAGGACTAAGATGCACGTAAAAGCGGTATGATAGATATTACTCAATGAAATAGGTGATTATGTGCTTTGACCGAAACAATGAGAACGCGGCGCATGGACATGAGGCCGAAGACCCCAATTTAAAATAAATGCAAAAAATAGGTCACGAGCCATGTCAGTAAATGTTTTAGCTATTAAACGCATCTACTCGAAAATTTGTCATTATGGCCTAAGATCCATCTGTGTACATCATTTGCATGAAGTTAAAAAGTCCGTCTCTGCGTCTAAGTAGCACCAAAACATAGGTTGAGAAGTACTGTAACTAGCCCCTTTCCAACTTCCATCGAATATCTCATTATACGTTCCGATTCTGTTGGCCTGATTTCATACTAGGTGTTTGCAAGCCACAAGTTATTATTAACTCGTTGTCTGAATATGTGAAATGCGTCTCCCGTGCTCGACGGAACTCGCACTTGTGTCCTCTGAAGTCTAAGCAATTTATCCTGTGCAATCGGTGCTCACAAAATAGATAGGCCTAGCTATCTATAAGGTGTATACCGATGAGCTGAGGATTTCACAGAGATTAAAAAGTAAAGATATGCGGAACATATAGAAATTAATTGAATCTATTTTTACTTCACGCATAACTTATAGAATGAAGCTGTTAGTTTCAAAGTGTGTGTTTACGTTTATGGCAACACGGCACCATTTGCAGAAGCGGCCTACTTAAATCGATATGTATTACGCTCGATAGGGTCGTGAAATATCGCACTTAGGTTGCGGACGTGCCTAAGGTTACTTTTCGTTTATGTGATCTAGGATTTTGTCTATCCAGGATTTGATTAGATGTACTCGACTATATCAAGTCCTGATGGTCTCCGTATGGACGTACTGCGCACAAGGACACACATCCCTACCTCTAGTATGAGAAAAAACGATATGTATACTTTTTTCCATCGAACAGATTCGTAAAAAGGGTCGATCGTCGATGGGATATTTGTCGTAATCAGATAGTTTTTACTGGACTATTGGAACACTAATGTGACTTTAAAAGCCTATTCGAGATGGTAAAACGTTATGGCTTCGTGCTTTAAGGCGTGGTCTTTCTGTCGTTGTAGATAATGCTTTTGATTGGCACCTGACTTTATGAAGCTCGCAACCTAGACTGGGTTGTATCAGCGTTGTTTTTTACCAAAGAAAGCTTTTACCAAGCGGACCAGACAACTGCTACCGCTAACCATAGCATACGCATGACCAAACGTCTCGTGTTTGAAATCTATCTAATCAATTAATCGCAGAGATTCTGCTGGAATGATCGGATAGAGAACAGTGGAAAATCTTATGAAGTTTGCTAACTTCAATGAAGCTAGTATGTTCAAAATAGACAATTTTAGATTTATGCTTGTGTTACTATAGCAACTGACAGAAACACGTCTACCGCAACTTTTAATACTACTGTCAGGTGTCAAACCAACGTTAGAAGATAAATCATAGTCAAGAAATAGGTAGCGTGAATATTTTTTTAGATAGCTGGCTACTCTGTCAATTTTTCTTTAAACGATATTCTTTATTGGGATCTTTTAAGGATAAATGTGTGTTAACCTTTAACGAAAATCGTTAGAAAATGGTTTTGTCCTTTTGTCATGGATGCCATTTGGACATGTCACGGCAATAAGCGACATCTTTCAGCCCGCAGCAGCACTTCCCTGATCATGTACATGAGTGATCTGACGAAAGCATTAGTATCGATAATAGTTGTTCTTTTAAGAACGGCGGCGACGGCAGCTGTAAAAGTTTCGCCAAAAATAACACGATCCATCGAAGGCTATTGAGTGGGGCATCAGTTGAACAGCTGGTGATCCTGACGAGAGTGATACTGTCGTTTTACCTAACTCGATCACCGGAAGACATACAACAATTTCAACGAATATGTTGGTTCAGTAGAAGAAAACGACCTTTCTTCGCTATTTAACTGTATATCTATTGTATCGGTGGAGCTTTCTCGTTTTTTATGGTTAGCAGTGGCATTTCCATAACAATGAATGTGTCCGCTCTCATATTTAATCTGGTTTCTATTTACCTATCCACAGCGTTACTGGTAACGAAGCAAATATTACAAAGCTAAAGGGCTACACACATAAACGCTTTCATGTGAAAACGACTCTAGTTTTAATCGGAAATTGCTTATAAATATTAACTTTTCGTTAAGCTAACTCATCCAGGGACCTCAAATGGGAATGTATTTGCAACAAGCAAAAAACAAGCTAAAGACCCAACAGAGCAGAAATAAACGTCATGTCCTTGACTGCTTTCTGCAACAGCGACAGAAAGTACCTGTTAACTCGATAATTTGGACCAGCAAGGATCGCAAGTTCATGCCTACCAGGGCAACGCACTCAAAGAGATGGGCATTGGCCACTCAAACATGCTTTCTTTGATACTTTCAGGACAGCGGACAAATTTAATCTATCTTTACTTACATATTTGTTGTTCCTGACAACATTATGACAAGAAGTGATTTGAACGATGAGAAGGAAATCAGCCAGAGCCACCTTAACATACATACGTAAGTTGTGATCTATAATATGTAAGGCTTGAAAAAAGCTCGCTGTCGACGAATTTGTGCAGTCGGGTTGCTTTGTGGGTCTGTGAATGTGGCCATACGTAATGCTGTATAGAAGTGCCACTATTTACACATGGGCGGCATACGCCAAGGCTTGTCTGCTGCGGCTGCATTGCTTTATACCGGTGTATTTACAAGCAGGGGCAACTGGGGATGGCAGGGGTAGCGTCATTGCCTAATGATGCATGATGATCGCTAAAGGCGATGATGATGAAAAACTGGCCGCACCGGCGGAGACGCACGGCAGGGGGCACGGGCCCGCGGAGATTCAAATTATTCAAACTTCCGCGCCTCAACAAAACCAGCAATAGTGGCACGTAACAAAGCCGACCAACACAAAAAGATGCACTCTTCATATGCATCCGTGCACACACGTACGTACATGCCGAAACCGAAATTACTTGCTAATGCTAAATCCGTCTGTCTTTTTTATTGTTTTGCTTGCTTCGTTTTATTTCGACAACAAACTTTGACATCGTCAAAATGCACACGATTGCCTCACTGGCCGCAAGACAAGTTGCTGGCCGAAAGCGCCTTCAATTTCACTTCATGCAATCGCGCTATGCATTGCCTAACGACAACTACAATTTATACATCGCACTTGGATAAGATACTATCGACACATAGGGACGTTAGCATTGGTCATGAGTCAAAACAGGGAATGCGCCCCGTATGCGCCCACGTTTTGTTAGAGTGCAGTGAGTCCGAGGACATAAAATAGGTGGGGCGTTAACCGGCGCCCAGTCAATCGATCTTTTTTTCTATCTGTAATTATGTGAAAAGGAGTTTACTTTTCTTTTACACTATAGCGACATTTAAGTGACTCTTTGTACAGGATGAGCTTTGAACCCTCGCTTGCGGTCCTAGCCCGTCACCTTATACCTAGAATCCGGTTTATAGCTCGCAGTCAGATTGGAGCAGAATCACGTTGAAATCTTGCGCCAGTGGTGAAAGCTGTTAGATGTATATATTCGTATCTCTAAGCAATATTTTGAATACGCGTATAGAATGTATACCTTGCCCAAATTTAGCCAAAAGAAGCCGTCCGTACAAGCTTAAAAAAGTAATCGGCCAACTGTAGTTCCCTGCTTGTACTATGCGAAAACAGTTGATTAAAGTTCTTATAAAATGTAGTTCCACTTATCAATGGCACCTGGTCATTGGCAGTGTTGTTATGTTTAATAGTTTGTCGGACAAGAATCTATGTTTTTACAATAGTATGCCGTTGTTCTATGGGTGAAAAATATTTCTCAACGATCTATGGTTGAGGGAGGCACTATTGTTTGCTCATGCTACGTGATATGGTCAACGTCTATGTCCACATACACGTGTTAGCACCCCCCACCTGAATAGATGTGGTCAGATAAGTTGATATTAAATATCTGTAGTATATGGAATATTTCACATATATTTATGTAACAACAAAATAGGTATTCTATAACAAGAGAAATGCCGAAGCCATGTTTTCCACCAGCTAAAGGGTGACATCCATATCTAGTAGTAGGGGATAGAGTTCAATGAATTTTTATGAGTACATAACTGCTATGGCAAGATGCTTTACGAAATTATACCTTGTTCAACTATAAGTTCCGCCATTGGTCTTTTTCATATTTATTTACGTATACGTAACCGAATCTATGCTTAGAACACCTTAAAATCCATTCGTTCAGTACATTCGAAGCAGTGAGTGGCTGAACATTACGGTCGATTGATGATTTTTCTATGGCCCGCAACTTGGATTAGGCGCTTGGATCGTTCAACGAAATTTTTCAAAGGTCAGTTGAGATTGGCACAGGTAAAACACCTAGAAAAACGTGATTTCTCTAATATTTTACGTTATCGTTAGGCTTGAGGAAACGATGTCAACGTCATTTTCCAATTAAAGAAAAAAATTCTCACGTATTCTTTTTCTTGTTTCAGTCGTCCCTTCCGGTTGGTTAGCGGGGCAGTCATCACTCTAGCCGGTCTATCCACGACCTTGTATCCGTACGACCCATTCAGCGTTCGACGGCGAACAATCACGTCATCAATAACTATAGTAGCGACTCCGAAGAATCATTAATGAATCGGTCTTTATTTAGCGATACTCCAATCAGTCAAGCCACCTGATTTCACACGATAAAGAATATGTTCGCTCGTGTTGTTTTTCAGTACCGTGCACACTAGCCTCACATGATCTGACAGGATCCGACCAGAACAGCCGGCCCATTGCCGATGAATATCGCCAAATGACTTCGTCCTATTAGATGCCCAGTAGTAACCCTTCAGTTAGTACGTACGAGACGCCTCCGCCTCCGCCTCCTCAACGGGTTCGTCGTGTGTCACGCTGTATATGAGCGTTCCGTCAACGTCAGCAGAAAATCAGCGGTATCTATTTTGCTTGCGTTCTGAACTTTCTACAAGCGTCCCCATCTATTTCGCCAGCCGGTATTCACCATCAATGCGGCAACAGTTCTATTGTTGTCTTATTGTTATGGTACTACGTTGAGACAGGCAAACTAGGGCGGGTACAGGGGTCCGATGGCGGCTGGGACGTGGGAACCGGACCCAACTGTTCGATCGGTTTCTTACTTCGCGTCATTTTAGACGTTCTTCATTTCTGTGTTTGTACACATATGTGTGCTCGTGTATGTGGGGCTGTATATTTTCTTTGTACATAAACTCAATACAGAGGGTGCACATTGTCTCCGACAATGCTATGTAAGTCTATCGTAGACTGGAGAATTCTCAAGTTCATTGGTGACCCCGTCCTGTCCCAGGTGAACACGCTTTGAGATGATGAAGTTCCTCGACAGAACGTCAAGGATCTATTTTTATAGACGTTGGTACATTGATAGGCGCTTATTGAAGTATTAGTTTCAAATACAACAATTTTATTGCCCACAACATCCTCGAATGATTTAACAGTTGAATACCGGAACAGAGAGAATCAGAAAAGGAAAAAAAATACAGAAAACGGCCAGGCAGGCAGCAGACGATAGGGCGGAAAATCAATCCCTAAATGTTGTTAGCGGCTATCTGTCGACAGAAATATATGTTACCTCGCGCATATAGGACCTGTTTAGAGTGCTCGTATTCCATAATGCAAATATAAATTATAAGTTTCTGATCTGGTATTTGTTTTACCCAAAATTTCATTATTTCATTCACTCGTGTCAAAACTCAAATGATAAAGGGGGTGTACTTGGTGTAATTAAGCTGTTCATAGAAAAAAGACCTTTTGGTAAAAATTAATTCGGTCAATATAGAGCTGAAGTTCCCGCTACTCGCCGACCATCAGGAGGATACCACTACACATGATCAGGAAGGTAATTCCAGCTCATTCTGCAGGCCAAGAAGCAACGAAGAAGATTCAACAGAACTAATGGTTCTATTTGCTTACCTCTCAACAGCTCTGACTGACTTATGGCTAATTAGTCTACGTCATAAGAAGTTATATGGGCAATATATGATTGAATGTAATCTTTGCTATTCATCTTTGACCATGTATGTTGCAATACTGTTTATGTTCGACGTTATAAAAAGGCTAATGAAATTACCTAGCCGAAACTAAACTCCTACCCAAGCCTTAATTGAGACGACACACTTACTAAGACACTAGGAACTTGACGCCCACGTACTTAACATACATTTCATAACAGCGACAACGTTGCCGATATGTTTGTTACACTAACTTTAGTTGAAATCTAGAGCAATATCCGTTATTGCGTCAGGTAAATTAGTTCAAGAAGGTAATTGTAGAAATTCGTTTCGATTGCAGACAATGTTTTACTTCGTGGACTGAGGGTTGCTTTTAAACGTGCAAGCTTTGTTCCGTGACCAGATGTGTCCGCTAAACTAGCACGCACCTTGTCTATGATGACCAACATAACAGAAGACTCAATCACTTTTTCATTAGGTCCTTTTCTTCACGACCGCCTTCATACTGTTGAGGTGCCGGATGGCTTGACACGGGTACCATGCGTCAGTATCGTTTTTTCCGTACTAGCAGATGTGCACTTCGTGCAGGTAACCATTTGTATCGAGTAGCACCATTTGTAAGAGACTCTCTCGGTGCCTTCATAGCTGTTTTGCCGAAAACCTATTTAGAAGTACCAGAAGGTTAAGGGTGTCTGGGCCGGCTACTAGAAGTACTGCCCGATTCGTTGACCAGGGGATGCTCGTTGGCGATCTGGTCATGAACACGGTGACGGGACAGCCGCCGATGCCAAAAAAGGAAGGATATCAATTTGGCGTTGCTTCGCCTATGTTTGTTGTTGTCATCGTCGTCGGTTGTTGTTCGTTAGCCCAAAACAGTTGCGTGACTTTACGCTAATGTCACGCTGATGGTGAGGAACAGCGAGTCTGATGACGCTTCCCGTCTTTCTATACTAGCAAACAAATGGCATTGGGAGAAGACATCACCATCCTTACAAAAATGATCCCACTGCTATTATTCTGAAGTGCGAAGTAAGGTATGCTACCGTGCGTTTCAAAAGGTATGTCTCTTTCAGTGAAGGATCATTTGATTCAATTACAACAAACACTTTTTGTGGATCATCTGTGGAAACCTGCGTTTTTATAGGGAATGAACGATTTTCATTATTTACATATGCAGATGTATAGAAAATATATAGCCGTCTTTCACGTAGAAATAGTCGTACAATATGGTTGTATGAGATATTATTGACGATCTTAAAAAATCGTATGGCTGTTAAACGAGCTTGACTCTTAATCCATTCTGTGAATTTTAAAAATTCTGATAAAAAAGTTTCAGATTGGGAGACTACAGTGCTATCGGCTGTCTTTGAACAGGATAACTATACTATCATTAGATGGTAAGTGATCATATTAAAAGAAAGCGTCAAGGCAATGAAGGGGCAAAAGCAAATCAGAGGCTTTTTTTTAATGAATTACTTTTTCTAAGCTTTCGTAGAAAACAAATTTGCAGGAAACAAACAAATGATCTGTTTACGAACTCCGAGTCTGCGAATAGCAATATTACACACGGTAAAATGCAAACACAGTGACTGATACAGTGCGTCTGAACAGTAAACGATCTAAGGCACCCATCCTTCATATCAAGTCGGCTCTATTGGAATGCCCCGTGCCCAACGCTTATTCAGTTAACTTACAAAATATAAGCTTACAATAACCTTGAAACTAGGTATAATGGATAGAGACCCAAAACGCCACTGACGCCTGTAGTAACTTGTTTACTTTGAACTTGCGTAGAACCGAAGTGCTCCAAACATTTGCCCTCTGCTGTCACATTAACGCTACAGCGATACGTAGGTGATAAACTCGTTGCACGACGAGACAAATGATGAGGGGCTTATGTCGATGAAGAACGCACAATGGTGAGTTTGGTGCTAGAGGAAGCGAACTGCGTTCCCAGAAGCGCACAGCTACGAATCTATTCAAACATAAAAAGGAAAAGCTCTGGAAGACGTACCACCGTTGCTTTTTTTGTCAAACAGAGACAATAGATATAACAGAAATAGCATGAACAGAGGTATTGCATGAAATGGATGGAAGATAGTCTTCTAAATAGATTCTTATTTTCTCTATTGCAGCCATATTTATTTTGATTTTTGTAGCCGAAGATCATGTATTAAGTGTAGTTAAGTGCGATTATCGATACTGCTATGAGTTGCCTTTTTTTCATTTGAATGTACGATACATCCCATTTATTGTTTAATCTATTTTACCTATGAAAGTTGACCACTGTTCACACTCAGGAAACGTCCTAACGTCTTTGCTATTGCCCATATTTAATTAAGCGTGCCTTGTTAACTATTAAGGGTCAAATGCCTGCTATATGCAGGTACTGGCAGAAAGATGACTTCGTTGTTTGAGAACGCGCAAGCGGTGCCTGAACTAACAGCAAGTGCGTTAGCTGTCAAAAATATTCGGATTACTGTATACTTATTACTCACTATAAACTCTGAAACAGGATAACGAGGGCAGGATGGCGCTCCAAGTTTGAAACGTTGACTCAGTTTAGTGTCTTGGAAGCGAATTATTTTTCTGAAAATCACCTATCCTTAGTAATTAGCCTAACCGTCCTTGCCAGGCGGACTATAAGCGCTGGTGTCCTGTTTAACCCTCAACCTAATTTCTATGTTCGCATTGACAGTAAATACCATCTTTCAGACAAGGTGCCTTCTTCCCCTTTCCTCTATTTGACGAGTAACGATTGCCGTTGGGTGGCGGCTGCAAGAGAAAAAGAGTGAGACCTGGACAAATGTAGGCGTAGACCCTCGCCGCCTTGTGCAGATATCTTGCCAGAGGCTCTTGCCATACTGGGAGTGTAGAACGGCGCCTAGATAAATTTAATTAGAGTTGTAGCACACATTTAGACATCTATAAACCCTAAGTTCTATCTCAGTTTCCATTTCTTCTTATTGCAGCTTATCTCCAGTCTTCACTCGATATCGGACGGGGCGTACAACCTGCCTGCGTATGTATGTGTGTGTGTGTCGAACGTCGTGCCTGAAGAGGTGCTTGCCACGTTCCCTCATCGCAGTGCTGCCCTCCGAAAGAGTTCTTTCCTGATTCAAGTTCCGATCACTCGTTACTTGCCATCTCCCCCGAAGACAGGCTGACTCGCGGTTTTGGGCTATGCAGCCCAGCCTAAAGAAGAGGAGACTTTGAAGGGGGCGTAGGGACTTGGGAGACAAGCCAACGGAGGGGGGAAGTTGCGCTGAGGGTGATAGCACACGGTGGCAGATCCCAGTTGGGAATAAACAAATTGAATAGAAGCCTCCTCCACTCTTCCTCTGTTCTCTTCCAACTCCCACATCTTCTCGCGACACTCATGTCGATCGCGCCCCGTACGCTCTGTATGTGGTTGACCAATAGCCCTGAGGGGGGCATACTGTGGAGTCTGCTATCCAGCTAGTCAGCCTGACTGTTTGTCTCATAAGCAGCACAGACGTGTACGTAAGCAGGTGGATAGAGGAATGCAAGTAAAGAAGACTGATGTGAGAAGCCCTAACATAAGAGACTCATGAATATGGTGACTTCTTTTCCGTACTGCAAGCTATGCTCGTGTGTGTGCATGCGACTACTATTTACCTGTACTGGAACCGGCGTGAACGGAGTGCTTCACAGTTTAAACCCTAGGACTAGTGCTAGTGCTTTCAGAACGGGCTCGCTAGAGGCGGAGAGCTACAATGATGATAGGCAGATGTAGCGGGTAGAAATAATTCGCGAGCACGATTGAAATAAGACTTACTGTAAATAATAGCGGTTCCACAACTCGGAGGGGGGCTGGGAAAGGTGGTTGGGCGGTTCTCTTAAGATCTGCCAGGTAGTAAACATATGTAGATCGCTCAGTCGTTCGTATGATTCTTTGTGGCGGGGTTGTTTGCAATGCTGGTGGGGGTAGTTGTTTAGGCGTCTTGCGCATCTTGGCATTTTCGTACAGGAACAGAGTTCGAAATGTCTGTTGTTATTATTATTGTTTGGGGGTGACTATAGTACATCGTGTGCACAGTGATCCCACAAAATGTGTGAGGTGTGCTGATGGAATTTGTATGAGGTGCATTTTGGATTCGCCTGAAGTTGAGTGCCGTTCTGAATGACAAACGGGCCAGCTTCGTCGTTGCACGAACAAGTTGAGCAAATTCAATGGAACAACATCATCATTTCAGTAATTACAATGAAAATGCATTCGATGACACCGCTAACAGTTGACTCTCAAGTGGGTGACACACAGTAGCTCCCGAAGGTATTCGGCCATCTTACTATTTCAAAGTTACCTGAGTGGTAAAGCAGAAAGTTACTGATCAAAATAAAGCTAAACTCTTTGACTAAGCGATTATATCGCATTGTAATTCTGAAAAAAAGTTGAATAGACACGTATTGTCTTCACGATTGATGAAGCTAGATATTGGCCTAAGTATTTTTTTCTATTTTGACCTAATTTGTCTTGTATTACTGGTCACATAGTATAGAAACTAGACTTTAATAGCAAGATAAATTTTTGGCAAATTCTACTCAATCTCCCCAGCTTTTGTCTCCCTCGTTTTGGATTCGCGAAATTCAATACAGCGTCACTTTAAACATTTCTTTTTTAACTTGTCTGCTAGCGAGTCGAAATCTCTGAAGCAACAATATTGCGTTTGATTTTCAGCCTATTCACTGAAGTTTTGCTTCAGGCCTAACTACCACGATACCTCAAAGATCTATCACGTTGACTAACGAGTATCAACGTATCTATAATTGAAATTTCATCTATCTGTAGATCGTAACCACGCTAAAAAACAAACATAAGGAGCCTGTACGCCCGTTACTTCAATGTCCTCCACCTATGGGTGGCTACGAGAAATTCAGTTACAGCATAATGCGACCTTGTGAAGTTTGTAATATATACCACGACTTCATTGCAGGTTACGATGCAACGTATTCGTGTGTCGTTCTGCTGCTCGTTGCTACATCTGTCTGTTCTCAAAATGTTCAAAATGTTTTTTGTACTTCTTGCTCTTCTTCCTGCCGGCTGTTTCGGCGACGATCAATGCGCTCCTTCCACTGCGCTACCTCCAAACGTTTTCTAACCAACTCCATTTTGTTCCAGTACCTCAGACGTTTTGGCTCTTTACTCCCAGCCTGTTTCCACTCGGTTCTTATGCACGTCCTTACAATATCTTCTGTTCGTCTCGTTCAAACTCTCAGCAAGCACCAGAAGCGGCCGCGATGGTCCTAATCCATTGTTGGCAGTATATGTGATGGCCCTGCAACGTGTCGCACGCCGCCGCGTCGTTGCCGCTGCTGTTTCAGATAACAGCAACAGCCACAAGGGACCACTACCATTACTTGTAGTAGTACCATCCAGATACTATGGTAGCGGTGGCAGCGGGCGACGTCAGGGAGACGACTGACCACAAATATGGGGTTTCGTTACATCCTTAGCTATCTCAGATTCGCGAGCAGCTTGGGAAACGGAGTTGAGTTTAGCGACGGCGGCGGCGGCGGCGGCTGTAGTGGTAGCACCAGCAGCGAGTCGGCATCGGTTTGGAAGTCGATTTGTTTAAATGTGCGCCGCCTCGCCGGACACCACTGGTGGAAGCACAACGCTTCACCTGGCCGAATGCTGCAGCAGCGGTAGAATATGGTTTCCCCTCTGCCACTGCTTGTTTCCACACGCAGCGGTCTTCATAGCTTCGTGAAGCCAACGCCAGGGACAGACCGATGGGGGGTGGTCAGGTTAAGGGACGGCAAAGATTGCCACTGCTGCCGCCACTCACTAAAATACTCTTCGCTGACCGGTACCGTGATACATTTGGCCGCTTGGCATCGTTTTCGAAATGACTGCTCCGAGGGTACTTGCGCTAAGCGGACACGATTCGAAGCAGACACATAAAACAGGGCAAATTTGATTTTTCAAAGAAGCGGGCCGCGCCACTCGGTTCCGTTGCGCACGAAAGGTGCTCTGGAGGCGTACGAAAGAGCGCGTAGGAATGGGCCGGCGGACGCTCTTCTTGCCGTCCGATTTAGACACCCACTTCGCCTTAGCTCGGTCGCCCGGTCACTCGCTGGCCTGCCCGCCCCCAGGCGGCTTTCTTACTGGTGACCACTAGTGAAACATCCGGCGGATGTTCGTGTCGACAAAACCGGAAGCCGAGTTAAATTCTAAATCTGACTCAGGGCAACAAAGTCCACTAGAGTTTTAGCTCATCAGCATTTATTGTACAGAATTTGACCAAGGTCAACATTTCGCTTCCGGTCGACGCGATCTATTTGTGATCGAGGATTGACCTGATCGCGTTAGGGACGTTATTGGTTTAAAGAGAAATGGGAGCGTTTTTACAGACGCTGCTGTTTGGAATGACTGCCTTCAAGCTCGGTGCCTCGTGGAACCACCATAAGGTAGGGACGTGACACGTTTACCATGTCGATCAGATGAAGAACGCATCAGACGAAATAGCTTGACATGAAATTACTGCACATTTAAGTAATTGTCAAACAAGATAACAAAAAAAATGCCTATTGTATCTGTTTAGTTAGTTATGTGTATACCTGTGATCATCTTGAACACGCTTAGAACTGGAAGAAATCCCAAAGCACTGATGGAGACCTATTACATGATCGTAGAGTTCCTATTAACTAAGTAATATCTAAATAATATCTAAGTAACTAGGTAATAACTAAATAATATCTAAGTAACCTTAGCTGGAATACATCATTTAGGCATACATACACATCACCATCATGGCGGTCTCGGGCCGTTGTATGGATGCGCACGATTTGTAGTCCTTTTGTACAATATCCAGTTTTTCTATAAAAAAATAAAACAATACTCCATTTATAAATATTGGACTAAGTTCGCGCGTGCATATTTTTAGATGAGGTAGATACGGGGCATGATTTTGACAGTTGTATAGGTGGGAATAGCCAATTCAATTGGTCAAAAAGGTGCTGAGTCCTGACTTAACACTTTTAAAGTATGGGCAAGAAGACGGCTATTTTCCGCGGTTAAAAATGTGTGGCGCATAGAGATCGAACTGGGTAGACGTACTGTATTTGTATTAGCAGAAGGGTAGAGCTCATAAGCTTTGCCATCATAATGATGTGTTAGAATATATTTAACCTGAGAGAAACTATCGAATTTAGCAAGCTTTGTGGCGGAGCTTTATCGAAGTTTAAAATGCTTGAAGTTCTGATAATATATCAAGCTAATGCAATTCGAACAATATTTTTATATAATTTAAATAACAAAAACTAGGAAAAGGCTGTATTTACACCTTTCCTGCTCAAATCTAAAGGCGTCACGCTTTCATGCGCGGGTCGCATATGCCTCTACTACGGTTCGTCACTGGCCTTTAATGCTTAGCTTTCTATATCAACGCCAGTCAATTAGTATAATTTGGCAATAATTTCCGTGTAATTTCACTGCTTCGTCGAGATGTAGGCGATATCGTTATCGTAAAGCCGTATCCCGATCTGCGTTTACTATTGGCAGATTGCAAATTTGGACAGACCAAAGTCAGAGACACGCAGCCGACAGGAAAAGAACGCTTAGTAGGAATACTAGAAGCCGAGAATCACCATGGTGATTTTGTAGCAGTCGCTATACAGGTGACTCTCATTTTAACTGAGTTTGGAGCACTTTGGTGCTCTCTTGAGCCAACATCGCTCAGCTTCGCTCGGTCAATATGGACAAGGCCAGCAGCGACACACTCCGAAGTCACAAATCAACTCGCGCTTCATATATTGCTCTCGGTTTGAAGAAAGCGATTACGATTAACCTGTTCCCATTGATTGCCCATGAATTGTAGTGTGTACAGCCGCTCAACTTCGTGCGCCATCGATGTGCTATGAGGCGACAACTTTGTTCCCCGATGAAGGTTATGATGATGCCTATAGTAGTGGTGTGATGGCTTGAAGACGTGTCCGGAGTGCTGGGATTGGATCTCGTACGGCCCTGCACTAACTGCGGGGTCAACCCACGCAGCGTGGAAGGCAGCTTTATGACTGGAAAAAGGACTCATTTACATTCAACACCTGCTCACTCGCAACACCCTTAGCTCGCTGGATGGCCGGTTGGTCGACCTGTTCCTTGTCGGTGCTAGCGACGAGTACGCTAGTACCTAAGTAACAACAACAACAGCACTCACTCTTCAAACGGCTTCACGCGTGCAGAGCCTCAGGCACATAAACTCAGCGTACGAGAAGCAAATCAGCTTGGGCTCACATTGTGAAGGGCACGGTCCCGAAAAATAGCCGATTTCAAAGCCTAAGAACGAGCGAACCAGTTCGAGTACTAAGTCGATCGGTTCGTCGGTCGAGATTTATGACAATTTATTTTGAATCCAACAGTCCGCTTTAGCAACCATTATATGTCACTGTAATGAGGCAAAGGGCAGCACTAGCGGGACGGCGTATTGCTTGAGGGGGTGTTGTAACTTATCATGAATACCTTATCAAATTCACGACATCATGAATAAGTACAGCACGATGGCTGCTAATACTACTTCTATTACTGCTCTTGGTATCTACAACGATTATTAACGCTGGCGAAGAATACCTTCGTATCTTCTCGAGCGTGATTGCGCATTAATAAACCAGAGTGGATACTCGTTTAAGTTGAAGCTAGATGTCGTCTAGGCCTTCTAATGTGAGTCTATTTGGCGACTGTTGGCTATCGAAAATGCCCACCCGTACAGATGCATTACTTGTACGGCCCTAGCAATGTATTTCGTAATAGCAGACTACGATGAAAGAAATCAATGCTTGAATTATTACCGTAAACAAAACAATTCGATTTACAGAAAGAAAATTTACCCAAAGCTGTTCAAAGACACTGAGTCGGCAGTAATCCGCGTGTCAGTATCTCATCACTGTCCCTCATACTATGATGAACAGTCATAAGCATTTCCTTCGATGAGAACAATTCCTATATTATGACTAATAGAATTTGGAGTCTTTTGTCATACTCGTAAATTGGCTCGAAGAAGGCTCCTGCTTTCGACTGCTTGAAGTACAAGAAGATTGAAGACTGATTGTTGCATCGAGGTCAAAGATATTTATGTGTGCATCGACTGCATCTGGTGTGGTTTATAGCACGTAATAGGTGAAAATCCACCGATTTCTCAGTTACCTATAAATCTGACTAGTTCACCATATAGACATATGTCAAGGCGTAGGAATTAAAAAGTATTTAGTTTTCGAAAAAAATATATGAGATGCCATTTACGAAATAAACCTTTAGATTGTTCTCAGAGCTTCCAATAGTCGATTTACAAGCTTACGAGATATCTGAGAAATAACCACTTCTTACTCAAAGGTGCTCCCACGGGTTGAATGTCCGTCCTGTTCTCGCATATAATTTCACGCTCGTATCTATGTATGCTGGACGAAAAAAAGGCCGCCTATCGGAGCTCATCCAAGACACACGACCTCGCTAAACAATATATGACAAACGAGCCGGTGGAGAATCCTATCCCTTACAATCCTATTCGGCCATATCGGGGTACTCTTCCTGTGGAACCAATCGCATATAGACCTGCTTTAGTTCCTCACTCTTCAATTCAGCAAGACGGATTTAAGAGAGTAACTAAAACTACTCACTTAGTCGTATTTTCTCTTTTCTTAACACAAAATACCACAGCGGGAGGCGGAAACAAAAAAATAAAATAGGGGATATTTTAAATACTTAAAAGTGGTAAAGTAGCGCTCGTAACGAACATGCAAGCTCCAATATAAATAGCTAACTTCCACTATCGTATCCTGCCAAAATTGTTCATACATTCGAATTGCAGGACGCAGGGACCATGTGAACATTATATATCATACAAATCAGTTGTCCTTGACCAGTCTTCTATGGTTGAAATGGTCATATGATGATACGCATCTACTACACGTCGTATGGACAGATATTCTACACAATGGCATGTCATAGGCACGAAGTTTTTTCTGGAAAGTGTGTAACCAGGGCTGAACTGACGCGATACATACAAATTTGCTCAACTTGAAGGGCTTGTTGTTAGCTACAAACCTGACAAAAGTACGAGGTAGCAATAGTATTGGCAAAATGAATTCAGCCAATTTAGTTCACATCCAATAGAACTACGTCTGTGAGCTCGTTGAGGACGATGCGACGGAGGTTGGTGGCGAAGAAGGAAGGACATGGCGACAACGACCTAGACCTAAAAGAATTCGGTGAACGAACGGACGAAAAACCGAAGTTAAATGAGTGGTACTCCGCCACCAGCGCCCGACTGACACTTGTCACTTTGCGGCAAAGCAGCGGAAAACAGAAGATCGCCCACTCTATTCGGATGTTGCGGATCTAGCAGGACACAACGAGGGCGTGACAGCTTCGAGAGCACCTCGCTGGCTGACAGAGAAGATCAGATCAGAGTGGGAAAAAGTGAAGGTCCGCTTCTCAGACACGCATAGAGATAGCGAGAACCCTTACTGTGGTCGCCGTACTGCCATTCCCACACAGAAGTCACCAACTACCCAACAAACCTGCTGGCAGATACAGAACGTCAGCAATACCAGCAGCAGTAGCAGTAGCAGCGGTCATAGTTCTATATGATCTCTGTGTAAAACTCCTACGCACAGCGCAGTGTTATGCTGGCAACAATGGTTGCTTGTAATAGCAGAAGCGGAGCTCAGAGTGGAAATGATAGTGGCGAGGTGACGTGAGTGTACCAAGTGGAGTGTCACATCCTGTTCGCCAAGTGGTTGGAGCAAGCGCGAAGCGATCCGTGACAACTCCCGCCGAGTTTTACTCTGCCTAGCCTAACCTTTAGGCTCAGTCTACCCGTGGGAGGATGGGTAACAGTGGGAGCAGCCACAACAGAAGCGACGGGGACACAACGACGTTCTCTTCAAAGCTACGACCGAACCTGCATGGAACGGCTATACAGACCTCGTCCTCTTTTCCTTTCGTTCGTGGTAAAGCTGCTGAGCTCTTAGCTACCTCAACGTGGCGCCTATGAAGGTAAAGCGTCGAGACACCTCAGGCGAGATAGACTAGATCTAGCGTGTCCTGTCTTGCCAGCGTTCCTAGACGGATGCTCCTTTTCCTTCTCTTTTCTTATCCCCCAAAGATAGATTGAGTGTGTCTCCGTGTGCGAGGGGATGTGAGGATGAGGGGGTCAGCGACAAGCCTACTCTACTAGCAAGCTAGGCCGAGAGAGGCCGACAAGTGTGAAGCGGGCTGTGAAATTGGACCACAACATGGACAAGCAAGCAAGGGGATTCGACGGCAGCGATCGAAAAAAACAGAGGCGTATTTTCTCTAGTACATTCGAGACGGACAGACCTGAACAATGAAAGGGGAACAACTAGGGGCCATGCCTCTTCGTGGACCGTTTGTCTGGTGCAGTCACGTTCGGAGAATTCCGTCGAATAATTTTAGTAACCAGGACAAAATACAAGCGTTCATGTTTAGGGCAGTTTCACCAGCAACGCGTCGTTTAGGGCTGCCCCAACCTATGTCATTGACAGAATTCTGTTAATTGCGAAATATATATCCTTTATATAAATGTTCCTCAAGCAGTGACATC
This sequence comes from Varroa destructor, assembly GCF_002443255.2. NCBI lineage: Eukaryota > Metazoa > Arthropoda > Arachnida > Mesostigmata > Varroidae > Varroa > Varroa destructor. The sequence continues at coordinate 9,370,838 of NW_019211456.1, forward strand.
TCAGTTAGACCAGCACTAACGTAGAATTCCTTTAATGGTCAGGGATTGAATAATGTTTTTCTTATCCTTTTTTTCTCCTGTAGGAGACTAGCTAACGAAAAACACACTTCCAATACGAAAAATTTATTGGCTGTTTTTGTTGGATTAAAGGATACGCCCGCGGTTACATAATCCTCCATTGCTAATTTCTGCGCAGTTTAGTAACCGGCTTCCTCTACTGAACTTCTATCAGAGTTGCCCATCTGAATGATTATCGTGTATCACTGTTTTCTCACTTTAGCGAAGTGGTTCCAGCTAGCTGGTAGCGTAGAGAATTGGTGGTACCGCGGCGGAATTTTTCCCATAGAGGGTCGTAGTCTGAGATGTGGGAGTGAGTTGATCTCCAGCCGGCTTTGCCTTTTCCGGTCGCTTCAGATGAGCCAATTTGTTCGAGGCGAATGTCATAACTTTATGAGATATGTCGCAGTATATGTTGCGTGGGAGACTCCGGCCATGCAAATCGCACCAGGGCCGATTTCGACTTCAGTAGATAAAGACGAAATGATGTTGATCTGCTTTCTAGATCAGAGAGTTACTCGAGCGAGGAATATTTGCAACGGGAAAAGCAGAAAGAATTGGTCTATTTCATGGGAGGCAAACATAAGTCTTACCGACTTTTACACACTACTTATGTAGTTGGCTGTCCAACTGAGTGCTAGGAACTAAACGAGAGAAATAGAGCTCGATCATACATGCGCTATAGATTTGATGAGTTGGCGCTAGTATTAGATTGGTAGGTGTATCGTCAGCTTCAGGTACCGTTTTACTGAACGCACCTTTAAGGTATTTAGCAGTAACGAGCTGTGATTTTTTTCATGTATTTAGATAATGATGGCAATATGAATTTGCACATTTTGGCTAACGGCACCCGTTTTCTTTATTAGCCAATGTTTCAATAAACTGCTATGCTCTTTCTTCTATTTTTTTCCTAGACCGCCGGTCAGCCATGCCTCCATACGGCCCCAGTCACTAACCAGCAAGCACGGCTTGGTTGACTACGAGCTGTCAGTCGCACCTGTATCCCCGATGATCTTCTCTTTTCTGCGGTTTTCTTCCTTTGTACTCCTCTGGCTAGCTTCCGCTTTTATGCACAACCCACCTCCAGCTGGGCTACTTCCACAAACTGTCAAACAGCTTACAATGTCACATATGTGCCAGTAGGCTGCTTTGGATGTGCATGCATCTGTGTATTTAGCCTTATGTGTGTAGCTGCTGTACAAACAATTTAAGCGTGCGATCCACCGCTTAGGCCCCTCCCACTCACAAAGCCCCAGTCATCGTTGGGACTTGGGCCAAGAAGACCGGCCACTCAGCCTCTCATGAGATATTCGACTTCGCGGACACCAAATGATACAGTAGTAGTGAGCCGAAGCGATAGGAGGGCCAGTCAGGCCGCACCTCGAACCGCTTCATCTACCTCTTACCCTTCCAACCCAACATCGTCTGTTCCTTCACTGTTTCCATGTCACCCCCGCCCCCCACAAAACTAACTCTCCCTAATTTGTGCTAACGGAGCGCACGTCCCGTAGCTAGTTGGCCTCTGGGGAGTGTGCTTCTCGGCCGCTTGTTGTTGTTCGAGGGTTGCAGCAGTGGCAGAAGAGTACGAAAGAAGGTACAGCGTACACAAGCACACCGGGTACAATATTTACGGGGTAAACACGGCGCCGTTTGTCGTCTTAGGCACATCACGACGACGACGACGACGACGACGACGACGACGACGACGACGACGACGACGACGACGACGACGACGACGACGACGACGACGACGACGACGACGACGGCGACGACGACGACGACGACGACGACGATGATGAGAACTATTCCAAGTGCTAGCAGCATCAGGGAGGAGACAGAAAGAAAAAGAGCGGGTTTGGACAGAGGTAAACCCTGCCAACAAGACAGGAAGCTAAGCAGTCAGCCATCTCATATGTAACAAAGATAGCGCAGGATGAGAGACGAGGGCAAGATTATGATTGAAATAACTCTCTACCTGACACATCCCACCTACGCATTTTTACGGTCGTCCACAAAGCGGAATTGCGGCGCTGCATTACTACTTAGACAGGCAACAGACAATGCATGCTATTCTAACTTGTTATGTTCTAAGCCTTTCTTTTAAGGACAATACGTCAGCTTTGTGCAAGAATAAGCCAGTAGCTAGATAACGCTTCGTGAAGTTGCTGAGGGGTCAGAATACAACATAAAATTTTTGTTCAAATGAACATCCCCAGGGGGAGGGGGTCAGATAAGGCACAATTATTAAACCATTTTAGCTGTAGGTAAGATCACTGGCAAACTTAGCTTTCCGATTCGAAGGACAAACGTGTCTATCAAAGTGTGAGTTGTCAAAATTGGAGAGCGATCATAATGCCCCTAAACTAGTTCCCGACAGGATTAAGACCTTGTCGTCAAGGGCCAGAAAACCATAGTCTTCAACATTAAAAGTGCGTTTTGCTGCATAGAACAGTTCTGGGTTTTTTCTGATCGCTGTGTATCTTCAAATCCAGAGCCGTTCATTAAGAAGTTTTAAAATTCCGTTTGTGATTTCGTTCGGTGTTTTTTGGTGGCTTTATTGCCCAAGCACATGCCACTTCTGATGAGCGGTCCGACTTTCTTTACAGAAACAAAAATCTTAAGAAAGGGCTCCTTAAAAGATTTGCTCGAATTTTCAATCCTTTAAGACTCGAGATACCACCTTTTTATGCAACCAAAGGCCCCCTTGCAAACATCATGGAAACTGAAGATGGATTGAAGCGAATCTGGAGTTCTCCTTCAAGTCAGTCGACAGCCTTAAATCGTTAGGCCCAGTGGGCGTCAAACAATGCTTCTTTAACAAGCTTAGCTCTGACATTATGGTCAGAACACTGCATCTACCCGCGAATGTATTACCTGTCTGCATGGAGCTCATGCATTTGACTCCGATGTTGTTTGTTCTGGCTGAAAGCAGTTCTGAACAAATATTAACCCACTCACCGCTTGGTGTTATTGGGAACAGCAATGCTAGCACATCGGCCATATATGCCAAAGTAAGAACTTCTGCTGATAGACTGTACTGTGTCCCAGCTCACAACTTCGGAGTGCTAGGTTGGGTCAAAAATTGAAATCATTTGTTGCGAATGCACTAAGAGCATACTGAGCCTATCGAACAGGTGCAGCTGTAAGGACAGCAGATGACCCACGGAATATTTCTTCATGGTCTATAATGAAATTCGTCCGATATACCCTAATTCCGCGAATGAAGATGGTTAGTTCAGATAGCAAGCGCAGAATAAGTCATGAATTGACTACGAAATCAGCAAAAGAGGGTCATTGGAGCTGAACATAGTACTCATCACTGAAAATGCTTTACAGAATGATGGTTTGTAGTAGCGATAGGTGCAGACCGTAAAACGCTAATTAAGAAAAACACTGGCCGTTAACTCTGTTCATGATTGGGTGTTCCTTGCCGGTAACTTTTGTATAGTTATGCGACGCGAACATGTAGGTGAATTATCTTGAGTCATATGTAAATTTGTTATATTTATGCCTATTTAGCGATATCGGAAATAGGCTTTATACAACGTTTAGATAATTTGTGTGCCATATTAAAATCAGTTAGTGAACAAAGGAAAATAAAGGGCCAGGGTAAGGGGTGCGTATGAGTATCATAAAAGAAAAATGCGCAAGGCCAGAGTACAGAACTCTTAGCTGAGTGGTAGATAGGTAAAGTAAACCGAGGAAGGTCCGACACAACGTCGTATAAGACTGCACAAGCGGGATAGACTACACAATTTCTTAGTAGCTGTTACTATACTAACTTAATAAAATTAGTTAGAAACCGTCGCTATGTGAGAGACCATGCAAATTTATTTCCTACAAAGACGCTTCGTTGGCGATCATTTACGATATTAATGGTTAGATACGCGTCTTATTGATGCATCTGCGCGTAAACTTTTTCTAGCCCCTTGTTGCTTTCCGTATACGCTGTTGACGAATTTTTCAGCCTAATTCTATTTAGTAGCAATGGATGGATGGATGGATGGCAGGCATCATTTGTGACGCTGTAATATCATAGTCGATAGATACGAAGGAACGAAGGAGCTGTTCTCAGGGAGTGTACAGCCGCCATTCTTCACTACCTATCTGCTAATAGGTATCTCTGAATGTTGTTATGGGTCTTCCAGTGTTCTTCTCCGTTTAATTCGCGACTCCGTCCAGATCAATTCACATTCATTGGGTACCCTTTCTTCACTTTCTAATAAATCAGAGCAGTGGCAGCAGCATAACCGTCTCAAGCCTTCGTTCCCATAGCCGATCATATACTCACACCATTATATGGCGGGTGCTCGAATACACTAAAGAACACAATTGTAGTGTAGAAACTCCGTCAACTCGAGGACCATACAGCAAAAGTGCTCGTTTCTCGTAACTCGCTTGGTATAATTAGCCCCATAACTTTCAAATAACAGATGTATTGCAACGGTTCTTTCGACAGCTAGTTAATCAAGCAATGGATGCCTAGCAGCAAACTAGTTACTATATTTTCTGGTAAGCGGGCGGATGGCAAAGGCCAAGTGATCAAGGGCGACAGTGGCTCTTCCGATTGACTCTTGAAGGTCACTGTCTGGTATGCCCAGTACGTTTTTCGCGAACGGAACGGTTCGTATCCTCGTTGATAGGAAGGAATTAAACACAGATATTGTCGAAATTAACGAGCGATACGCACACCACATAGTATATCTGCATTGAAATAAATGTAACTCTATAATAAGTAATGGGGGTACTTTCAGTTTTACGCGTTGCTCAGATGTGCTAGTCCCCCATTTACTTGTTTAATTAGGTTTTGCCTGTCACATTTCGTCTTGGATAAGAGTACGCTGGACAGTATCGTCATCGTCTTGAATAATAATCTCCGTTAGTGGTTTCAATTTTGTTTAGTAGATAGACCCATTATTGTTTGGAGTGCGTTGAGATACAGGTGTACAAATACGTTTCGACATATGCCATCGTTCTACGAGCTTGGTGAGGCACCTTGCCCATGCACAACTCAGTAATCTACTATTTATAGGTTCAGAGGAACTATTCAAACCATACAAACACTGTAAATATAAATCGTAATGTTAGAAAATGAACAAGTTAATTGCACTACCGCGTTCGTTTGTTTTCTGCCTGAGTCATTTTTTTCCATGCTACTGCCTCGTTGCCAGAATGTCTACACTCAATAGAGCTTTCAATTAGTTTCAGTTGTCAGTCATTAGACTGTTCGAGTGCCTTTCACAGGCTCATTTTGCCTTGTCCTTAAAGACTTGATCCGGACAATGGCAAAGGGGCAGCAGATATCCCCCTGAATATGCAAACGAAGTAGCAACGCGAAGCAACTGAAACGATGAGCGTAAATGCGCGCTATCCCACGACCATAACGACGATGGATCCCAGCGTCGTTGTGCGCTACGCGCCGTCGGTGCCCACCCAAGCACGCCGTTATGGGTTTTTCTGTACGCCGGCAGGCGTAGCGTACAAGAGATGTCCGGCACAGGACGCAAAACAGAGATCTGACAAAGTTCTGGCTATCGGTACAGCCCACCAATAGCAGTGCTTTAGGCGTCGGTTTATTGCCAACAAAGAAAGGTCCCTACCACTTGACTGCAGCATAACTATGTACTTTGTTAGCAAGAGAGTAGGTTATGTGATTGTACTAGGAATTTAAGGAGGTATTTGCTCGTATGCTCGATTATCGGTTTGGTATTCTTCTCCCCAGAAACCTGATGCAGTAAAAATGCAAGTTTGCTATGATAGCTGGGCAACCCCATCACGACGGAACTACGGCCGCCTAGCCGGCCCACGCTATACTTCTTCCACATGATACAGCAGGTTAAAATGTGGCTGCCTTATATTTTAGCCTCAGTTTCGTATTAAGTTTTTAAGGCTCATTCCAAGCTCGATCTAATCATAGCGGTTCCGTACGCAAGCTAGATGAGCTCTGCCGACAAATAGCTATCTAAATAACATCAAAAGTTCACCTGTAGTTAAATAAATTATCTCCGGGCCAAGAAGAATATCGTAGCGTAATGACAGTTAGATTTAAAACGTCTGAATCTCAAGTTATCATTAGAGCAGTGACGAGCTTAGTGCAAATTACGTCGTTGCCACTTCAATATGGCATCAACATTCGTTTAATCAGCCTTTGTAGGTCATCAGGCAGCGAACTTGTCCGAGAGGTAAATCTGGTCTCTGTCATTTTCAGTGACCTTTCAGGATTCCGAAACGACGCCCCCATCTCATTTCCCGTTAAGTAAGCTGCGTATTGAGCAAATACTACCTTTGCTCGCGTTGAATTCACGCCTCAGGTGCTTACGTGCTGGCAGGCTTCTCGACGAGCCCATATCGTGCACAGCAGGCTCTAGTGTAGATAGGCCCTAATCTCGAAAGCGCAGCTAGTTAGCACGCCATAGGGACTTATTTCATTGGCTACTTTGGGGGTCCCTGGTGAATGTCTGGGGAGAGCTACGCCTGTGGCCTGTCGAGAGCATAGTTACGAGAGCTCAATAGCCATCTCGTTTTAGCCACTATATTGCACTATAATACGCTGTTTCCTACACACTCTTTGATGCTCGAATGCGTTCACTGCACGCTACCATATTAACCAAGTGCGGTAACTCAGTATGATAGGTCGCTCCATAGCTTTGGCGGCTGGCTGGCTGGTTAGTTGGTTGTCTTGATCTCTGGCTACCGTCTATAGGTAGGGCTGGATAGCAAGCATGTGGTAGCGGATTCACTCAGTCTCTCTCATCGTCATGCAATCATAGTTCGTACCAGGACTCCGCCGTAACAATCTGGTGTGAGCGATATTCATTCGTGTTGAGACGAAGCGTAATACAAACGATTCAGCTGGTGTATGTATACAATCGCTGTCTCTGACCAGTCCGTTTCGTCCGGCCGTTCTTACGACACCGCGCGTTACAGTGACCTACTGCCCCCATCCAGATTTCAACATTATCCTCCTATCTTCTCTGTGAATGGGAGAAAAGTTCATATGCGTAGTGCCGTATTAACTAGGTAGCTAGTCGGCTAGGAAACTAGAACATTTGTTTGTGCCTCTACGTCTCATGCAAACACATAGACACGCTCGACGCCATGTTGCTCGCCTACGTCCTTTGGGAGTGGACGCATTAAGAATGCTACTACTTCTATTTCTACAAGCATTACTATAGCAACGATGGTTAACCATGTGATTCACTCATCATAGTTCTGCCTAAACGGACCTTTCTCCCCAAGGGTATATATTCGTATACCTATGCAAGATTCAACTTCGCTCCCTTTATTCTTTTTCTGTTTTGCTGGAGGCCGTTGGCTGAGCGAGCTCGGCTCTGAGTTGGGAACAGGCAGCGTCAGCAAATAGCTGAATGTGTTCAGGTAACGGTAGATAGGCAGCGGGTAACTGTTTTGTATTCTGATCTAGACCTCGATAGACCCAGTTAGGGCTATAAGCGGCCGCGGCCGCGGCCACCGCATCAGCAGCAACAACGTCCACAGTGAACGAGGGGCATCTTGATGTTGATCACAACCCAATTGCGCGTTTCGGGCGGGCCCAGCGCTGGTTGCCCGATAGCGCCCGCTTGGGTCTGTCCGTATGTACGGATAGATATGTACTGTTCGTATACTGGTATCCAACTGACTGTACGTTTGTATACGTGAATGACAGTCGAAATGTATTCGCCAAGCCGACAATTACCCTGATTAGAGCTACTCAGCTCCAACCACATCGGCATGGTAATATGCTGCTCGCTTGCCGGCAGTCATCACCATGACGGTCCGATCAAATTCGATTACCGCAGTTCCGACTTCCGCGCTGCGCCATGATACCGACTGCGTAGGTTCAGCAAAAAGATCAATCGATCTATCTATCGCCGTCGATTTGAACCGATATGACCTCTTATCTACATTCAACTCTGTTTCACTGTTTCCCCAACTACTAGTTGGCTTTGCTAAGTAACTATTCAATAACGGCCATATGCAAATGGTATCTACGTCTCGTTGATGCCTCTACAACCAAGACTAGACAAAACTCTCTCTCTCTCTCCTAGTGCCTTTTATTTATGTCCGTTTTTTAGGAACTTGTTTTTCGAACCTCACTTACGCACACTGAACCGGCCGGACTTCTCCCTGTATTTGCTGTAATAGTGTTGGACCTCAGCCAGAACTTTATAACTGTAGAAACAGCGATCAAATTTTCATCGCTGCAACTGATACTGATTCGTATGGTACTTTTTTTGCTACGATCACTCTTACCTATTCTAAGTAGATTCATCTTTTCCTCATAACAATTGAGATATTCAGATAAATATAATTCGAACAGGACTCCAGCGCATTTTCATGATTCACCGCGTCGTTCTCTTACAAGCACACTGGCTTAGGTTTCATTGCTGAATATACGTACTTGCAGAACTTGATAATGACGGTAATTACGGTGAGTCTAACACAGGCCAATACGATAGAGATGGTTACATTGCACCAGCTGTATAGGTCACACGCGCGGATCCAGACTAGCAACGAGCCTGTCGCTGCATAATATTTCAGCGGCATAACTGTACCGCTTCTCAAGTGCAACAGATCTTCGCCGATAGTTGAAGACCCTGGTTTCACTTAGTTCTATCGTAAAGAAGATATACCAAATGCCGTAATAAATTCACTTTATTCTCCTCTCATCTCTCCCTGATATACCCTCACATGTGAGGCCTCTGAAGCTTGTTCAGGGCTCTCATATCTCGGACCGAAGGGCCACTTTTTTTTCGAGTTTTGTTCTGTGGCAGCGCCAAACAGCGGCCAGTTCATTCCTATAAGCCATCAAAAGTATCCATCTCGCTGCCTTTGAGCTTATCCCTTGGTCTTATCTCCCCCACCTTCTGTGGCAGCATGCTATCAGACCTCGGCGTCTGAAAGCAACCCACCCTGTGCCACAGGGAGAGTTTCGCTCGTTCAAGACTTCTTCATTCCTTTATATCCTCGACTCCTCAAATCAGCTTTTCCTCTGTCGTTTTCCGGCCTCTGCTCTTTGGCTTCGTTCTTCTTTTTTTCCACGTCTTTGTTTGCCGCTGTTGTCTGGAAAATATTACTTTTCGCGTCAGAGGTCTGCAGCAAAGCGGGGAGCGGTAGCACTTCCAAAAGGCGGTGACTGGCGGCAAAATCAGGACCCGCGCAGTGGTACTCGATCGTTTTCGTTTGTTGCTACTTCTGCTGCCCTTAGTGAGGCTTTCTCACATGAAGGCGTACGGCCTTTTGCGCCAATCCAGGCTAGGCGGCGCCTGAAAACGATAGAAGCGGCGGCTTTCCGTGCCGCTTCCTTTTGCGTACCCTGTAGCTGTCCCTATTGAGCAAACTGCCGAGCAAACGGTTTGGGGTACTACTGGAGGTTTAACGCGAAAGGAGGGGGCAAGAAGATGGCTGGAAAAGCGAGCGGCTTCAACGTAGCGAGTAACGGAACGAGAGCAATACACGCTAGCCAAGTTAAAACGGAACCGACGAGCAACGACGACACGACACCGCCCGAGTCTTCATCGCGTTTTAGGCTCCACTGCAGCTAGGTTGTGCGCGCAACGCACGAAACAATTGCCGTGCGCTGCTGAAAAGAGTAGACGAGGACTCGACTTACCGTCGTTGTTCGTGTAAACGGGAACGTGGTAACGGGATTTGTATTGCAAGCATCTGTAGAACCAAAAGCGCTAACATTGCTACCAGCGACACGACGGCTGCGCAGGAGTCCTTTGGCAAAAGCTAGCTGGGTGCATAGCACCATACAAGAAGCGTCGTCATAAGGAAAGGAAAGCGATGGTAGCTCGTATCGAGGAAATAAAGGCGTGAGGAAGTTTAGGCAGCAGGCGAAGCGATCCAGACGAAAAAGGGAAAGGAAGTGCAAGTCTGGATCGGTCGTTGGTAGAAATGGTGGAAACATCTTCGGAAATAGCTACAACAGCCGACCCAAGTCCTAATAGCACCAAGTGTAACACAGAACCACAACTGTGCGGCAGTAGGAAACAGCCAACGACCCGAACGCCGTCCAGGGGCACGTCTGGAGTCTATTCGCAATGGGACCCAGTAAAGAAGAAACCCTCTTACAGATTGACCTTTCTTGAAGGTTTGCTCGGTGAGGATACCACTAGCTGCAATGTTAGTGTTACGTGTGGAGTCACCTATGTAACTGTCGCCTAGTGGAGACGGACAGCATAACGTGTTGTAATAGCCATTGCTAGAACTTAGCCTGCATCTGTTTAGCCAACGACAAAACGTAAGCTTCACGTTAATTAGTTAAGTCCACAACTCTACGGTACGGTGAAGGTACGATACCTAGTCGCTGCCAATGCGAACGATGTTCGCGTATTCTCACACTATGTCCTGGCGGTCGCTATGTGACGGAGCTACAAACGATACCGAGCGAAGAAGTTGCGTGCCAACGCCCTGTCTACGGCAGGCAGGCAGACAGATCGCTGGTCAGCTAGTGAAGAACAGGACCTTTCGATCCCCTAACACCACATGCCCTCCCCTTTTTTCCTGCAGACGGTCCAACTGTCGATTTGTTAGACTGCGAGAAATGGGTTGGAAATTGAACTGGGTAGCCCTAAATCACTGCTGCTGCTGCTGCTGCTGCCGGCAGCGTCTGGTTCTACGGTTCTCTCTTCTGTTACTGGTGCCCTTGTGGGCAAATCATTAGCTTTTTTTCCACTTTCTACTCTTGCAGGGTCATTGCCGAATCTCCGATTGTAAGAGTGATGAACAGGAGGAACCAGCAAATGTGGATCCTAACAGTGGCGAGCGAGGGCCAAAAGGACTGGGAAAACAGGAGCGGACAAACAAGCACTGATAACGCTCCGTCAGAACAAGACAATGACCTATCGGTCCTCAACTGTTGTTACTACCCCCCTCTCAAGGCAGGAGCGATGTTCGCCGGAGTGTATCTCCAAAGATTAGAGTAACGTTGTCCAGCGTCACAGGAAAACGACAACATCGAGCTACTCGATGTTCTATACTATATGTCCTCACTGCCTGGGTTGTACGCCGTGTCTGCCAATGTACATCGATTTTGAGCGGAGGATTTATCTTTTGAGTTCCTTCAAAAACCTCGTACTTCTTCTTTCTACCTCATTCGGCCGGTTTATTAGCATCTTCGTATTAGTATTTCTTCGGATTCAATTTGTTCAGATAGTAGTGGTAAAATGGTGGCAGAGTTGAGGTTCTCGTCAGCCGATCATTATATCGATCCCATAAATTCGTGATGAGATCAGGCCAGAGGATATACGAAAGCATTCGAAACAGCCACAAAACGAGGATTATAAAAAAATAAAGCCCAATAGTTAAAGAAATAGATGATATTTACTGGCGCTGCAGCTGAAAGCGTTTGCATCAAAAGCGAGGTACAAAAAGAAAGCTCAATTTTTGGTGGTCATAGTCAGGACTTGTTTACTTAGGATCAGTATGGCAATGTATTACTACTCTGGGTAGCGACATCGGAATTAGGTAAATGCAGCTTTTATGGTTGTTGCTACTGTTAGAGATAGGGGAACCTGGTCAGCTAAGCCAGATGTGACGCCGCTTTCTAGTTGGGTCGTCCGAGAAAGTGGCGTCTATTAATTACAAGTCTATCAGCGTTAGTGGTAGTAGCAGCAGCATCGGTGATGCTAGTTGCAATCGCGCGAGGCACAGATCGATCTGATGAAATTGCCCCAGCAGTAAGGACAATGACCAGCAACGTACGTCCTAACTAATTGGAAATAACCCTCTATATTACTTTTGCCGGTGCAACTGTCACCCGTCAAACGAATGGCCTAACACTAACTGATTCTATGAACGTTCGCCTTCAGAGAGCGGCAGGCCACGTCCTCCAAATTCTGTTTAGCATTGATTTGTTATTAGTGAAACCCTTGTGCTTATAGCAGTAGCTATTTTTACGGTTGTTAAGAACATCTGAAACTATATAACGTAACCGTTGCTGTCAAAAATCTAACATATGATGCTCAAAGGTAGAATAGCAAAGGATACATCTATAGAGTCCCTTGGATGAGCTCGCCTTCTCCGAAAAACACTCGCCCATCGGATATAAATACCATACGTCAGCGTTGAATTTGGCGCGCTACGTTCGTTGCAATGCATGCACTGAACTAAACGGAAGGCCGGGAATGATTAATACTGTATTTGAGCTCAGAGCAAGGACAAAAATTGCACGCAGACAATAAAACTAGCATTTTTACAGTTTTTTTTTTTTTTTTTTGTTTAAGCTAAATTCGATTATTTGAGTGAAGAACTGGTATCCGTCAACCTGCGACTGTTTTGCTTGCTTTTCGTATTCAACGACGATCATTTATGTTCCGATCGACTACCGGATCAACAGCGTCAACAAGAAACCTAGCTAATAATCTCAAACAAAAACGAGAGACCGCTAATCTAGTTGTTCGACCATCGTTAATCTCTACGATCAAGTAATTTCCGAGTTTACATTGTGGCTTCTCCCCATCCAGGTAATCGAGGCAGAATCGTCTGGCGTTCAAAGCCGCTTTGAGCAAGGTGTTGCCACACGTCTCTGGAGAGCGATTTGTAAAGCTAGCTAGCTAGCCAGCTAGCTACCGGGCTGGCCGGTCGGCAGGCCGGTCGATAGGTGCTCAGGCTTCATCGGCATCCTACTTCTTCGCGCAGCATCCTTCTACTTGGGCTATAAGCTATGAGTTTAGGCGCACTAAATCACTGGAGTCACCTATCTATTTCGGCGTCATCCGCAGCTATCTAAACATTGAAACAATGTTACTCTCTTTTTAACTCGATGTCGTAGCGGCCTGCCTGCGGAAGTGAAGGCCTAGACTCAAGGCTCGAGTTAAATTTAAAGCGGGTGAAGTGAGCATTTGAGGGCGAATCATACCGGCTGGAGACAGGCGCCCCGAGACGGGAGTCGACTCTATATCAATAAAATATAGGCGTGCAGGCCTTGTGACGATGGCGGTAGCGACGATATGATGCTTGGCCATGACATCCTGCCTCCTCAATCCAGCCGATGCAACAGCTTATGGAAATAGCTGTGAACAAAGAACAGGACTGCAGCCACGAGACTGATTTTGAGTCGCTGTAAAATCCTATACACAAAGTCACTTGTAGAGCGGTGAGACACAGAGCTGGCTTCCCGAACAGTGAATCTCTATGAGCTGTTTCTAAGAGCACCGGTCACTTTCAGCTGCACACCGCTCTTCGTGCAGTCTAGCATATAGTTAATCCATTATAGTTCAGGTACACATCTATAGATTCATACGCATAGGGAGAGAGCGGGTCAGGACAGACTGGATGGTTGACTGGTCGGCCTATGCCGCGGTTGTCATTTGCGTTACTTTGTACACTTGGCCGATAGGCGGTTGTAAGTAGTATAGACTTATCAATTACCCTAAGCCCCGTCGTACTTGTTTGTTCGTACGTTCGTCTAACTGTGGTCTCACCTGTGCCACTGAGTCGCTGCTGTTCGCCATACGCTGCCCGTTTGATGTATTGATTGTCTATCAGATGCATACATACACATATACATAGAAAGACAAAATTGGAGCAACAGCCCGTTCTCCCACCTACATCATATAGAACTTAGGCCAACGTGTTATTGCCATGACTGGCCAGCGCGATAGTAGTACTATGGAAGGAGAATGATTTACTTTATACGCACTTGGATTAGTTAGTGGCCATCCATCCATGTTGGGTCATCATCCATGTAACGTAGTCCACGACGATGCATCACGCTGAACAACTCTGCCGCTGTCAGACGCATCGGCAGCGAAGGCCAATAGAGCAGCGAAAACAACATTGCCTAAATGATGATTTTGGTCATCGGAAATACCGATCATCAGGCGTGCATTGCGTACGATAAATTTGGCACCAACAAGTTAACAGTAAAGCAGGCTGAAAATGCGCTCGTCTAGGGAGCAGCAGCGGCGGCGTCACAATCAGCCGGATCTACTTTGTGATGACTTACGAGTTGGCCTCTCCATATAATCTGATTGTGTAATGCAGTACGATGCACCACCGATAGCCATGTTGCTGCCTGGCTATACGTCAATATGCTTATAAACACTATCGAGAGGGGCTATTGTTATTCATTATTGTTTATTACTATTTGTATTAGCAATAAACAATATTGAACTCCGCTCCGTGACGCGCATAGGGAAAACGTAATTGTTGTCTCTGTGCGAGGTGGACCCTGTATCACGTAACACTTAGTAGACTATTATAAACAGCTGCCTATCCGCGTAGGCATGTCGAATTTATTGCTAGTTTATATATATTCACCTCTGGGCAATACGATATATATAATATACTATGATTGATGAAGTGGTTGCTAGAATACATTGGATAACAAGCTATGATGCGTCAATGTTTTTATCATAAGGCTGACTTGATCGGATCTCTTCTGAAGGCTTTACAAACCAAACCTCATAAAATGAGAGATTCTAATAAAAACATTTATTCAGATTGGCACAGAAACAAAATATATGGTCTAAGTTTACAATATTTGCCATTTACGTTTGCTGGTTACGTTACTTAAACTTGCTGTTTTCTCTAGAGGTCTTTATACTAAATAAATAACGGTACGTTTAGGGTCGTGGCCAGAATAGTTACGGCTTAAATAGCGAAAAGATCTACAACTGCAGTTTTGAAGCTTCGTAATAGAATATATTAATTAAGTGCATGTTCGATGTAAACCGAGAAATGGAAACGCGTGCATAAAGCAACAAAACATGAACGGGTGATGTGATCCCTGTCGCGCTCGTCTTTCTGAATTGATTATCCTACCCATAATAAGTACCGAAGCGATGGATGGCTTGTGGTCGACGTTTCAACTTTCTCCCTAGAAAATCTGATTCTGCTTTTTAGTCTACTATCCGCGATCAGATCAATGGATTCATAATTCTTTTCGCACCTCCCCATATCCTGTTAGCGTGGTATTGCCCCTGGAGTAGCTGAGGCCGTAGGGCGACTGTCGTCCTTTCGTTTCGCTCCTCTTTCACATCAAGAGGTAGCGGCCGGCGCGTTCGCGCATAGCCGGCATCATCTGCACCCCGCATCTTGTTGCTGCTTCTGTGAACAGCAGCAGCAGTGTTACCAGGTCCCAAAAGTAGCCACCTCCTTTTTGGCGGAGGCGGCAGAGGTGGCGGCGGCAACAGTAATAGTAGTCTTTTGGTCCTCTTGCTCTTCGTCCAACTTGTTCAACCCTCCCCCTGTCCCTTTCGCCGCCTTCTGCCACCTTCTACCAATCTATAGATGAGTGAGTTAGGCTCAGCCCCCCGCCCCCAATCCAGCTCCGCGGGTTTCCTTTTCCTCCTTTCCTCCTGCTCGCGAATTCTCTGTGTGTCGCGCCCTCTCTGCAACACCGAGCAACGGCAACCCACCCGTCTCAGCTGGACCGACCAACCCAGCTCCTGCTTTCTTGTGCGTGACGAGTATTCTGTTAGCGGTTCGAGGAGCCTTGGCTCATGGAGCGCCTTGGGCTACTCGATTTGACCTGACTTGATTATATCCTATCGAAGGGTCGAGAAAGCAACACTGCTTGCCACAGAGAAGTAAGAGTTCACGCCCTGCTATTACCTCTGAGGCTACCACGTATATATATACTCGTTCACGCTGCAATACTTCTGTACATGTTGCTTGTGTTGTTGCGTCGTTTCTGTTGTTCCCCAGCGATACGCAGACGTCAGCAGGTAATCGGATATTCCCTAGTAGACAGCTGACGGTGCTGCTGTATCCACCAGCAACTTTGTCAAAATGGCAAAGAAAATCGTGAGGAAGTAAGAAAACGACAGAGGGGTTAATGAGGGGGGAAGGTAGTTGTGAGCAAAGACGTCTCCTTTGAAGAAGAACGCGATGCCATATGGGCAGACGAGGGTGGGTGACTAAAAGGAGCCCCGAGATAATGGCCAGCCAACCAGCCGACCAGCCAGCTTAACCAAGACACAACGTGGACGATCTAAGCGCGTTATTCGTTCTTGGACCAAAAGGGCCACGACGGCCAAGAGCTTCACTCACTTAGGTGCTGCATAATTCATGCGAATGTTAGTCCTCAGTTGGATTCATTCGTATGTGTGTTTCGTAGGACGATGACGATGTTGTTGTTGACCGAAACGACGATGTCAAGTGACGCCGGAGCGTCGCTGGCAGTAGCAGCTCGGCAACTTCGGTAGCTTACAAGACACGCTGGCGCAGGCATGATACGTACAAACAGTGGGTGGAAGCGGGTGCTTATAGCCCGAAAGGCAAATACATCACCTGGAACTAACTACAACAGGAAGTAACAACAGGAATTGTTTCAGAAACTTGCCCACTGAATTCTACAAGCCTAGCCTAGCAAACCTACTCTACAGAAGTGTATCGTTCATATGAAAACTATACTTTGCGGTGCTTATATTTACGCAACGCAGAGAGAGTTAAAGGAAGGAAACTGATAAAAGGCCCACACAAAAGAAACAGCAACAGAACGCGGGGTACTTCGGAAGCAACGATCATTTTCTGCTAATTGCAACCATTAATTCTATTGACGCATATATTAAGTTATGTGGTAGCTATGATTTGAAGATGAAATGATGTAAATATTTATTAGAGTTCAAGCTCCTCGAGCCCATCAATTAGATTTGCTCATAATTTCGTTTGTCTCAAACACTAAAGCTAATACTTGCATATACAGTGTAGCAGATTGTGCACGACAGATAAGACGTATATGTTGGTTTCGCGGGGTGCTACTGCCTTCTACGGTACTGTCAACAACGCTAATAAGACGGGCCTGAACACTCCTATCTCACTGCTGTTATTATCCTAGCTAGTTGTCCTCTCAGGCCTTGCTCGGGGAACACGAGTAGAACAAGAAAGCAATTTATGCGTCAGAATGAGTGGGCGAAGACGTTAGGTTTTACCAGTAAACGCCTTGGCAAAGCGGATTGCCAAGGAGCGGCCGCTGCTGTCGCTGCTTTAGCTGTATGAGTTGACTGTTCGAATGGAGGGGCAGGAGCTAAGAGAGGAGTAGAAGAGATTGGGGGCTGTTTGGCGCTCAAGGAAATGCAGACTTCGGGTCGGGCGGACACAGAGGGGCTTCGAGGAAGCTGGGCTCTAGCAAAACGTAGAAGGCGCTTCGAGGAGGGAGAATGGTTGAGCCTGTCAGGACTGGGTGTTGTCCCTGTCCGTTACTGTGCAACTGCAGGGTGGGAAATCGACAGGAGGCGAAGCAAACAGCCTACGGGCAACGAACAACGAAGACAGAATCCAGCGAGAAAAAAGGAATAGCAGGAGCGGCCCAGTCTGCTGCTGCGACTACCGTCGCTCTTGCCTTTACTGACCATGGTTGTTGGCCTCTGTTCGCTTGAAGTGGAGCCTGCTGCGGCCAAGCCTGGCTCCCTAGCTCTTCAACTACCTAGATCTGGCTTGTTCTGGGATGGCATCGAGGCGCCACAGGGCGAGGGTTGGTTGCAGCAGGCGGGCCGAAGCCGCGGAGCGCGCGGAAAACGAAAACAACCATCAGCAACATCCTCAGCAGCAGTGCCAGACGCAAGCAAACCCTCTAAGAACAAGAAGGCACAGATAACGATACACAGCGAAGAAGGCGCACTGGTGCTAGCGTTCGTTCAGGGAAAACCGTCATGTCCAAAGAAAAAAGAGGGAAAAATGGGAGTTTAGGTGGCTCTTAGCTCGGTCTCTTGGCTTTCCCTGCTACCAGCCCCCACTACAGCCGAGCGTTGCTCCCAGACAATGGGGTTAGAAAGAAGGTGGGAGGGGCGTTGGCAAGGGACGCTTGTTCTGACCTGGTGGAACAGGATTGATCCGAAAGGTACTGCTGCCCTGGCGACACGGCCGTTAAAGGACAGCGGAAATCGGGAGAAGCGAAGGGAAACGAAGGAACGAATGAACGAGGGCCAAGGCAAGCGGGAACAAGTGGAGGCGGGCTTCATGAGGACTAGGCTGTAGCGAAGGTTAGTAGCAGAAACCGAACGAATAACGAAAAGCCGCGCGATAGCGGGAGAACACAATAAGTTGTGCACTAATACTCTCGACAGCTGCGGCGGTAATGCAGGCGGTGGCAACCGCGGCAGGATGACTCTGACAAGCAGAAATCAGCCAAAGGTTCAAAGGACAAGGGAATTACGTAAAGCAGGGGCGGCGGCGGCAGCAGCAGAGGATACGCCTCCTCCTCTTCCAACTTCCTATTGCGCTGAATCGTTCGTTCAATCTTTCTCGCTTTTCCGGAGAGAGGAATCATCTTACGTGTTCATTGTAACACATTCAAGCCAAGATCACTGTCGACTAACACATATATACACTAACTCATATAACATTAATACATTATTGTTATATGAATGTTGAAAGGTCATAGTATTTGTAATAGTAGTAGTAAAATTAATAATAGGTGTGGTAAAATAGGGGTGTTGGTAAGGCTGACTCAGCCTCAAAAAATCAAAGCCGCTTACTAAGCAGGAAAAAAAGTGCGGGAGAAAGAATGCCCCGAGCTGCTGTAACACTTTGTGGCCGGCTTCGTTGTGGTGCCGTATATCACTCTAATTGGTTCAACTATGTGGGCGTTGGTCGCGGGATAGCAGCCGCCAGGCTACGATATTATGGCCATATAAGAGAGACTGCTATATCCCCGGGCAATCTGCAGGTCTCTTTGCTGCTAAAGGGGTAAATGGGCCTCTAATAGTCGAAACAAGGCGGTGGAAATCCAGCGACGGTGACAACACAACGAAGAAACGGACACAGATTGCTTCTGTGAAACATTCAGACAGTCCATATACCCTCCCTATATCGTTTTCGTTTAGCAGGTTCGTTTGCTTTATTTACATAAAGCGACGACAGAATGAGCATGTCGATAAAAATACCGTGACCGATTATACCAGCTAACAGGTAACTTTCATTAGTATCGTCCTCCAAATGCTAAATAAATTTGTATAACAATTTTTACCTATATAGAGTAGGAAACGACGATGTGCAGGCAGTAGCGAGCATGAATAACCCGGGGTAGGACGGGAGTCAGGCCAGGCAATGATGAAATTCCTGGAAAGTTCATCTCTGTGCGGCTGTCTCTATAATATTGTTGTATTCATGGCGCCCATATCTTTATTACGCAAAACACTTCTTCTACTAGAAGAAAATTCTTCTAGGTAGGTAACGTAAACATGGATCGGATGTACAGGGTACTCGGAAAGTCATGCAACCCCAAACGGCGATTTTTTCGAAACACTCCGTAGAACGTATCGATGCGTAATGATTTCAAATGGCAGAAGATTAGGCAACTTTTCCAACACCCTGTATATACTTCCAATATATTCGGCGCATATTTTCCATATGCAGAAAACTTAAGAAAGAGATAGCTCGTCACCCGCCCGTCACGTATATCGTCTAATCCACATCTCTTGCTCTTTATACTGCTGCTGTCTGAGCTAGCCAAACGCGTTGGTGTTTTCTCCCAGCGATGGCATATTATGCAAAAACGAAGCTTCACTACGACGATGATACGAGGAGGAGTAACGGAAGGCTTTGTTCATACAGACAAAGCGAATAATGTGCGGAGCCTCACTCCGCTCCTTTCTGCGGATCGTTCGTAAATGCCGAGTAGCAAATAGAAAAAACTTAGAAGACCCTCGTCCACGCCTTTCCGGCTAATGTGGGATATCTCTTTCTCTTCGTTCCTGCAATAAAGATGCTCAACTTCTTAGCAAGTAAGGTCCTATCCCAGGCCAGCCCTTAGCTCTCTCTCTGTGCAGCCCTTCAACGTCGGCAGACATGGACACCAGGACAGTGTTACTGTGATCACGCAGTGTTGGACGAATTCCTGCCTGCATCTCTCGAAGATTAGGCGTTCCTCGTCATGGGAAACGCGTTGAGCGTGCATCGTTCACGTACATTCTGCTTGAAACGCTACGAAGGTCCTGGGATTGTAGTGTGTAGTATTTGTAGTAGTCTTGCCAGCCTTCCAAAGCTAAGCCCCTTTCGAAAAGGAGTGGATGCCCATTCGACTTATTTGTATAAACGCATTGCGCGCAGACGTTGTTCCGGAGCTTGGCGACGCCATTGGCATCCGTAATTAACTGGCATCGTTGCGTTCAAAGTAAACGGCGCTTGCTCGGAGAGAGTGAAGCCAGTGCCAGCCTTTGCACAGAAGAGTACAACGGCGGTGGCGGTAGCAGCAGCAGCAGCAGCAGAAAACGAGCCGCGACTACGGCTACACCATCACACGAGCTGCCTGCTTTCCATTCATATTAATGGCTCCTTTTTTATAACCGTTCTTACCGCTGCACTTGCCCCTCCTCAACTGCCCCCGCTGCTGTTGCTGCAGTCACTTCTTCAGCCATCGCTAGTCCTTCAGTGTGCCGCGGCCGAGCTAGCCAGCGAACTACTCCGTTTCTTGCTTTGCCAAAAGGCAAAACTCAGCAAATAGTCGGGGATTTTGCCCGAGAGAGCACTAGGTTGGGTAACAGGAGGGAGACAGGCAGCATCAGAAAGGAACGACAGCGTATAGGAGTGAGTTTTTCAGGCTTCGGGCTGCATTAGATGAGGACGATATGGCCTCCGGCCACTGAGCATCAGACGCCATATCAGTTAGGAGTCTAAAAAAGGCGAGCCTTAAGTCCTACTAAGAAGTAGTAAGTGCGTGTAGAGAAGAAGAGGCTAAGAAAGAAAGCTTCAAACAGCAACATGCGTTCTCAGCAATGTGCAAATGTTTATGGCATGAATCGCATGTGATACGGGACTCATGCACAAGTCGCTCATACTTGGCCATTGACCGCGATGTTAGTGCACACTATTTCTGCCTACTTTTAACTCTATCACATTATTATTATCAAAGGAGCAACTCATCTACTATGTTATAGATTATTATCCGGATGAAATGTAAGGATTCAACCTAACCTAAGTGACGGTAAGTAAAGGGTCCGTGTAAAGAAATGTACATTTGACTCGACTGAAAATTCAACCCCGGCATGTACAGTTCCATTGCACAGAATCCGGTTATCGACCATATAATGTAGTTGCCCTACAGATCGACATGTTACGTTTCTTATGTTCAAGATTTAGACAGATTAAATTATCAATTTTTTGGTAGCACAGCTAGCACTATCGAAGAGCAGGGCGAATAGATTTCGAGTCAACCTGTACAAATTGCATAGATCGGCCCTTTTGCCTACGATCCAATCCAAAAATAGGCAATAAAAATAAGCTCTTGCCATTGCAGAAAGCACGACCAGGCGCAAACTATTGTCATTCACAGGGCGACACGGAATTTACAGATAAATGAGAGGTGGTCTTACATCAAGATGGGGTTCTATTCGCGTACGTCTTGTTTCCTACCATATAAACTTGACAGTGGTCGAAATGCTCTGTCTGCCTAGCCTTCTTCGTTCAGATTCCTAATTATTTCATCACAAAGAAGCGTTTAATGCTTTATTTAAAATAACATTCCATTTGGATTTGTTTATCG
The DNA here is from genome assembly GCF_002443255.2 of Varroa destructor. Taxonomy (NCBI): domain Eukaryota; kingdom Metazoa; phylum Arthropoda; class Arachnida; order Mesostigmata; family Varroidae; genus Varroa; species Varroa destructor. The sequence continues at coordinate 9,392,328 of NW_019211456.1, forward strand.
TAGACATGCTAGCTTTATTTCGAGGTATCAGCAAAATGTTTAGTAAAAGATAACTTGAAATAATGTCCAACAGCCAATTTCATGAACGCTTTCGAATGGTTCTCTAAAGTTGTGGTTCTTCTGGTACTGGACTTATAGCAGAATCTTTTAGGTATAGATAAGAAGATTACCAAGGAGTGAATGGAGTAACTCGAAAGGCTTATGTCTGGGTGACCATAGTTTAATTGCAAGATGGACGTTAAAAGATTAAGGGTAAAGTAAAGTAAAATTGATTAAGGTTTTATTTGACGCATCCCCACGACACTTCAACAGTGCACAGATGGTTTATTTTTATTGGAATGATTTAACAAGCAAGGCTTTATCAACAATTTTTAGATACAACGGTCAGTGGAAACGTACCTTCACTCATTTTCTGACCTTCATTTTGCGTGACGTCGAATCGCCATTACTTGATTCATTTGTGTGCGGTACGCGTAATTAATCGAGGGATCGTAAAGTGGCCTTACGGGACGCCTTGCACTTATGGGCCTATACAGTATATAGCATAGCGCACAGTTATCGGTAGGTTCGGCTTTTCTATAAATCAATACACCGCGGCATGGTTTACTAGTAACGGGCTAATTAAATACCAATTATCTTCAAATACTTCGACCCAATGTCGCTGCAACCTGCCAGCTGTGCATGTCGTTGCACTAGAAAAGGATGCATTTATGCGCTTCTTCGTCTATTGTCGATTATTCTTTGTCTAGGAGAAGGCCTGCGTAGGAGTATTAGTTCTAACAAAGTGCGGGATGAACAGTTAAAGAGGGTGCAGGATGAGGACAACGTCAATATGGCTTTAAGTGAAACCTTATTCATATGAGGTAAGGGCAGTTGCGACAAGCACGATTATCTCATTGGCCAGGGACCACTTAAGAGGCCTGGAAGAAGGTCTCCTCTTTTATGTAATCGTCTATTATAAATAGATTAGAGTGAATGAAGCAACTTGGAAGGCTTATGTCTAGGTGATCATATTTGGGATCATCGAAGGTGGGCGTTAGACTTTATTATTTAGAAGTGAAACCAATTCCGCCTTAATGCGACGCTAAGGCTGACCCCGATTGATTTGGACGCTACTCGATCATGCACACGTTCTGTGCACGATATGTGCAGCATGCTCAGGGAGGTAAGGTATGTTGTATGGATCACTCCGGTACTGACCTAAAGGAAGTTCAATTTTGTAAGTGATTTTGCACTTTTCTTTCCTATCTCACTTTGAACCATCGAGAGAACATATAATATGATGTTGCGCAGAAAGCCTGCGTACCTCGGTGCAGAACGACTGCAACTCTGCGATTCACTCGGCTCATTCGTTTGATCGTTTGAGGTTACAAAGTCCGCGGCAGCTCTTGGGATTTCGCTAGCGGTGTCACTTCAGCATTAAGCAGTCTAATGGATTTCCTTGTGCCTCGGACAGTGGCTGGTCGTTTGTATGATAAACAGTGACCTCGTCGCATAAATAAGCGTGTACGGTGTGCGTGTTAGTTCAGCTTTATGAGTAGATTCCCTAGTTACTTTTTAGCGGTCTAGAAGGTAGTAGCATTAAGAATTACTAGACTGCGCCAATGAACGAAGCAGGCACTGTAGGCGGGCAGAACTATTCTAGTCGACATTTGGGTTGGTCTAAATCGCCACAAAACAGATCCCACTCTGAAAAGTGGAGCAACTGGACCTTCATTAAGATACCGACGGGCTGATTAGTCAGCGGGGGTTTCGACTAACAAATGGACGGACAGACGGACGGACGGCTTCTTTCAGGGGCCACCGATTACGCCCTCCCCATTACTGCCCCTGGCTCTCCAATCGCTCGACCATTTACCGTTTCACCAATGCCATATCAGCCACTCGTCCTCTACGAGGAACACCTTAAGCTCGAGGCCAACTGCTAGCCAACCATCCAAGCAAATCGTTCCCTGACATGCAAATAGCCATTGGGTTGAGCCGCTATCGATGTTTGAAGGACAACTCGTACTAGCACTACTAGCTGAAGCCGCTTAGCTCGCCCTGAAGCTCGTACGGCGGCAAGACGAGCGAGCCACTTCCCGTGCTGTTCAGTCTCGGTATGTCTGTATCGCTAGCTGTTCTCTATTTTCCCCACATTTTCAAGCTGCACGGGCTCTCCTTCTATCTCAGTCTCTGTGGAGCAGACCACATCCTTTGTCTGCAACAGGCCACTTACTATCCAGGAATAGACAGCTCGCAGAACGATCGACACGAATGAATCGCAATTCAAAGAATCTCGAAGCGGTTAAAAATTCGAAGTAGTACAAAGCTTGAGCTCGTGATACGCATGGTCACCTTAAAATGATCAGTTTTCCCCAGGTATTGCTCGGTTTAATGGAGCTAACGGCAGCGGGAACGAGTACGAATGAATCGGCTCAAATTTAAATGCGTGCCTTTGAGTCAAAGTTGACATTATCTATTAGTGTTAGGTAACTTTCATCCTTGTAGCATGTGATATGTAGGCGTCTAGTAAACGGGTGGACTACATTTTTTTGCTTGTCCCTTGTTTTCAATTAAGCCGTCAGACTAAGTTAAGATGGAAGTTAACTGTTAACGCTACCTTATGAAGTCCATTTCTTTCCGTGGGGTACCACTAGCACACGCTCTAACAAAATCTGTATTGCAGATACTAATCTCCTCTATGTATTGCTACACAAAAGTACGCTTAAAATGAAGCTAATGAAGCTTTTTGAAAAACTTCTTAAAGAAAGCTCTAAACTGAGATCTTAATAAAGAAACGTGTATTTGTGGGAACATTGATCGGCATGCTGGATTTTTCATTACTAAAGGCATTAAAATTTATCCATCGGATCGAGAAAACATATTTTCTAAAACGTGCAACACCCAGGGTTTTTTCAGCTTTTGTCAGTAGCGTGAGAGATCATATACAAGCTACATTTACAAAAAATGTCAAGGGCATAATCATTGTCAATGTCGGCCAGTGATTCAAATCAATTTGACAAGCTGAAGGATTAGCCCTCAAACGTTTCCGCTGCTAACCTATACGTGGCCTTAGACGACGAGGACGTGCATGCTTTCCCTTTTGCAGTGGTTGCGCTATACGATCACCCTGCGTTAATAAGCGTATCTAGGCTCCACTATTCGTCTGAGTACCATTATGGCAGCCACCAAGGTTAAACCTATGAGGGTTATGTATGAGTGTATACACGGGGTAGAGCATCGTGAGGTGAAGAGTGGGAAAAGGCCAAACGGGGCATGATGATACAGAATGCGTACGATATTACTACAGAGACAGCCGCAGCAGCAGCAGCAGAAAAGCATCAACGAGATTCTCAACTTCGCCCATTACATGTGAGCGCACCCTTACAAAGGCCTGTCCGGGCCGGCTGGCTGCCTTCGCGGTACCGGACGTCAGGCAATGCAGTCCTGCGATCCTAACTGGTAGATAGAGATAAGGTCTACTAGTACAACTGCTGCTGTAGCAGGTGCTAGTACGTACAGCAGACTCAAGATTAAGCCATTAATAAACGAGGCTGATTACTAGCAAGCATAGCCGCGGTGCGGGGTGATGAGAATGATTGGACTGATAGGCTTAGATCGGCTGTTCGTACTGCTGTTCCTACCAACTGCTACCGCTACAAGTAAGCGTATCTGGCAGATAGAGTTATCCATAGTCATCTGAGTAAGGGTCGGTGGTCGTCTGACTGCCCAACCGTTCGGGCGCCGACACCGATCATCGGTGCTGCTAGTCAGAGTCTGCGTCTATCTAGAGTTCTTTCTGCTGCATCGAAACGCGGCGTTTGTGTCGGCTACAGCAATGGACACCGTGCGGGAACAGAAGCAAATTGCTGCGAGAAAATAGGGTTACCATGCGGTAATTGTGGTAAAACTGTTTGATGAACACGAAGCTCACATAACTTCAAACGAAAATTCAATTCTTGAAGTTTCACATGTGGAACTGCTCTTTTTTGCATATAAATATTTACGTCGTAATTTACACGTAAAGAGTAACGAAACCTATTTACGTGCAGTACTATTATCACAACCACCGCAGTAACTACGAATACTACAGCCTTGCAATAATTATATATATATTATATTTTATATGTATATGTATATGTAGATATATATATGTACATACATATACATATAAACTACATACATACACATATAAACATAATAAACAGTCATATGTGTGATGATGGTCAGACGCGACCCAATCGTTAGAAATACCTATCGTTTTAATCGAATGTTATTAGTGACCTCACGTAGAATTTTTTCACCGAAAAATATATTTATTAAAAAGAGCAATTTGACGAAATATTTTGACTGTAACTTCCTTTTTTCAATATTTTTATAATCAAATTTTTTTCGTTTCGTTTCGTTAAATTAACCGGCAATTTATCTACCGATGGCTATATCAAATGGCATCTTCTTTAAGTTCTCTTTTCATTATTAAAACGATATAGGAGGCAGCCCTAAAAGTTCATTGCGCGTATAGTAACGAGCCTATCGATAAGATATATGGGCTTATCTAACGATTACCTTCATTCGAAAACAGCGATCTTCTACGAGTTCAAGCAATTGTGTGGGATGCATCTTTTAAGTTTAAGATGTAATTTTCAAGCTACAAAAGCCACTCTCAGCTGGCTCAGAATGTTGCTGCGGCACTTCTCTTTCATCTCAGACAAAAAAAAAACCAATAAAAAGTCTCAAGGAAATCTTTAGAATTCGTGATCCGAGCAAAACGACGACGACGACAAAATTTGCAAAGTCATCTAACGATTTTATATAAACACTATATAATATTTGAGTAACAACAAGAACAGCAGCAGCAAACGAAACCAGAAAATTGTTAGCGTCGGAGTTATAACATCAACTTATTTGTAAGTAGATGACGATATTTAGCGAAGTTTCGTACGATGTCGAGCGCCGAATTGGTGGAGATAGATAGCCTTCTGTGTTGTATGTTCCATTGTCAGTGTACGGTACAAGCTAGACCCGAAAGATAATCGCAGTTACTCGTATCTTGTTGTCAGCCCTGTAGCTGCTGATAACGGCACCGTTTATCAGAAAGGGTTCTTTGGACAGCTAATGGGTGCAAGCGAAAATAAGGCAGAGGGTCAGTAGTGATTCAATTGCCAGCATACGTTGAGCTTCTCATAGCTTTGCGATTTCACTGAAGCGAGACCGAGAGATAGGACGCTTTTATGCCTACCTGAGTTCGGCCTATATCAGTATAGCGGCGCCGTAGATTGTCGTTCAGGTGGTCAGTATAATAGACACACTTAGTATTCTCTACATCTCGCCGCTGTTACAGCAGCTTCCGACGCCCGTAGCTCGAAGCTTCGCCCGTAACGCGTGCGTCGGTATAGATTGACATAAATTGATGACCAACCTCTGTTTCGCTCATAGGCTTAGTGTAGAAAGGGCTCGAAACTAATTAAGAAAAATTAATATGCACAGTTAATATTGGACAGTTTTAATACACGGTTCAGTCGAAAATTGATAAAACCCGGGTGATGAATAGAGACTGGGTAAAAGGCGAATCGAGTGCGCGTGTCACAAACGGATCAGACGATCAGGAACGCCGGGTGCTACTGCAGACACATCGTCGATGATGCGAAACGATACGATAGTGATCATACTTTAACAATAGCTAAAAGACAACAACGGAACACCATGCAGAAAGGTACACGAGGCAGGTTATCGGCTCTGAGAGGAGCTCACTTCTTGCTAAATACAAATATCTTCTACCGAACATCATAACCCGCTCCGTTTAGCGGCAAAAAGATTCCACTCAAATGTTGACTATTGGAGCATTTGTTTACTCATACAAATGAAATATTCATGTATCGCTGGTAGGGCTCAAGTCAGAGACCGTCCCTGATTCCACCCCCCACCCCACCGTCTCTTTCACCCTTCCCATATGAACTACCAAACTTTAAAGTTGATATAGTAAAATCAAGCGATATTAGAGAGACGTCATTTTTGCTTCGCTACGCCACGAGTTCTTAACTGTACTTTTGTAAGTATTGAACTTACATAAAATGCATTTGGAATACACAAATATCGTGTAGATGCTTTCCATTGCGTGTGTTTTGCTCACGAGCATATAAGAAGTGTACTTCATTAACTGAAACAGGTTAGAGCTTAGAGACACACAAATATATCCAAAAATGTAGTCCATAGTGAAATTCAACTAGATAGGTGTGCTTCGGATTTTCCATCGAGGTCTAAAACGAGGACTTGCAAGAACAGATATACGAATGCGACTTTCAAAGGGTTCGCGTGAAACGCAGCTTACCCCCAGTCAGCTACACATGAGAGCAACATCGGAGGATGGATAGGTACTGCGACATAAAATACCTGCTGATATATCCGCAATGGTCTGGGTCCGAAATCGGGCCTAGACACACCGGCAATCGGCCATCCGAAGTACTGAACAGAAACAGCGGACATGAAACTTAGAATATTAATTTGTGTCCATCTAGCGAATGAGGGGGTTTTTGCGTATTCCTGCCTCTCCTTGATCATTTCGAGTTGAAGCCGTCACTCCGCATGGCAGCGGTAGATGCTAGCATCTCTACGGAAAAGTAACGAGCTTGGCTGCATCAATCCATGCACAGAAAAAGCGTCGAGCAATGAACCTATTCAATATATTATTCTCTGACAGTCAACCGGCCGTATATGGTGTTCAGTGTACTGAGTATGAATGTAAGTGACATTTTAATACTCATTTGAGGGAAGTAGCAAAGTTAGCTACGGCTGCGTCCTGATCGCTCGTCAGTCTCGCCGACAACGGCCAACTCGTAGCGAACGATCGACTAACCTCAAACGACTGCAGGGGAAGTGATTAACATTATCACTGGGGGTGAGCATTATTGCCGACACTAGTCGCTCTCGCCGCCTATAAATTCTTTGTCGTTATTCTAAGATCCAACTTCTCGATAGTTTGTTGAGCCGATAGATTCAATTTAGCTTGGCCACGCTGATCGGTAGGCTGGCTGTATGCTTCAAAGCAAAGGCGTTAAAGACACGACGATCGTAGTAGGAACACACTGTGGGAGAATGTTAAAGCCCGGGAAAGCGAGGGGATTGGAGGTTCATGGGGAAGGAGTCCCGCCGGAGGAAGCCGACGAGGAATCGATGAATACACGAACGAAGCGCGCCACCGATGTACCAACGACTGCAACCGTGCTCCGGCTTGTGCGATCTTCGATCGGCATACTCTCTGCGCTCAGCTCTGCTAATTCTTCTGTGACTAAGAAGTCGATAGCTTCGTTGAACTATCGGGCCGATGGTGCTGCATCCGCCAGTCTCCGAGTACAATTATTGCTGTCACAGAACGACGACAAGTCTGAGTGCGCTATGATGCTCGTCGCCGACAACGATATAATCGGCGGGCATTTGCACAGTGACTGCTCTTCGCAGGCTACAAATGACGAGTAACTACGCCACCACTAGCGCCATTGCTGGTCGTAGTGCCCGAAGCCTCACTGATGCTGGTAGTATCGGCGGCACGCCCGCTTGTCAGGGTTGTGTCAGGAGGGTCCAACAATGCAGACGGATCTACGCATGATGGCGGGTGAGGTAGTTAGAGGGAGACAACTTCATCGAGGTGGGCAGACACGAGACCCACAACCCTAGGCAGGTGCGAGAAAACTTGATTGCTATCAAAGGAATAGCAGGCGCAGCAAAAGCAACAGGAGCACCAGCTATTACATATCCGCAGTGCCAATAAAGGGAACAGCAGAACCAGAGCCACCAACACGGCTTCAAATACCCTATCGACGAATGTATGGTATTTACCAAGACGATGGTAAATAGCACGTATATATATGATATATACGTGCGTATATTGGAGACGTGGAGTCAAATGACCTAGCATGATAGGATTACAATTACAGCCATAAGGCTCAGAGTTTGTACTCGCTTAGCAGGAGATAAGAAGCAGCTAGATGTGAGAGGATGGCGATGCTTTCATAACGAGCAGTGTTCTTCTTCGGAAGGACTTATCTTAGAAGTTACACATTGTATCGAAGATGTCCTTAACAGACACAGAAAACAATCCCGTCTAAGGATCTAGAGCGCTTGTTTCTTACCGCTAGTGCCCACCGACCAAACTGTAGCAACTAAAATAACGACAAATACTGTGTCACCCCTTGAGCAGTTATCGTGAATGGCTATGCTGTAGCAAACTTGTTTGCCCTTAGTCACAGCCACGGAACGTCATCCCCTAAAAACGCAATCGTCGCGCAGGGTAACGACAAATAGAAAAATCAATGTGCGTTTAGCGGACCGTCTCCAACTGGCTGAATTCGTTAACCTGACGTCTCTATACAAAACGTGGCACGCCGGTATGCCTTCGACAATTGCATGGCCTCACCTTATCAAACAATAAGGCGAAGTTCATCGCTGCGTACGTACTGTCATCTGTGTGTCTCTCAGTTATGAGCAATGGCGCTAAACAAGCACAACATCTGCTCTTTGAGAGCAAAATCTGCATCGCGATCCCCATGCGGTCTGTTATGTTACCCCCACCCCCGTTCGATGAACGTTTGCCGTCATTGGCAGGTGCCTTCTTTATTACTGGACTTTACCTGCAAACGTCTACCGTTAAGTACGCTTGGCCAAAATAATGTCAATGCTCATTATTGACAGTTCTGTCAAATGAATAAGCGACGGAAAGTGGAGATTGGCGCAGAGTCTGCGTCTTGCCACAGCAAGGCATTTTAAGAGCACGAGAGAGGACTGCTCGTTCCATAGTGATAAGCTTGTGCCGCGTAGCTTTCAGCTGTCAAACGATCTGTGATTCTTCTTCCAATGGGTAACTTGCGCATCCCGTCCAGCTGAAATGTTACTAATCAATGAGCACAGCTGTACATGTGAGTGCATACATCCATACAGGTAATATCTCATGGTTACCTATGAAAGCATCGTGCCATGTATACTACGATGTTGTTCCTTTGACGATACTAGCGGCAGACCAGTGGAATGAATACACGCCAATGGAACTCGACTTCGGTACATATACATACGACTGTATACGCTCGGATCGGAAACATATAGTAAAAAGATCTTATATGAATGCATCAACAACTGTCGCCAGCTTCGGAAGAAGATAACGCAAACATAGCTAGGATACTTCCACGAATCGTCAGCTCAACCCAAACCTACATGGACGGATGTTTGCAGTAAATAATTGCAACTGAAATGGAAGGACTGGCAGCTTGGAGTGCCAGTAGGCAACGCACCTAGCCCTGTTACGGATCTATAGTAAAATAATGGATACGAAATATTCTTTCGTACACTCGAGTTTGATAATTTTTTTTGCCTTGCATGTGCATATTTGCAACAAAGCACAGCCCGTTGCACATCTGCTTTTTAGACAAGCTTTGAAATCAAACATTACTTGAAGCTAGTTTGGTGCCATCGTTACCAAAAGAGGGGGTTTGTATATCTGTAGAATACTACAAATGTGAAAGAAGCCCCACCAAGCGGTCGAGTATACAGATGTGGGAAATGAGGACATACGTATAACAATTCTGCCGCTGTGGAACAACGACTTCATGTATTTGAATTTTGTACTCTTCTCGCTCCTCCTTTTAGGGAACGCGGGGCCGTTCGGCCACTGTCGAGCGCCGCCGAAATGGTCAATAGCGGTGTCGATGGCCCGTATCCAACGAGCACTTCATTGACGCACCCCTGCTCATAGAACCCGAACGAGAGCTGGCAGCGAGAGCGCACTGCTAGTGCCAAAAACAGAGTACGTCACACCAGAGTACATTGTTACATTTATTTGAATAGGTGTAGTTGGCAGAGACATACTTGCCACCTATATACGGGCGTCGCATCACCGTCACATGGCATGGCTGGCTCTTCGTAGTGACGCTCGAATCAATGGCGCACTTCTACAACTAAAACAGTGGCGAGCCACCAACGAGCGACTGAAATCGTCAATGAGCGCAATAAAACGCCGTAAAGCGCAAACACACCCAGCTACATAGAGGATACGCGCACGCATATGGCAGCTCTGTTCACTGCTCAATGCTTGGCTTATTTGTTCCACGCTAGTCCTTTAGTATCGAGTAATGTGGTACACAATGTGTGCTTTTTGCCGGGCGACTGAGCGGGCGACGGGCGTGAGCGAATTGAGATTTGTCTCCCCCTTGCTCAGTTTCTGTTTGCGTATATTGCCGTCACTTGATGACCTCGTAAGCCCCCCGCTGCTACCCCCCTTCTCCTCTCGTAGAGTGTTCGAAGTGCTTGTCGCAGGGACAATTCGACGAGTTGAGTCGCACTGACCCTACTTGATCCAATCCGATCTAAAACGGGGGCGGATCAACGCAACTAGAATCCTCCACTTCAACAGCGTGCGGAACTCCGTCGGAGCACACCTCGAGCGCGCATCGGCACTCGCTAGTCATCAAATAGAGGCGAGCTCGCGTTACCGATAGGAGCTAGCCATTTCGATATGTATTCGTGTGTGTCCGTGGTGATACGTGGGTGTTATGGATAGGTTAGTACAGCAATTGTGGAAGCAGCAGCCGGACAATCATACATGGACAATTGAGGACGCTTCTCGTTGACGCTATATAGAAACCGTCACTAGAGGCACAAGTACCATCACTAACAGCTACCGCAATCAGAGAAATCAGGGACAAGGGGGCTGTTGAGGCCTGAGTTCGTGGACCAGCCTCACGGATAGGAAAAAGCACGTGGCGAGTGAAACAATAGTGATTGTATGTAATCGTATGGGCTACTAACCTGCTATTGCTGCTGATGCGGGGGAGGCCGGATATAAAGAGGGGTTTAGCGACTGACTGACTATCGACTGTCGAGTGTTGTATAAGCCTACAGTGGCAGAAGAAATGGCTGCAATACATGCAGGACCAGCTGCTATGAACCAATCGAGGCCGATTCGTTCCGTACGACCGTATCCGTAGATGTTCCGGACCATATGCACCAATTGGAGGCGTTATGGAGTTCATGATGCATCCCGGGACTGTTTCTCGCCGAAAATAGATCTAGAAAGAGAGTTGAGCAGATATTTCCGAGTCCGGGATTTCGCAACGGTAAAGACGGTTTATGGCAATGACAGCGAGACAAACGGTTAGATTTTGTCTAGGGAATACCTTGTGACTAAAAGAGCAATACGCAGTACGCTTATGAACGATATTTCGCTATTATTAGTTTGTCGTTTTCAAATCAGATAAATGGCCTAAACATCAGCTAACAGAGGACGACCGTAAATCTGGCAGCGCGTGAACCCGACTACATTACAAATCGTGTAAATACATAGATATTTTTTAAAGTCCCTGTCTATCACTTTTTTCTTGAATAAGTAGTATTGCTATATGAGTTTGGAAGAAGCTGAAACATTTCGGAACTAACACAATCTATGATAGGTAGGCGACGTGACATCCACATTAGGGTAACGCGTGACTGGCGCGGTGACTGAAAATTACTCAGGAGATTTATTTACGCTTTTTCGGAATTCTATTGATTATATACTAGTTATTACTAGATGCATTCAAGTATAAACAAAACGGGAGAACGGTTCAATCTAGACCAAGTACATGTAACAATAAAAAATCGATGCTGTAGCTAAAAATAGCTCTGGACGCAAATTTCTTGCTTTTATGCGATTATTTATGCAGATAGGAAGGCGTAGAATCCGTCTAAGTCATAACTGCCTTCAACCTTCCATTGCATATCTCCATATGGCGGTTCGAAGGTTCCCTTTTAAGATACTTACAAAAGAAATTTTGAGTTTTAGGCAAGTTTTTTAAAATACTAACAATATAGACCCATTCACTAGAAAGCCCTTATCAATGCAACAGAAGTTCGAGGAAGCGGCCCATTCGCCATTCGATTCTGAAATGAGACAGGTTTACTACTAATTTTGGGATACTATTTTTACATAGATAGGATATCACTCGGCTCTAAGATACTGAGCCTCTGATTGCGATAGGCACCTATCGAAAAAATCGCTGCGAGGTATGTCGAAAAACTAAGGCCAGTTACACTACTACCTCTAATGGGTCCCCGCTGGCAACAGTGGCGCCATCTGTGGGAAAAGCGGGTACTTGGCCTCCGAATTATATTTTCACCTGGTTCATAAGTTAAGATTGAGATACAAGATGCACTGAGGCCGGCTTCCGGCTATAAAAGGTGAAAGAAAATGACTGAACTATAGGGCTTCGGCTTTAACTTTATGGAGCAAATGTTTCGTTCAACGTTCAGTCTTTCGATTTCTTCGCCTATACGAGCACCCGATTGAATGGCGACTCGACGAAACTTGTAGCGGCCAGAGGCGCAGCTGAAGACTTTTATGCAATACAATACGATTTTTTCTAACATATTAGGACAGAAATTGGCGCATAAATTAAATACGTATCGTCTGTTATGTTGACAGAAGCTTAGAAGAGGCCACACACACACGTCAAAATTGATGATTTGTTTGACAATATGACGATCTGTCCGGGCTTTCAAAGTACCCGATGAAGCAGCCCGTGATCAAATCGTTTAGCGCCTTTCCTTTATCACAGATAACGGCTTGCGTCGTTTATTGAATTGTGGTTGGTATTCTAGCCTTATAGTACGTCAGCCATCGTTGTTCATGAGAATCGTCCAACGTGGAGTGCTCAACTAGGATTGGTTTCACATTCGGTTCGGTCGAACCCTACTATATGATGTCAGAGACACAAGTTTGTTGACAGTACCCTGCGCAACAACAACCTACACGGTCGTATCGTACCTAGATCAAATCGCAAAGTGACACAATCCAGAAAGATAACTGGTCTGCCTTGGGACCACCATGTCGAAACAATAGCTTGCATATTTAATATACAGGTGTAATTGAAATGTTTTTTGTAGTCGATGCTCACAGCGAATTGCGCCCGACTAACATAATATGTACCTGTATATATGTCGAAGAAGAATGTATACATGTCGTCCTAGTAACAGGCCATAGGTGGTGTCGTGGTTTTGACGCATTTCCCACGTGCAGCAGAGCCAAGCGTTGCCGTTATAAATGATTATTGCTTCTTATCTGTCTCCTGTAGCTGGCTGTCGTTATTACTTGACGGGTTCGATCCGGTGCGACGATTGCTTCACCGGGAATACGTTCGGTCCTTTTGGTCTCATAGATTCTCTTCCACAGGGCGACGCTATCAACGTCCATAACATTGATGCATTACGATTATCCTGGAGCGTAACTAATTTGCGGTAAAGCGTAGTTCGTATATTTACTTTGATCGCTAGCTGTGATTGTCAAAGTTCTTTGATATTAACCAACCAGCGAAGATTTCGTATTCTGTTTGCTGTGTAGATAATTCAAATCTAACTGGAAAGGACGGGACGATGATAGAGAGATCAGAAATGATGCCCTTTATTGTGATCTCTATAGTCGGTAATGGTTTCGCAGTTGTTTGCTTCGTTCATTTCTACCGCATCGCATAATCAATGACGTATATAGCCACTACTCTAGATTTATGAATGGGTATCTACTCTATGACTATATCTATCTATATAAGTGTTGTAAAGGCGAAGTCGCACCAAAACCTCGATAGACAGCGAAGTCATCCTCATGCATGTTTGTCATCGACGTACCGTAAACTGGGATGGGTCCAGTACATTTTTTTCTCCACTTTCAAATCTCTTAAAGCCATCCCAGATACAAATGGCCTTTTGCTGTTCGATAGTTCTGTTTGTTATATTCAAAATTTCGTCTGCAACAGAATCACCCGCGGTCAGTCTCCGAAGCCCTGTAAAGTCCAACCAGAAGCACATCTTTAATAGTTAGTAGTGTGCGATCAAGCCCAACCTGAACGCTTCTTACATTTGCTGCTAGCTAACCAATAAACAAGATTTTGGTTCTGATCCTGGCGCAGGTCTAAACTCGCAAGCCTGCACATAATCAAACAGCGTAAATCTATTGACTGTATCTATCTGAAGTGGATGTACGACTCCGGGTTTCTTGATTCAAAATTGCACGTTACTAATGTACAATGATCGGTCGTTTCGTTTACACGGAACCGGATGGTTCAGAAAAATAACTATAATTGAAAATATGGAATTAATATTACGAAAACTTCCAGATTAACCCCGATATGTTGTCTACATCTTTGCGCTAGGAGCTCGTATCTCGTTTCAAATTTAGCAGTAGGAGCCTCACTTACCATGACTTCGGCAGAAACCTTACCGCTATTAGCACTATCGCACGTTATCATCGTGCGAAATTCTCGTTGCTGGTGTAGCATAGTCATGGAATATTTGCTTATTATTGTACCTCACTGCTGTACAGCTCCTATTCCTGAGCTTGCTCTGAGTAGATAGAAGTTCGTGCATTGTGCACGCAAGGCATTCGGAACACTGAATAAAGTGACTGGGCAAGGTCTGAAAAAAGCGAAAGCGACCAGTTACCGAACGACGGCTCCAAATTTCGGTCCATCTGATACCTGGAAACTAACATGATGACAAACCTTCACGGGTCCCCTGAACAGACTGTATCAGAGTGGGAGAACAACACACAGTGTGAATAATATTACAATATAGTCGACTAATATCGTCTGAACTACTTTATTAAATCTTTATTTTGTAGTTTTTTAGGCGATATCGAACCGTAGTCACATAACTGGCTTAATTTCACGTTAATGAAATTAACGATGTGATATATATGTGTTTGACAGCTCATACTGGTGTTTGTGTTTTTATCTAGACATGGTCATGCTGGAGCAGTATGGAGTAAAGTATGTCCCTAATAAGTTAGTAGAGGACGTCTATCGCCATAGGAACATACCAATCATTCGATATACATGCATAGACCTAAATTGAACTGCAACCGGCCTGTGTTGAGTTTTGCAGGTGCTTTTGCTCAAAGCAGATTTTGTTTTTCGTCACAGCGTGCCCGCTCGTTTCCTCTACATGCATACGATGCATGTACAATACATACGTGTGTATGACAGAGGCTGCACGAGTAGAAATCGCCGTTCCCCAATTCGATATTCGGCTTCTATTTCCTGCGCCTGTTTCTTTTTGTCATTCTCCTTTTCTAGTCTATCACTCTCCCTTTTCTATGCAACTCGCAGGATCAAATGGCAACATCGCTTACGAATTGATGGAAAACCGGCCGAAGCGGCGAGCAGACAACCAAGTCGAGTTACTTTGCGCCCATAAGCCTTGCAAGAAAGGCAATGTGCAGCAGGACCATCAAACCATCAACCATCTACTTTTTTTTCAGCATGCTCGCAATCATATAATGAATCCCATCTATGCGACAGGCGGCAGGCGGCAGGCGATGGAATTGCCGGAATAGATCGCGTCCACGAGGAAGGGCCGTAGAATCGAACAAACAGTTGAACATCGAAGCTGGTGGCGCATCGAAGCACCGAGAGAAAGCGGGAACAAGACATATCAGTCAGATGTGGATGGCACTTCTCCAGTAGCTGCAGTAGCAGGTAGCTAGTGCAGCAACATTGCCAATGCTAATGTCGGATGGCCGCTGCCGCTGCTACGTCGCTGCAGATCGCAACGGAATGTCGACCCGACCACCATCGAGAGTGATCGATGGCAGAGCAGGAAATAAGCGTCAGAACAAAGCGATATACTTCGTCGTCCGTTCGGCCGTAGTCCCATGAAGGCAAAACAAACAAATGGTACTTCTCCCGTCTCCGATCCATTGTGATACCTTAGGTCCTCTTTCTCGGTCCTCTCACCGTAGAGGAGTTCTAGGAGGCGGCCGGGTCCCACGTCTTTGCATGTTTGGACCTCCGCCCTATCCGTATTCCTATTGTAATCCAGCGACTCCCTCGCAAGCTGCCAGTAAATGGGGGGCAAAGGAAAAAGCGTTCGAGAGGGATCCCGAGAAACGAAACTAAAAGACGTAGGAGATGAACATGCTCTTGACTGTGGAAGAAACGCGAGCTCGCCTTCTAAGTGTGGCAGACAGGTTGACAAAGCGCCTGCTGAGAACAGAACAGCCACACACGCAAATACGATGGAGGCCGATGAAGCGAGATAGGCGAAGGGCGCAAGAACCTTGGGGGATCGTGGCGTCAAAGATAAAAAAGCAGCGAGGAGAGCTGTCGTGCTTCGGGTTTTTCTTTTCTCTCTCTCTCTCTCTCTCTCTCTCTCTCTCTCTCTCTCTCTTTCTCTCTTCTTGGTATTCTTCTATTTGAGGTATTGCATTTTGTCATTTGCATTTCTCAGCCGTCGGTCGAGCACCAGGAGTACGACTCAGTAGTAATAACGATACGTAGCGAACAACGATAAGCAATCGTATACACACGTTACGTTCTCTGGTAGCCTACCCTTTCAATTTTGGTACGGGTCCTGCCTTCTGCAAAGAAGATCGCTGAGGGTATAGGAGCAGGACTCACAGCCGACCACCTTGTGATATGGTCACCTGAAGTTTTTCTTGCGCACGGGACTTTGTGTGTATTGCACGAAGCACGATGATAACGAAGCGTGTCATCAACGCGAACATACAGGCCGCAAGTAGACGCTCATATGCTTTTACTCTTATTGTTTTTATACACTGATTGTTGGCTAAAGGAAGAAAGGGAAGGCGTTTGGCCGATGCTCTATTTATACTGACAGTAAGTGGAAGGAATATGGGTTTATAGCGCCAGTGTGTGTGCGTGCCAGTGTGCAGCGAGAACGCATGAAAGGATTCTAACCAATTGCGTTGCGTACTCCCAGCGCGGGCTTTTTCAACGCCAGTTGGATTTTAGGTAAACATTCAGCTAGTCGAGAAGTTGGAATGACGCTACCTTGCAGAAGGCCTTTTAATCACTCACTCTTCGAGGTAATTGCAGGTGCAATCGGAATGACAGCCTTTGGCAAAAACTGCTTATGCTTATTTAGCAGTTGTCTATAATGTACCTTATGGAATGAAATGTCTATTATGAGTATAAGATCGATGATTTTAATTATACACAGATGGTATCCATTGAAAAAGGTGATTGTTATGAGCAAGCTTGTGTTGTCCACATCGAATAAACCGTAGGTGTAGCGTTGATGAGCGACTGGTATAGTTTTCATCTTATAAATTGTGCTACAAGGTTTCAGCTAGCGGCATGCATCTAGTTGTTGTGTGGCCATAAAAATACATAGAGCTCTATTTTCGTACGTTATCGACGTTTTATTGTTATATTTGATATTCGCGCTAAGGTCATTAATTTCTCTTTGTATTTTTTAGACGAGAGCTTTTTGTAGAGGGCCAAAGGCTCCAACTAGTGGTGAGCAGTACATCTCGCCACTGTAGCATGGTGCCGGCCAACTAAGCTCGCAGGCCCGCGCAAAGCTCCACAGCACTTTTAAGTGACAAGCGGTCTCGAAGATCGAAGCAATAGCAGTTCGATTGAGTCTCCTCACCTTACACTTCTCTTGAGGTCTCAAAGGAAATATAGTACCAACGTCCTTTATTTCCGCCTTTTCCTTCGTTTGCTTCTTTCTTGTATCCTCTGCATGTTCTGGCCCGTCGCGACACGGGCGTCTGCGATACGAACCCCAAGGCGTGTTTACTGTGTCGTCCCCTTGCTGTATCGCCGACGTTAGGGTAAGCCGCCGTTACCACCAGGACGCCGCCATTACCGGTTCTCACGGCCTCGGACGCATATCAAATATATCAAATTGTACGCCGCCCAACGGCATTACTCCGTGGGGAATCGACCATGGACTGGAGGCTGTGGAAAAAACGAAGAACTCGATTGGAGTAAAGTCACCGTCGCTAGCGCCGATAGAGCTGCTGCCGTTGTTGCTGCTGCTACAAACGCCACGGACCTCCATCAGTGCCTTAGCTAACTGCCCTCGGAGCCTCTAGCTGTCGCTCCTCGTGGGAAAAGTCGACATGCGTGAGACTTCCCCTCAATGTTTCTGCCTGTTTCCAAGCCCAGAACCACAGTGAGCTACTGGCTGTGTAATGTTCCACATGCGACCGTGGTCGTAACGTAACTGTGTCGGTTGGCAGAAGTAGCTCAGCGGAAACAGCAAGCGTTAACTAGCGCCCGCAGCTTCAACCAAAAGGCAAAGCTGCCGGCAAAACTCCGCTTCACGCGGAAACCAGTCAGTCCCATCCTCGCGAGAAGGCTCCCCCTTCGAGTTCTCTGTACAGCTCCCTACGAGCCTTACTTTTCCCCTTGAACATTTCGGTGGGAACGTTTCATCCAGGGCAGAGTTGCAGATGGACCGGGAACACGAGTGCTGTGTGTTGGTAGCAACAGCGTAGGATGTGCTAGCAGGATCAAGCAATTGACGAGAGCAGAAAGAACGAAACCTGCCATTCCGGTGACGCGGCCTGCCCAACCCAACCGACTGCAACGTCAATGTGGGACGGAAGACAAGCAGGCTGGCCTCCTGTGACAGTTGGCTACCCCCCACTGGCGGATAGTCCCCATGCGTCACTCGGATAAAATGCGAAAACGGAACTAATTGGGAACACTCCGACTACGATATGGGCAAACGCGATATGTTCGAGGAGTTCGGCAAAGCATGTATTAAGTAATACCAAGTAGGCAAGTATACTTGCATATAATTTAAGGTCCTAGCTTGTGTTCAACGTTTGCGAACGTCGAGGGTAAAAATGCAGGTTACAGAAGAAAATCAGATTTGAGAAAGACTCCCACTGAAATGTCAACTAGATGCGTATATAATTTCTAATAATATATTAACCTGCATAGTTCATATGTGTAGTCTCCTCGCAGAACGACGGTATGTCATTATGTCACATATTGCCGATCGAGCTTGGCCATTTTGAGCACCATCTAAGAGACCCTTGCAGTAACCCCAACTGCCTGATGTGACAGCAACGCGCCGATAAATGACTTTCTCGTCACGTTTACTGAAAGCTAGTTATTTACATACGAAGACGCCACCTCTTGGCGTCTTGCTGTTCTATACCGCGATCTCGCCTGTGAATACGCGAAGCCAATTTGGCACACATTGGCGTAGGACCAGCCGTTCGTACAAGTACGCACAATATTGGAACCCCACTGGGTCGATCAGGTCACAACGTCTGAAAAAATCAAAGCCTATTCAAGCGAGAGTAGGTGGAACATAGTGCCTCCTGTTTACTTCGTACCAGTTGTAATGGAGCACTCGGCTAATTATAGAGCACTAGAAAATAACGCCGGACGAACAATTACATTGTCTATGTCGCGCTATTAAAGCTTCATCGAACTATACAGGCAATGCAATGAGGTTTATTCTATAATTAACTGGAAGGTGACACATCATAGCGAACCTTCGCTAGCACGTATTTAAAACAGATTACTCTATCGGAAACAGCGCTTTGCACTTATTTGAAGCAAGTGCGTTTAGCTATGTTAAAGTTCAAGTCTTCAACGAAGAATGTACACTTAAAATGAACCACTTCGGCACAATAAAAACCAATTAAAGTGTGTCAGGTTCTACGCATGATAACGGATCATAGCACCGATCAGCTCGTTCAGAACACACGCTGAGTGAGTCAGAAGCTTAGCTACCGTTATTCGTCAGAGAAAAAAAATGCTTGTAGCCATCTCGCGGCCTCATTGAAAGTACCAGCGACTAGAAATACTCCTGACACATCGATCGTGACATCCATGTGACGTTCTTAGTTACATAATACGCAGCTTTTGAAGGAAAAGAGATTTCCGTGCGACGGAGCGCGTCGTCCTCAGGTGGAAATTCGCCCCAGATTTAAACGCAGTCTGATTCGGTAAGCCTGCTACGGGTGTTGCAGCAAATAGTAAATGTATATGTACAATTAGCGCCAGAGAACATCCGTCAGATCTGTATAGCTATTGATGTATTCGACCGGGAAAGCCATTTTCTGCCAGCAGCGCCATTCGCCATACATACAGTGGCACCCTCTTGTGGCTCGTGTGTTTAACCCGGACAGCACCCGGTGGACAATGCGCTGGAGAGCGCAATCTGGCGCAAGCGGTGTGGTGCCACAGTTATAGCCCAGCGGGATAGTGGGGTACTCCTCACTATAGACTCGACAGCGCCGTCGGCGGTCTCTGTCATTTGGACAACAACATCCTCCATCACGGTTCCTACCTCCTTCCTAGCTAGGCCCGACTCCTTTTCAGGAGCGGGGACAACGGTGTCAGTAGCATCATCATCATCGGCTTAGAAGGGAGGCGAGACAGACGAACAGTGTCACCAATAATACCTCGTATCGTTGCTGTCTGTAGCAAGTGGCCTTAGCTTGACCTATATATTATACATGAATAACACAAGTAGCAACGGGCCTTACTGCGATGCACGGATTACATGCGTGCAAACTTTAGAATTGGTAGAAGATGGTCAGATTTTATCTACTACCGTATGATAGTCACTGTCACTGCGTGATTTGTAAATCCTGGAATATCCGTCAATAGGTACGCTATTGCAAATATAGCTGACTCGTATCGCTTCCTTGTGGACCTATTTCAACCAGGCTTAATTAGAAATTGACGGTACAGACACGCGTATAAATATTGCTGATAACCAAGCTTTACTGGTCAAAAAGATTGTTATTCAAGTTAAAAACAATCTCTGCGTTTGAAATTAGTGAAATATATACAAATAGATGCGGTCACTCCTGTCGTTGAAGAACCACCTCCGTATCCGGGATTCTATGAGGTACCTGTATACACTGATCTGGCAGTTCTTTCAAGTAAACGTCACTGCTTTCAAGAATTATGCTCATACTCTTAACAACGCATTACCTCGCCTGACCTCACAACGTTTACGAATGGGCTTCACCTTAGTAGTACATATATGTATAGAGCCTGGTTATCCTATCTGAGAACATTCTAACCGCCTGATAAAGCAGTAAAACATAACGAGGCAACGCTCGCTTTTTGCAGCACTATGAGCGCATATGATTAACTAATCCCTCAAATAAATTCCGCGAGGGATTGCTCTTAGCGCCAAGACACAATAACAACACCAGCAGCAGCAACCGCAGCAGAAACGGCAGACAAATATCATAAAGTTTTAAATCCGCATTCTACAATATATATATATATATATATATATATATATATATATATACAATATATATATATTCGACATACACATGCGAGCTACACTGGATAATCCAAAACGGACTTTATGCAACAGGCCTATATGCTTAGCCTACAAGCGTTTTTTGTATTAGCTTGGTTTGTCTTCCCTACCACATCGCACCATTTGGTTCCGTGTGTCCTTGCGCCTGCGTATGATGAATGTGGGCAAAAACTAGAGAGTCGATTCAACCGTTTAAGACGTTTGCAGCACCGTTAAATTTCTGAGATCTGAAGACCGCAATTCTTTACTACATACTTGCGACATTGGGCTGGGTTCCGACAGCTGTCTAAGCGAAGCTTCAGGCATCGGGTTTATGTCTTTATGACAAGCGGACCATTATACGAACAACACATGGATTGAGCAAAGAAAACTAACTGACGCTGCGCCTTCAGAAGGTTCAGTCACTCCTCCGTCGTTTTGCCCCTTGCTTTCGATCTATATCTTTGCGTCCTCTAGCGCTAACTGCGCTATTTCGAACACCTACAGACAGCCGCACATATACCTACACAAGGCCGTACGCAAACGAAGAAGACGGCAATGATTACACTGGTCGTGGGTGGGCCAAACGCCACCTTGGGGCTCTTCGAGCACCCGGCAAAACACGAACATCTTTAGCGCCTTCATATGTATATATGTATTATATACGTCGATGCTTACAGTCGATGTGTGTCTACCGCGCCGCGTTATTGAAACTGTCCTAGCTACTTCAAACTAGCTAGCAACAGCAGCTTCACGCCGAGGTGATTGCCTCCTGCGCTCGAGACTAAATCCAGCTGAATGGGAGAAGATGCAGCGCGCGAAGAATAGGGCATCGCAGCATCCTTTCAGTGACCGAAACAGCAGAACGAGCCCAAAAATAAGGAGCCTTGTATAATACTACAGATATAAACATATATGGTGGTTCAGACAATGGATACGTTGACAAGAAGCACCTTTGCGACAAATGCCACAAACGCTGAAGGCAAATATTCAGCTATTGTTGATGTTGTGGGCGCAATTATTGTCATCACCAGCGTGACATCGACTTCATTGTTGTTTGTCGAACTCTTAACTCATTGATGGGCCGCCGGCTGAATGTTTAAGCTTAGCGGGAATTGAAGTCGGTCAGAGTACGCCGCGCACCAGGCGCTCTCAGTAGAGTGCTGGGTGTTACTCACCAGATCAGTTTCTACTAGATTGATTGCTTTGGAGGGAAGAGAATTTAATCTGCAAGAAATTCTATGTAATCGTAAGTGAGTCGTCAGGCTCAAAGGGCTGATGCTAGGCTACGCCAATATACCTATAGTTGCTTGAAGATGGCCTACATCAATAGGTCGACCCGTTGTGTGTTTAGTGCACCCGTAAGCTCAAAAAGGAATGCAGCGCAAATGCCTAAAGCGTTAGCGTACACCCTTAACTAATCATAAAGTCATCACTGCTATATTCAGTAGCGTGCTCTTTCCTTTGAAGTATCATTTAGCGATTGTGTTGGTGGCTTAAATGTAGACTCTGGGTGTTGAATGTAAAAGACACGTTCGTTCCTCAACGGGGTAGACCTATTCTGCTATTGTGTGAAGTTCAACAATGAGACTGTGGCTCCCTGTGTTATCGTAAAACAGGGGAAGCTGACTTCTACACAGTGCTCTAATAGGACGACATAATTTCTTCAATCACAACAAGATAACGCAGAATTTATGGGCTGAAATTCGGAATTGTGACGAGGTGTTATCTAATGTATCACCACCATAAAGATGCAAAGAAGTACGTATAAAAATACTGGGATATTACGGAATACAGATAGCACGATGGTCATAGCTATGAGGTTACACAGTTCTACGAAGAGAGGACAGCGGCGAACAGCAAACGGTTTTCCGTCGTTTTCTACCAATTGGTACCGGTGACAGCGGCACCAAACAAAGCGAAGAAGTACTCTACCATATGTCTCTTTCTCAATTCCCCCTCGCCCCACCATGTATCCCTTAGCGTCATTTTTGCTATGTGTTGTTGTATTCCGTGGGTCGATTGACCCTGCCCAGCACTTATTTGTTGCCTTTGTTGTCGCTGTTATCGCTGTTACTGCTGCTGCTTCTGTTGCTACTACTGCTACTGCTGTTGTTGTCGCTGTTATTGTTGTTATCAGGGCATTTCAATGGGCATTGTCCTCTTTTGTGTTTAGCGGCGTCATCACCGAAAGACGTTGAGTTCAAAAATAATTCAATAACAAATATAGAAACGTAGCGTCCGCACTGGGCAGGCGATTCATTTGTTACCCGATGTTCTTGGCGTCTGTGTGCCTGTGTCCGTTTGAGACAAACTTTGCCTTTGGAACGCAACTCTTCGTGCCATTTGCCAGGCTGAATTCTAACAGACACGACGGATACAACGAAAAGAAGCTGAAGGTGCCATCAGCAACTCCATACACCTGAGCCAATTGGGAACCATGAATAAATTTATGTTGTGCCAGATCGAAACACCGGGAGGAAAACATAGAGTGTGTGAATGAGCGAGACAAAGCAGAAAAATGTAAAAGATTTTATATGTAGCTGTAGCCCTTGGAGCATCGGAACTACGCGGGCCAAATATGCGGTTTTATGTTTTGTCAGCGGTATCTCTGCCAACGCTGCCGCTGCCGCCCGTTGCTAAGCGAAAGAAACAGTCGCGTCTGAGCGGCAAGTCTGTCTGTCCGTCCGTCCGTTCGTCCGTCGGTCAGTCAGTCAGTCAATTTAGCTGGCCAGATCGAGCTATACGACATTATACAATAACTGCTTGCCAGCGATGCTGTTTTGGAGAGATGGACAACCAGTTCCCACGTTTACATATGCACCCGCCCCGTTTTAGATAGGGCAATTGTCAAACGTGAAATAACTCGCAGTGGGAACAAATGATGATACCCACTTTCGATGATTTACTACCTCTATGCACGTATGTATGTATGTATGTATGTATGTATGTGGATATGTTATTACTACCGAAGGTGGGAAGGACCGGGACACAAACGCGAGGAAAAAAGACGATTCCGTCTTATATCTGTTACCGCTGAGATTGACTTTATTGAAACGACAGGGAAAACTCGAGGAGAAAAAGATCAACAACCATCTGGATAGCAATAGTGGCAACAACGACAAGTTTTGTCTTTCCTGAAAATGGCTATTTTACATAGTATATTGTTTCTTGATGGGCTTTCTTTTTGTTCGATTGATGTTAGTCCATTTTGGCAATTCGTTACTTGAGTGCGACGCTCCTAGCTCACAATCTTAGACTAAAGTAACGGAAATATATATATGGTGAGTATCTATTGGCCATTGACACGAGCATCAGATGCATCCATCAAATACCTCAGCTGGAATAGTATGTTAAAACTAAAAAGATGATGGCCAATACGTGTCTCCCAGAGCGTTATTACGTTATAGGGGAGAGGAAAGGGAACAAAGGCAGAGTAAGGCATCAAACGCATATATCTTACCGATATGTGTTTGTAGACATTAGTAAATTAACAGGACATCGGTTGTTGTTACTGATGTTGTCGTCGTTTAGGTGCTACTACTAGTGTCGAGTCCACCATGTTTTATTAACACAGGGACAAGTCGTGCATCTGGATAGATTATAGGGTATGAAGTATACTGAGGACCGTTGTCTTGGCTTTGTGTGCGTTATGACTCAAGTGAGCTGACCGATAAATCGTGATGTCGACAACGGTCGTAGGCGTAGATCTTCTTACGCTTGACGAAGTCCCGAGCAGGAGGGTATTTTGGGACATGGAAATTAAACTATTCCTTAAGTGCCACTAGTGCTTAAAAATATAGTGCTCTACTTTTTATCTTATTTAGTGTTTGTTCGTAGCTTGATCCTGAGGCGGAAGACTTAGAATGTCCTGTACAAAGACCATTTGATACCTGGGGAATTGTTTAGCCTAACGGTAGGCAACTAACATGTAATATAATTCGCATTAGTTTCAAATCGCATCCTTGTACCATTTTAGCTTGTTCAGGATACTTAACATTGTGTCTACATATTTCCTTTTCGGATGAAATTGTTTGCCATTTTTATGGTAGGAAGATGTAACTGGAAATCAATCCTGGATGTTAACACTCGCTTCAATTAATTTGCTATATAATGCATATTCGTCGATTCCATAATTCAACAAACCAAAGAAGGGGCAAATACTGTGCGCATTACCCCCTGCCCGATCCGCTAGATCTGTAGCAGTTTTTCTTGATTATTTTTGGTACGCTAATACATAATGCATATACAAGAAGAATCTTTTGACATCTTGAAGCGTCCTGTGCCCTGACGGGCTGGCTGGCTGGCTGGCTGGCTGGCTTCAATATATTTTAACTGACTCATCCGCCTTCTATAGGACTATGCTTCGTCTACGTCCTGGAGGCAGTTTACGAAGCTCCAGTCCCGCGATCATTTTCGTTGCACGCTGCTTCATGGTTCTTTTCTCTTGTCCTATGTCACGATGGCACAGCGCAAGCTTTCAGTGCGCGCTCGCACCCATACTCGGCATGCGGCGAGGACATAACAATAGCTCGAACGCTGGCTAGAGTGAGTGGAAGAGGCAGGCATCCGAGGATCAGTGTGGCTAATGGCCTGGACAAGATCTCCTGGATTACTCCTCCTGCTCTTTTCTTTGGGACAACGATGTACAGACAGGATGCCGTTCTCCTGAAAAAAGCCTGCGACGACGGAAAATTGTCCGGAGGAAAAGATGGTGGAAAATGCAGCCTGCGCCTCGTTCTGCCTGAACCGGCTCTCTAATGTAGGTTCGAGTCCAGTTAGACCGCGATACTGCAACTCCGCAAGCCATGCCCGGACGAAGATCTCGTTGCAAGGAGATCAAGCCGTATTCCCGACAAGTCTGAGTGACAGGGCGACAATACATAAAACGAAGCGTAGCATACGATGAACTACTTGCTCTAAGGGACCCACCACTTGTAATATAAACAACACTCTGGAGAGGCCATTTGGGCAATGTTCAGAGTCTATGTAAAATGGCAATAGTATCACACTTTGCTAACATTTTACTAAGTCATCGTTATGTTCTGATTTATAACAGAAAAATCTGGGGGTCTACAGCACTTTTTACAATCGTTGTTCTAATTGTGTGAAATTAGATATAAGACTGTTTACCGAATCCCATATAAAAAGCATACTTGTCGATCTGACGTTTTGATATTTGGCTTACGATATAGGTGCTACCTTAGCTATGACAGGGTTAAACCCGTCAGTATCCGGGGAGAGGCCAATCCTATGACACTTCTCTATATGTTATATCTATCTATCTATAGCTTTTTTTTAACGTTTGTAGCTGATTTGTCTATTAACCGTTTCTGATCAACTTAACCCACATTTATTCACGTCATTATGAAAATTCAAACATACAGTAAGCACATACATATGCCATTTCAATAATATCTCAATTTTTTCAAGTAACGATCATTATCTATAGCGATCAGACGAGTAAGAGAAGGCCAGCAGTAACTACCGGCACTCGTCCCAATGTTACAGTCGCTGCTTCTGTAGGAAGCTTACTTAATCCCAGTAAATATAAAAATCTCGTTACGCCTCAGTTGCGCGTGACGCGTCACGATTCCCTCCCGCCGCTCCTTCCTATCCGACATGGCCAGCCTATGCAATAGCGGCACCAACAAGATCGACTCGTGCGCGCTAACAGACTGGTAAGGTTTTCCCTATTGCTGTTGGCTTCGGTGTATCTCTGTTCATCAGTTCTCGGTTGACATGACGATCCTTTTCTTCGGCACTTCGGAGAAGAAAGCAAAGCGCAGGGAAAAAGTATTGTAGAGTCCAACGAAGCGTACTGCTTGTAAGCAGTCTACAAATGCTCCGCGAACCTTCGTCAAGACAATTACCCGTACGAACTCACATGCACATACGGCCTCACGCCCTCGTCACTCTTAATCGGCAATGCAAAAGCACTTCTGCCATAACGACAATGCTCTTTTATTAGACAAGATTAATCCTATCATTATAGGCATAGTAGTCATACTAGCTGACTGTGCACCCGTACGGGACAAGATCGACGGCCAAAAGCTCGTTAAAGAGCAACGAGACAGTGACTATCTACGAGCATGCTTGTTTGGTGCAGTGTTTAGCCGTTCGTAAATTTAAAGTAGAAGGACGAACAGGTCAAGATCGAGTAAAAGTCAACTATATAGCAAAAATCGCGTATTAGCCGCTCACAGCTCTTTTCGTCATCGCCTTAATTCAGTCAACGTAACTTCTAGCCGGGACTATCTCACTCTCTCTTCTATTTCATAAACCAACAAAAACAGAACTCTCGATGGAACTCCGTAGCTATGCAGACCCTGAGTTCCGTCTTTTCCCCTTTAAACGCTTTCGTTCTGCCTGAGTCTATTCATATGGTGCTTTTCTTTACTCTTTTTGCTTTCTACGCTCTCTCCTTGACTATTATTACTACTGCTGATGTTGCTGTTTCGACTGCCTTTGAAAATGATGGGCTCTCGATGAAGAAACACACAGGAGTGTTTATTCTGTTGTGCTTTTTTCGTGTTGGGTTCCCCTCAAAGGACCCAGTTAGATCGGCCCAATTCGTCGCACAGGTTGATCGGCAATCGCTATTTTCCAAAGCGTATGCATCTTTATCTATTTTACATTCAAACGGCGACTACGATATTCTATTACGTATGATGGACGTAAAACCGTGTGCGTGCGCGTCTTTCCTGTTTACATAAATTTGTTCTGTATCCTACTGCTAAATGCATTGCTTTGGACTATCTCACTAACTGTGCCAATCTCATTTTGTCTGACTCTATTTCAGCAACATCTATTCAAGCGGTTAAGGTAACAAGCAATGTGACACGCGTTGATCCCCGATTTCATTTGTTTCGTCGCTATCCGTTAATACGGTTCTTTTTCCCAGTGGAAGCTTTCCTCCATTTCGTATGCACTGGCACTGTACCCCTATCACCCGCTACCAACCTGCATCATACTAACATAGTCACTTCTGAGTAATTCTTGAGCTCACATGAGCTGGCAAACGTCGCCATAACATAATTCCATATTTCCGCCGAATAGGATCCTCAATGTCTTGTCGAATCTGACCAGAAGAACAGGAAAGGCGACAACGCTGATAAAGCCGTTGAGGAAAGGGGAAATGACACAATATATACGTCCAAAACAGGACAAAGAAGGAACCGAAAACAACGAAGCAACATTTCAAATATTTTTTTCTTAATGCTCTGATGATGTCAGCGTTACGGTCACGATCGCCGCACGTACAGGTGGTTTGTTTACCAATTATAAACATGTTTGTAGAAAAGGTTAGGTAACGAGACTGTTCGAGAGTGAAGGTTACAAAAAGGCTACTACCAATATATAGCCGAATGCACACCTGTATACCACTCACTATAGTTATATTAATCGACGTACGTATTTTCGTACCATAGGATTAGATGGCGTAGGATAACACAATCTTTCTTTGCTGATTAATAGCAAATTAGATCCGACGGGGAGAACGATCAGATCGACGTTGGTTCGCGGTCTCCTTACGGCGGTTCCAGTCTTAATCCGATAGCTGAAGTACGATTGTCATCATTATCTCTATATAAAATATGTAGCGTATATGTGCACGAATCATTAGTTAGCCTTAAGAAGATACCGCCGCAAACATTCCCTAAACTTTATGCTCCACGACTAACTTTGAATCTCTAGAAAAAAACAACTCACAAATGAGCAGATAAAATGAACGATATCTTCTCTTACATGAGCTCGGAGCGGTATCCAGCCTGACCGTCGAGTTCTTGGCCTATTTTTTCAACTTAATCTGGTAGGAAGCATCATCGAAATCAAGCGCAGACAGCGATACGCAGCTCTGTTCGGTTCTGTCTCGTTCTC
This sequence comes from Varroa destructor, assembly GCF_002443255.2. Taxonomy (NCBI): domain Eukaryota; kingdom Metazoa; phylum Arthropoda; class Arachnida; order Mesostigmata; family Varroidae; genus Varroa; species Varroa destructor. The sequence goes on from NW_019211456.1 coordinate 9,421,233, forward strand.
TCGCATTGCTTCTGCCTGGATACACGTTATCATCCTCGGCGCATGACTCTACCTCATGACAAATTTTACAACCCCCCATGTTTATGCTTTTCTATGAGGGGTAATATTGGTTCACCTTCGTCAAACGTCAACCGCCCGATCGTCTGACTTCGCCGCTCGATTCATCCATTATGGACGAATCGTAGAAACTTAAAACAGTTAATCCTAAAATGGGTCGCACGCGGGCAGGCTTAAGCGGCTCAAGTTCATAGCCCAATTCAAAGTTGGGCGGCAATGGGTGGCCAAGGAAAGACATGGATTGAAACTTATCTTTTTCGATATTCGTCGATGTTTGAATCGACATGAATAGAACGACGACGGATTCTGACTATCTTGTTCCTCCATTTTAAAGGTCTAACTATGTTGCGGAGCACTCTTGTCGTTTGCTATGCTTGGTACGATTGTGTTAGCCTATCATTGCGCATGTTGGCTCGTTGGCCGCGGTCAACATGGCACGTTGGTTTATCGCGTTGAAATTGAACGTCTTGCCCTTTTAGCCTAACCGTACGTACACGCACGGTCAAAAACATGTATTAGTTAATGGTAACGACTCGAAGCGGCGCTGATTTGGCCATTTCAGATGGACAAGTCGGCATATCAAACTCGACCAAACCATTATATAACGCTACTATTAGTAGGCAGACGGCAAGCAACTAGGACCTTTTTCTAGTTCTAATGTACTTCGGCGTATCTATCTAAAGTGCATACGCGTAGATGCATATCTACTTAAGATAACGCACGCGACCGAAAAGCATGGAACAGCCTTTCACTATTATTGCTTGCGGCCTATTAAAAACGTTCGAAATCGTCAACGACCCTTGCGGCGGTGAATTTGAGTGCTGTTTTCGTGCCGCTGCGTATAGATACGCTGTATCAATCTCGTTCTCATCTATCTTAACTCTAATTGAGTTATTTCAACTTGAGCTTAAATCGAGTGCCCTGTGATGTCGATATCCAAAGTGATGTTCTGTGATGACCAAAGAATGGCGAAGGGTGGCTACGAGGACGGCTGGTAAAACGTGGCTCGTATATCGGCCACCGCTGCCGTCGTCTTGTATCCTCGTAAGGGCTTGAAAAGACGTCTGACGCTTGTTCTCGTTCGAGCGCCACGAGGTCGGGGTGGTCCTGGTCGGGCGACCGGCCGAGCCGGCAGCCCCCTTTGATACAAAACACGCCGCGGTCTGATCAAAGAGCCAAGCACCTAACGATATGTGTGCGTTTAATATAACAAGCATATTAGTCAATCGAACACGATGCGCAATGACTAACGTGGGAATTCCGGGTTCTTTAAGAACAGCAACAGCCATCTGCGTTGAGCTTCCTTGAAGGAAAGCAATGCGTTTAATTAATGAGGGTAAAATTCGCAGTTCTTTTGTTTTCCACTGAGGTACATACATTATAGGTTTACAATACATTCATATACATATACATGCAAAGAACAGTTTCCTAACCCCATCATCTACCTTTAACAGATCGTGAATAATTAGAAACTAGCGATTTCGGAAAGATATTCAATATATTTACTGTAGCTAACTCGGGGTCACGCAAGCACTTCTTTCTATGTTTTTTACATGATGCTTATATAAACATCAGCTTATATATATGTAGGTAATTAGGTAACACTGGTAGTGGTCAATTTGGCCAGCAGGTTGGTTTAACGGTTACGTAAAATGATTCGTAGAAATTCGACCAGAATACGTGATCTAAACACCTACAATAGGCTCCCCTTAGTAAAAAAAAAACTGTTCTCGCAAGCCACTATCGCTAACAAAAGCAGGAACGTACAGAAGACTAGGCACCTTCGGCAAATATTCAGGGATTGTCCGGCAGTAAGAACCGTCGAGCTGAAGCCTGCTACGTTAGCCGCTAGAACCTTCTCACTGCTTACTTCGCAGCCATGGCGGCCGGCGAAGTCGAGGTAAGCTCGATTAGAGCAATTACATCGAATTAGGGTAACATCCGTCGTTTTCTTACATTTGACTTGTATTTTAGTGCTCAATTCGATGGGCACTCAGCCCATCGGGTCGAAGAGACGTAGCGGTAGCCATCGCCACCACTTTTCCATCTGGGTTTTTGTTGTTAGCTGTCGCCCTACGTCGACTTTTAAGGCTGTGATGTCGGCTTCGCTTAGTCGTTTGTCCGTAATTCTTTTTCTTAGTCTCGTATGAATCTAGGAGATTGGTGGCAATTTAAAGGCGCTGCTCGAATATTGAAATCCTGAGTCGGTACGAAGAATCATTCACGTTTCCTCTCATGCATCAGTCACAACCGCGGCGGCCAGCACACCATTGTCGGCTATACTATCATTGCTCAAAATTGTATGTGTAAAAGGTTTCCCTGCAAACGGACATAATCTTACCCTAGTCAAAATTGCATTTTTTATATAAAGAATAAACAGTAGACTTGCAATAACCACTCGTCTTTGAACTAGAATCATTAGTGAAGCTCAATTACATTGTTGGACCTATATTAGAAAACTGCAACAGAGCTCCGCGCTCTCTTTCCACGAGCACGCATTTTACGTATAATAAAACCAATTGTTTATATATATATATCGTTTTCGTTTACCGTTGAAACTGCTGTTGAATGCTACTAATCGGCTAGGGCGTCTCTCGTTAAAGCGGATGAGCGGTATAGGTCTTTCTATCGCGTAGAGAGTGTTGCGAATGAGACAAGCCTCATGAGCAGGGACGATAACGGTAGAGACGTTAAAGCCGAGAGAAAGACAGAACAAAAAACTAACCTCAGTGTTTCTCTACGACAGGAGAAACACTCGAACTAAACTATGTCCGAATTACCGAGCTGCCAGTCCCCGGACGACAGCGCAGTCTACCAGACCATAGTCAGGGCTGGACTGAGGTAGTCATGAGATAGGTTCGCAAACCGGCTGAAGAGAAATAGATAAAAGAGACCTCAAAATCGCAAAGGCCCTCCAAGACAGACTTGGAATTCTTTCAAGCGTCGTTCGATTCGTATTTGCTAAATGGGGTAGCGCGCACTGAAGGAGCGAGCGACACGGCGAACTGGACGAAAAAAAAACTAACTAGCGACGGAAAACGAAAACCTAAGACAGTAAATGGACGAAAGTTCGTGACGAAATCGAACCGGCGATCTGTTCGACGGTCCTTTTTGCTGAACCATGTAGTTTCGAAAGGCTTTTACCGATAGGCGCAAAACAGGACAGGATTTGATTCGAATGGAATGTGCGAAGATGCCCGTGCGATCGATGATGATACGATATCTTCTATACCGTGTTGCCGGTGTCGTCGTTGCGCACTTGTAACTAGCTACACGATAAATGCTAGTCCAAGAGACAACAGAGACAGAACACCAATTCTGTTTGGGTTAACTTGGCTGCTTAGTCTTCATTCCATAGACTTGTTGATCTGTTCTGAAGTCCTTTTGAAGAACATGACGTTTGACAGACTTAAAGATGTTATAGTAGTTGCTAGGGACCAAGGACGCGCATGGCACATCTGTTTCAGGCGTTCATATGTTCCACTGGTCTCAACATCGAAAAAAGAATTTCAAGTGGGGCTTCGAATAGGGTTTTGTGACAAGTGGGAGATTGTTATAAGACAGTTGCCTAAATAGTGAAGATGAAATACCCACGTAATTGTAAATAAATATAGGTAGGTCACACTGAGCGGTGTGAGCCCCATTTGGAGCGTGTTGCCTCATTTTGATATTGAAAAACGAACCTAATTGGAAGACGTCTCTTAATTGTACGTTCGAAAAATGCCATCTCAATATCTGAAGTTTTCCGATCCCAGTTAGCGTATTTCAAAATCCATAATACCAGTAATTATCGCTCGCATTTAAACCTATCTATTTGTATAATATATGGTGTCCGCAGAGATGGTTCCGCTTAAGGCCTGTCCCAACCACTTGGCAACTGACCCTGCTTACATACATACATATGTGGTCCTTCAAAAAAAAAAAAGTGAATTTTTGACTCATAATTGCATCTACCTAATAATGGTCCATGATCGATATTAGAGTATATAGCATTTACAATTTCGAATATATGTCATTGTAATTTGTTGTATTATACGTTATCGAACTCGTTGTTATTAACTCGGTCAACGGTTAAACTGATCTTTGTCCGAGATTATTATTTTAAGTTGAGTGCAACAACTACTTTCTTCATGGCGCCTCTAAAACCGGATCATACAGACAAGCTACTTCGTGGAAAAACATCTACTTAGAACCTATTCGTATTGCTTATTGCAGTGCAGATTAGCGCAATGTTCGAAAAATTTCTCAAGGAGTTAAATCGGTAGTGGTGATGAGGGCCACCTATCGCACCGGCCTTTGGCCGTGTGTGTGTACGTGTGTCCGTGCCGGCGACAACTGCGAAAGCACAGAACCGCAAAATACTCTTAGGTAATTAAGCTTGTTTCCTCGTCATCCACTACTAGCCCCCCCTTTTGCCGTGCTTCTTCTATTCTCGAGTTCGTCTCTGCATGATTTGCTTTAAAGAAACGGGTCGGTGCACGGGTTCTGACTTTAATCGTGGGTTTAAAGGCAAAAGGGGCTGCAGAGGCGTAAAAGAAAACGAGACAGTCTTACGAGCTGCTGTGTAGCACCGGCCGCTGTCGCTCTGTCTACGTCTGACGTGTGGATGTGGTAGCAGTGCTGGTTGTAGTGTCGACGGAGGCAGCGGCAGGAACCGCGAGGGAGGTGGTGGGGCCGACTTGCAACGCTGCAAACTCGCCAAGAAGAATGAGACGAAGCTTGGCAACGAGAAACGAGGTAAGGAACGACGCCGCAGGAAAGGTGCCACATAAAGAATGGTATGCTGCTATCGAAAAAAAGGTGCAATGCGGTTCCGTCGCCGCCGCCGTCGAAGCTGGCTCTCCGCCAGCCACTGGTCTTGCGTACCGCGTGCGTCCGCGTGAGGAAGAAATGGCCTAAGCAAAGTTTCAAGCCGGAGGAAGCAGACAAACCGTCGCGCGAATAAGAGATGCGAAGGAGGTACGAAGGAGTCGACGACCCGAAGTTGGAGCCTAACGAAAATAAGGGACGGGAGAAGGAGTCGCAGTGGTGTCTATAGTCGCAAAGGAACCAGCGAAGAGAACTGCCTGCGGATGCGTCATCTTCAGATGCCTAAGTTAAACCTAGACGAAGCTACGACGGCTGGCGAGACTGGTACACCAGGTCAATGGCGCTAAGAGGAGCCTCCGCTACTGGTGGGGAAACGGGATGGGCGAAACCGAGGATAGAAACTAGAAAATGCATTTCGGACGTGACCGCGGCACATAGCTTCTGTGGTATAGCCGTCTACGCCACGCCGGCACCGCCAGCCCGTGTTTGGACTTCGTCCGTGGATACCTCATCGCCTCTTGCTCCTCGTTCTCTTAGGTTGGCTGGCGTACTGGAAAACCCGTACTCCCCGAGAAAAGAACCGCCGATTCGAAAAACGGTTCGGTGAAACTGCGAACGCTTTCCGCCATCGCACCACTCCATAACATACTTCGACCGCTGCCTCTAATGCTACTGTTACGGCTAACGCTTTCTTGCTTTGAAAGCAATGCATTTTGCAACAATAACGACTAGACCTTTATTGTTGTTTTTGATAAGAACACAGACAAGCATAAGGGTATTAAAACTATGAAATTTTAAATACCCTTTAGCGGTTTGGAATAAGCAAGCTGTCAATATGTTTTATGATCTCTTTTTATGACGATTTCAGAAGTGTTAGTATCGAAGTACTCTCGTGGCCTCTCAGTCAACGACTAGTATTATTTTAGCTGCCAATTCCAATAGAATCTTTTTACCCTCTGTTAGGTAAAAAGGTTCATAGAATCATAGTAAGTACCCTAGCTTTTTCTGCTAAAGTCATTCGATTGTACGTGTACTTCAACTAAACAAAACGTGTTTTGTGAGCTTGTAAAGAAGAATTAAAAATACCCCTTTAATGAAGACAGTGCTGTGTTCGTCAGTTACTTCCTTTAGTTTCCTGACCAAACTGTCGGGCTGGTGGCTTCCTGACCTTACAGGACACACGGTCGTTTTCTTTGCTCCCCAGGTTTTTGGTGTGCCTGACTGGTGAGACTATTCTCACGGTGCCCCACGAGGGGGTAATAGATTCTTTTAGACTATATCTATCCTCTGCCAGTAGACGGCAATTGTTCAGAAATGCTGAAATGAAAGTCGACTCACGTAGGCTTGTTTCAGTGTACTGGCCTGAGCACTAGGGGCAGGCTGACCGGTAAACGGAGTGCGCCTGCAACGCCTAAGTAGAATCCGCCTCTGTTCAGCTAAAATAATCTCTTCGGTCACTTAGCTTGCGAAATGTAGACAAGGATCAGTGCACTACGGCCTCTGATCCGGCTCTTTTTCTACACTGAGTACCCAGCTTCCAGCGGTTTACTGACTACTACAACCCCACTTACGGCGTTAGCAGACAGCAGCTACTAAAGGAACTTACAGATACGAACAATGTGCGAAAAACAACGTAACATTTACTACTCCGAGCAATTGCACGTTGGAGAAGCTGTAAGAAACGTCACAAGTGATTAGTTCAGCTACAAAATGCCATAGTAAAGACAAACAGGAAAAACTTTTAGATAATAACGTACGGACTGGACCGATCGGCCACGGTTCCGAGATACGAAGCAAAAATGTATTCTCTAACGTGCGTTTTTCATAGCATGTTGAGTAGCGTTTACATGTCGCTTCGGAACATATAGTATTATTAAATACGTAGACCCATTTTACGTAAAAACGCTCTGATATCTGAAGTTTTTTTATTAACACGAAAAGGCAATCTGCCTGTTGTGCGGAACGGTAGAATAGGTTTGCAGAACGGTGAATCACCTATTCACGAGCTGCATTCTGGGATAGGCATAAGCATTATTAAGATTTACGTTAAATACTTGAGTTACGTACTAGGAAACCCATTAAGCGGAACAATAAAATGTATTGCGTTCATATGCAAGGGAAAGGGTTTTCACTCCTTTTCTACTCGAGTTCGGTTTCTTACTCGAGGTTCGAACGCAGAAGTTTTCCTTCAATGCTCAATAAAAGCTATCTCAGACAAGATAGAGAAATGAGAATTTGGGTCGATTATGTTTTTAATGACATCTCTATAGGCAGGTGTTGACCAGCGGAAAGCAGGCAGGTGACTTCGATGCCAGGTATACCTCTTTCTATCAGGAAGGAGTAGCGGGAAAAACGGATTCGAAATACAAATTCGTGTTATTTCGATCGATACCAGAATGTGCTTTTAGCCACACCTGTTGTCTTTTCTTTCTTTGTGCCGAATATATCGAATCTATTAAGTGAGTACATTTGGGCTGGATGTACCATTCTGGCCCACATCCACTAGCGTCAAAACAAAGTGAACGGAATCGGATAAGGCAACGTGCGCAACCAGAAGGACGTAGGCGATTGTTCGTTACTGAACAACATTGCCATCGTTGCGCACGCCAACCGATCTCTTTATTATAAGATCGAGTAAATGAGAAATGCAATCGTACGAGGGCTTGACATCACGACAGTGGCTGAAAGAAGTTGGACGACAACGGAGGAGGTAACACGCTAATCTGTCCTGGAAGTTAGCTATTCCATTAAAGTCGACCTATCGTGGTGGGATAGAATTTTTTAAATCTAAAAAAAAGGTAACTCGCCTGTCTGCGTCTAGTTGTCAATACTTGGAGTATCAACAAGGATAAAATAAGTTGTTTACTAACTTTCGGCTGGTCGCAGGACGTCGTAGTAAGCTATAAGGTAAGTTCTCACATTAAATCATGAGGTTAGTCACATGTTCACTTACGTGCGTAAACAACTCGAGATCCAATGTTGCGTCAAATTGTTAAACTCTTAATAATCGTTCTTGAGACTTGATCGGTAACCTTGAAAATAAAATTCTAGCAACCTAATTAATGATCTACCTTAGTACTAGGCTTAGTAGTGGAAATACCGATGTTTCAGTTAACGATTTATCAAGGCTCATCGATTCGTCTACTTCACATCGGATCATTAAGTACGAACGCATTTTACGAGCTAGTGCATCAAAAATAATAAAAAAAAAAAAAACCTGATTAAAAAATAAGAAAAAAATGAAGGCGCCTTATCTGAACGGTTAATACGAGCTCGATGTTCTCGTGAATAAGAAAAATAGATGCACTCAGAATGCAAATACGCTCTTTACGATACTTCTTCTTAAAGATTTTTCTACAAAGTAAGCGTACACCCCTGTTTCCCTCAATAAAGACAGTTTTGTCCGGGCGATGTATACTGTTTTAGGCTGGCAGGAGACCAACACGATCGAGATCGAGACAAGTTGGCGTTCCTGTGAGAGAGTGAGCTTCGTTCCAGCCAGACAATCTTGATCCGCCACGGCCGTTTCTTCAGTAGTTAAACGACAACTGTATGGCAGCATGACCGTTTCAGTCTCTTGAAATGTTGTTTGTTCTTCATGTTTATGAGAAAGACCACACTCTCCGCATTTCCTCCCCACGACAGGATCCTGCGCAGAAGTGCACCCGTACTCGTGAGGCTTTTGATTCGTTACATTGTTTGTTTTGTTGTTACACATATTTGACACGCACACGTAAATATGAATTCATGCTTTTCCGTGCCACCACTATCTCTCCTTTAGACGCCAGCACAGGTCTACGTACAGCGAAGCACATTATTGCAACAATATCTGCATCCAAAGCTGTCCTAACCTGAGCTGTACAGAACTCGTATTCAGCTCAACACAGTCGCGCTATAAATTCGTGCAGCTTCGATCTCCGTATCCGTCCGATCCCCATCCCCCACCCCCACCCCCGCCTTGTCTGCGTGCTCTTCTACACTACGCTTCCGCTGTCTGTTGTTGGGAGGCTGAGTTGGTCTCTGAAGACTGGCTTTGGTTTGTTTTTGCCGAGCGAACGAATACGAGACCCTAAGGACAGCGAGAAAAAGGGCGAGAAAAGGCTCTCCGTAAGAACACTCTGCGTAAGAGAAGGCACGACGAGAAAGATATAGATAGATTGCGCACTGTATGAGCGAGGGTTTTATTTTATATCCGAAAAAAGAGGACGAGTTTTACCTTCCTCCGTGCGAGAAAAACGCAGAGAGAAGCAGAAGACAGTCGGAAGGAAAACATTTAGAATCGATGCCTCAGCCGACTACGCAGTCCCAGACGAAACGAATAGAGACTAAAGCTTTTTTTTCAACGCTACTATCTAGACCTAGCTATGTGGTCCTATGTGAGCCTTCGAAATCGCTTTGCAATAGCAACAGCGCAACTTACGCTCCGACGACGGGGCGGGTAATTTTACTTCGCCATACAGAAATAACCGCTGCAAGCCCGTTTATCTACCGCGTGTAAACAAAATTGCACCATCAACATCAACTACGACAACTATTAATAAGGGCAGCGTTTGTGTGCTAGGCTGTTTTTTTTTTTTTTTTTAGGCACTGTCTATTTTGTGGGTTTGTTTTGCTTTTCTCGCTCTTATTCGGCAAGCACAGAAGAAAAATATGATTGTTTGCTAAAGATATACATAAAGCATGAAACAAATCACGCTTGTTCTTGAGTAGTTGATCTACTAACGCCTTTGTCTGTTGCAGACGCTAGAAGGAAAACAAAAAATTGATCTGCACTATGAAAAAACAGTAGTACATGGATTCGGATTCTCCTGTATCACCCTTAGTTAACACGAAGCAGTACGCATGGCCTTTAGTAACGTGGGAGAGTAATATAGCGTATCCATTACCAATATATATGGATGTATCTGCAAAAGCCCAACTGACAATGGAAAACTCCAAGAACACAATCGTCAAATGCTGAAAGAAATGTCATTTGCGATTAGAAACGTAGCTGCAGAAGATTACAAGACAGCATTCAGATCGGTGACAGTAACGTTCGTAACTATCTATGAATCGTTAACTTAGTAGTTTCCGTGTTGAATTCAAGCGTCCGTGTGTTAACGGAAGCGTATAGTGCAAAGAAGTAGGTTGTGATTAGGATTTTAATGGGTGAGGCTGTGAGATCTTATCATCGCTTATGGCCAGATAACACGAGCTACTATCTAAAGACTCGTTGCTGGGTGCCGTAGCATATTAGTGAAATAGTCCATTACGCTTGCACAGACATCCTCTAACTCAGAAAGCCGGCACAGTATGATAACGGAAAACCTATTTGATTTTACCAACTGCTTGATAAAATGGAGTGTCGGTATCGTTGACTTTTCGGTGGATGGACAGTCCAGCAGCAGCATACTGGGCAAGACGTTCGTTCCTCTGGAAAATCCTTAAGCGATGATATTTTCTATCTAGGTGTTATATATGCTTTCGAGTCTGTACAGCCCATGATCGAGTGGGGTGATCTGTTAACGAGCCTGATAGCTGATACAAATACAACCTTGACAGATAAAGCTATTGCCGGAGAGGTCAGGGCTCGATAGTGCGAGCTGGTTTTATGTACACAATCTACATTAACTTAAGTTTACTCGGATCTATCATAGTAACATGCGTTCCTTCTTCCCTCCATACAAACGATAATAAGTTCGTCGCTCAAAAGGGGGCACGGAGACGGGGGAGAGCTTTGTTTGAAGCAGAGTTTACGAAGCTCATCGACCCCAACCCTCGCTTCTATACGTTACGCAGCGTTAATCTTTACACATTAGCGGCCCTTCTTACCTGATAGCCAGTACGAGATCGCCCCTCGCTTCTTGCCTCGGTCTGTCTGCGTCTTCGCACTCAGAATTTTCTGATGGCAGCATTAGCGCTTCTGAAAACAACACCCATCCTGTATATTGCTTGAATATAAACGGATATACGAATGGAAATGCAGGCGTATCCTTAGGACTCGGCCTACATCGTTTTGATCCTCGCCTATTCAAGCTCGAGCTGGTGTTTCTATGCAAATGTGCCTAGCTTGCCCTGACTGATCGAGTTAGTTATTTTTCATGCTCTATTTCTCTTTCATCTCTCGTCCATATGAGCTTCAGTACTTACGAAACAACATTCTCAGGATGAGGTTGGGGTGAGCCTACGGTCAGGCCAGACCTTGTAGACATGGGCTTGCGTAAAGCATTTGCCTACGCCGATCCGGCTCAGTCAATCTTCGCTGTGACGCCGAATAGTATGAACAAGCTTATTCGATCTTGTCTAAACATAGCTTATAGCGGGGTCAAACGTAGAAGGAGAGTCCGCTACAACTGTAGCGGTAGCGTGCGCCACCGGATCGACTTCACTCGATCCCATCTTTTGCTTGTTTGCAATGGTTAGAGCCTGCGGTTGTACTGCCGGGGGGTCGGGTACTGGCTGCGGTGTAATCTTGCCGACGAGAAGAGTGTGCTGTTGGGTGATCTGACGACCCGATCGGGCTGGAGGCCAAACAGACGAACGAACGAAAGGACGACCAATGAATTCCTAAGTCCTTCAGGAGTCAGAAGGAGGTGGCACTATAGGGGGTGATACGGTGTGGTTGGCCGTGTCATTCTGAACGGACAAAGGGAGGCGCATTTTCACTACAATTGCTCGTCCATGCAAAAAAATTACTAATCTTATGATACTCAATACAAGGATAATAGTGTGCAATCACCAAACACGAACAATGCTGTTTAGATGATGCTACCATTGATATTATGTGTGTTGTTATCGGCGCAAGTGGCGCAACAAGTTATGACGAAATAATTTTGTTCAAAAGTTATTAGGGAAAATACGTTCAACATTTTAGGAAAGCTGTCAGTTCCATAAAAATACGTTCAGCATAGATTGTTGTATGGGATCGTACGACCTTTCATCTGTGCAGTGTCTTTTCTAATTAACACCATTCGAAACAGACGCTTCACCCTCAACGGATACGACGTAGTCGTAAGTTGCTGTCGATCTGGTTAAGTTGTTGTTATTGCTGGAGGTGGAGGTGATGGTAGTAGCAGTATCCCCCGACATTGCCTCCGCCGCCTCAGATGGAGAAGCAAACGGGCGAGCGAGAATCGAGTCGCAGTAGTCTCGGCGCGAGGCGATATCTACATAACTAGATAAATAGGAAGGATAAGTGAAGAGATGTGATGTCGGTCGAGTTGATAGTCAAGTAGAAACTGGGCAGGGAGAGAACACCAGGAAGAATTTTGTTGAGGGGTTGGGCAAGGTGGGAGAATGGGGCGAGGGCAAAAGGCAGTGGCGCTACAAGTAAGTGAGCGGAAAGCTGGCGGGTGCTGGCAGACAGTGCCGGGATAAACGTGGGTGGTGCTATTATACATCTACAAGATGTACACTGCAATGTGTACTGCGGTAGTGGCTAACCCAGCGTTCGCTTATGTACATACACATGTGTTACCTTTACGATTTGACCTCTGTCATATAAAGACTAACTGAATAGACCAAGCTGTGGCATCGGCAGCCAATATGGCCAGCTACTCATCTACTCTGCTAGTCATGGTAGACAAATGACAGAAAGGACTGCATGAGACCGAATCGCATTGAGGTTGCGATGCACACTTGCAGATGGACATTCGCGCGGTCGCTTATTCAGTAAAAGAGGCGGTCAGCTCAGGATGGGAGAAGTGCAATATCTCGATAAGTGAAGATACGACTTCGATTTGGTCTAGGTGAACGTCTCTTGAGCGGATCACAGCGGTGTGTCAGGTTGTGTAGGTAACTTCGTTCTCTTGAAAAGCGTAAAAATAAGGCAGATACGGTCAATGTTAATGGCCGAATTCTATTAGCTATAAGGACAATGAGTTTTCGTTGTAAAATACTCCACAGTTCCCACAAAAGCAGCTGATGATACATCTGTAGATATTAAGGCAAGGTAACTGTCACTAAAGAATAGATTAGGTTGAACAGAAAATTTCCGTGCTTTTTTGGTGAATAGAGGACAGCCTATATTTTTTTTATTCCTGTAGTAATAAATTAATATGTATCTCCAGTTGCTATTTACGACTTGTTCCCATCTTTCTAGCAAGTTCCGTGAACGGTCCCGGAAGGAATTTTCCTTCGAGCGTCTTATGAGTCAATGATCTGTCTCGAGAAGAAAGCCACCAAAGTGAATGACTAGCGAACGGAGGAGGTGGAAATCCGTTGACGTAAGGCCCTGGGAACACACAGTGTGCAACAAAATTTCCTGCTGAATGTCCAGGAGGCAGCTTTGACGTGCTTGTCGTATGTGGCCTCGCGCTGTCATCAAGTGGAATGCCCCCCACTCGTCAGGCCTCTTATTTTTTGAATAGTCTGGCTGACTCGATGCAATTAGGCTAAATTAACGTGTCAGTCAATTATTCGGTTTGCCAAGAATAAAGTCCAGTGAATGACGCTTTCATTATCAAACGCATAACCTTTTTGGATGATGATCTGGCCGAAACTTGGTCCTTGGCTTCTCTTCTGAAATCACCTATCCCGATCTACAGTCTATTTTCATGTCGTACAGACACTACTCTTCATGATCAGTGCGAAACGCGATTACTGTGGTCGCATGACGCTTAATGTCAGGACTTAATAACAAGATGTTAAGACGTAGCGTTAAGCCGTAATTCCCTATTGGAGTCAGAGAGCTCATGAGATAGCTAGGCTCCGAATAAATCCGAAAGCCTTGAAAGGACTAATAAACATCGTTTGGCTGCAATCAGTTTTTTTTTCCAACAATTGCCTAGTTATTTGTCGGCCATTTTTTTGAAACTGCCTCCAGATGATCGCCATCGAACTCAAACGGCTGGCCAAAGCGAGTAGCATTCTGTAGGCCCATAGATACGGTCTTTAACTTAGGCAAATTGCTCTTGTACTTGTTTTAGCGATAGCGTCATCACCGTTACTAATCAAATGTCCTTGTTTTTCCCAGGCCACTTCAACAGCGTTCTAAATCCGACGAAATACATAGTACAAGAGGTGTCGAAGGCGCACTTTTTTTTTTTTTACTTGGAACATCAATTTTTCTAAGTTCGTTTAACTTGGAATCGCATTTCGTACCATTGCAGCATATGTTAATGAGAAAAGAGCGCTTCTGAACCGTAAATCAGAAACAGACAACAAACCAATAGAAGCGCGAAAGAGAAGTTTTTTTTGTTTAAATAAAGAAACTTGGGATCTTTTTTGCAACCTAAGACAATAGCTGCTGCTGTGATAATTGTCTACCGATAAAAAAGAAAGCGAGGGAATCAAGCCTTACGCAAAAAGGCGACAGGTTAGTTTCAGGTTTAACTATGAGAATGATAACAGTCATGGTACAGTTTATTATAGTTATGATTAATGGACGTATGCCGAATTTAAGGACACATGGGGCGGTCTGGGGTTTGAAACAAAGCGTCGACAGATGTACTCTGTTTCGTGTTGGAAGCCAGGCGTCTGAAATAAGGCTTACTGAAACATTTAGTTTGGTGAGCGTACACATCAAATATTGATATAGCATCCGGTCATGTGTAGGAGGTGATTCTACTGAAATGGTCACTCATCGTTAACAGCTCCCTACTGCCGTAAGCGAAATTGCCAATGAATAATGTCATACCGAACGCAACCTGCGACCTGTTTTGTTAATTCGTTAACTGGAATCAACAAGTAACATGAATTCAATCGACAAACCAATGCTTTAGTCTCTTGTATTTTTGTTTTTGCAAATGCATTTTTGTGTACCGTGTGCATGGACCGATCGAAATCCGGCCACCCGATTAAGGATCTCTCCTAGAACCAACGCTGAAAGCTTAATTCAAACTGGGGTCTCGTCAAAACCTTCTCGTTTCTCCGACCTACATTTACTCGTTCAATTTCCGCATATTCGGTGTGGAGGATTTCTCCAATTGCTTTTTTTCTTCCTTCCTCGCCTGTTCTACTTAGTTGGGGGTGCATTTTCCACTCAAAAAGAATTCCCTTCAAGAAGTCGTAAAGGCGAAATTATGCAGTAGATGTTTTCTTACTTTTTGCCACAGCACTGACAGTACTGCCAATGGTGGCAGGGGCCAGTGTGGTCGTTGTAGCCGTGGCTGTCTCCTTTAGCTTTCTGTGCTTTGGTCGTTTCGTCTGTCCGGGAATAGGACAGGACGCGATGGAACTCGCTAGTGCGCTGCTATGGGCCCGTTACTAGCTATCGTCCTGGAGTTTGTGGCCTGGAGACACCGCTGGAATAAAATGCCATACGGCGGATCGAGAAAGCCCATCCTTCCTTTCGTTTTACAATGAGCATGAAAACGGAGCCGAGCTATATACGCATTCACCCGCGCATATCGGCCATTCATAGACCTATTATATATAATCCAAAGGGTCGCGGGCGTAAAGTTATTACGCTGGTGTTCGTAACAGTCTCGTTGTGCCGGTTACATTTATTGCTAGCTTGAGCGGCGGCTGCCGACTAATCTGAGGCGGTCGTTTCCTATCCTTAATATCTTTTAACAAAACATTGTCGTATTGAGGTGGGCTGGTACTAACGCCGACGAACCAACTACATAGATACAGATACAATTCGGAACGCCAAGAAGAGGTTGATGCCTGGTGCTAGGCTTAATAGAGTAGCTAGGTTTTCCGCCGCGTACACAGATGTGTGTCATATGCTAGACACATCGCCTCATTTTTTCCTTTACTCTTTAGTCGGTTCTGCTATACCACTGGCTGGCAAATCGAAAGGCGGGAAGCAAGACGAGGCGTTTAGCGGGACATTTCCACTCTCTCGCCAAAACACTTTTGGCTTTTTTAAGTTGGGTCCTTTACAGTTTTGCGTGTGAGCTGCTGGATCAGCCCCAAGCCAAATTGTTTGCTTGAGGCTCGTTTCTGTTCCAGCTTAATTTGATGGCTTCCTATTACGCACACACAAACTCATGTGGCGCTCAGATAAGTGACTTAGCCGGCGCAGCTCTATGATTGGTGTCGATCTATAACCATATTTTAACCTTGTACGACAGTTTAGACTAAGTTTAAGGCGAGTCCATTGCTCATAGAAAATTTCAAGCTAAAAATATGTGATTCGTTGAGTCAAGTAACGAACGCCGCTATCGAATATCTGAAGTCGTGGACCAAATACTTTGCCTCTATCCGAACTGAGCCGTACAAAATAACTATTATTTAGATATGTATTCCGTATTGCGATATTTAAAGCTTACATGAAACACAATCGCCGACGTCACAGTGGATCGAACGGCACAAACGCCGGCTTGTGTGTGATCGTCTCGAAGCTCTCTTGAATGTGTTTATATTTTATTCATCGAAAAAACATCGACATTGTGTGTGTATGTATCGGTTCAATCTTACAACCGACATTCGGAGCTAACGGTAGAAGTGGTACCATGGCGGCTGGTGGCTTCATCATCGGCTACACAGGAAGTGCGCACATTAAAATGTAACAACTTAAATAGCGTCAATGATGATGCACGCCCGACGGCGGAGGCGGTCATGAATGGAATCGTGGAAACGAATCTGCCGTTAGGTTATGACTGAAACGTGCGCGTGAGTTCGTTTCGTCTGCGTAGTTCCGATGTATTATAATACAATGGCTGTTTGCGTATCGTTTGTAGTGCGACTGTGAGAGCAATGAAAGATCATATCAATAAACTTAGACTCAAGAAGGCTCTTTCTGTTTTAACAGTGGGCCACCAGCGAAGCCAATCATGACCCTAAAATAGCGCAGAAAAGACAGTATTGGGGTAACGCCCAATCAAACTAGCGCTCGAGAGAGAGCAATAGGCCCACAACAGGTCGAGACAGGAAGTTCGTAACGTGATGTGTGCTATACATACAAAAGCTAACAAGAAAATAAAGCGCAATAAATTTGACGCATTTCATTTGAGGACCTTATCGCCACTCTGAGCAGACCACTGTGGGGGCGATAGGACACCTCTAGGCCGCATCGTCTATGTTCGCCTACAGGAGAACAAAATATCGTAAGAGAATGCAGAAGCAAATAGGGGCCAATGTGAACAGATGGACAGAATACATAAACAGCAACACAGAACAAACGGTAAAAAAGGCACACCTTTACGAACGGACCGGTAAATAGGAAAATGACAGGCGATACAACAAAAGCTTTCTCTCGAACCGCCCAGCTATCTGGCTGATTGACTACGACATAGACGAACTAGACGACTTTAAGTGACTTAGCTCAAAAAGGCAGCTCGTGATTGAGTCGTCTTGAGCTTTTTTATCCTATTCTACGACTCTCACGTTTCAACGTCACGGTGACGTTTAAAGCGTTCTCACTTTACTAATCATTGCTGCCGGTAAAGTGTTGGGTAAGCGAGGCTCTACCTACCATCAGGGGACGCAGAGAAAATCGGTTAGGGTGTACTGCTATTGCCATTAGTACTCGCGGAAAAGGAAATGACGCTATCAAACGGTTGAGCTGAATGCAGGCGACCTAGATACTGTTACTTTAGCGAGGCGCACCCCTAAGCTCGAATTATACGTAGATTAGTAAAGTGCAGTGCATCATACTCACTGCAACGACCATTGCATTGCGTGGCTCACGTTGTCGAAAAAACGTCACCCGTTACACACTTTATTATGATTTTGTCATGCGATTAACGCGTCACTATGACGTCGGCTCCTAGTTAGCATTCTACGTTGGGCGACGGCGCTAATGCTGATGCTAATGGTGCTACTGATGATGATGACGTCGTCATCATCATCCACGACGACGACGACGACTTCCTTCTGTGAGCTGGACAGATAACCCTGAAGGCAGATTACTACCCAGTCCGCATAATGCCAAGGTTGCGCAGAGGCATGCCTTATTAGCACAAAGAGCTGTGAACAAGTAGACGACTCGTCGACGCCAGATTAAGAGGCTGTACTTACGAAATAATTGTATAAATCGTATATACTTAGGAAATCTAAGGGTGAAGCTATCGCAAAATTGTTTTCTTTGGTTATTTTTTCTATGAAAAATATCCAGCACGAGCTCTCATCTACATTTCCGCCACGACTAGCACTCCGTACACATCCGCGAAAAAACCAGGAGTGTATCTAAAGACAAAAGGCGCTCTATGAATGAGGCTAGCCTATTGTCCTCCCTAGGTACGTTGGGCGTAAAGCTCGACTGTTTCTTTCTCATAAATGTCCATGTTCTGAATCGTATATTGCTACTGTGCAATGGACGTTTCCTAGTGAGCAGTTATATTAAAATTTAATACTACTAGCTCCTGTTGCCTTCGTCGTTTAGTAAGTAGTGAAGCTTTTTTTAATAATAATTGCAATATAGTAGATCGTCGGTGGACGTCCCAATAACGTGCGTTAATCATATTGTCTGACTTCTGATCGTCGCTGCCGTTAATAGAATCGACTAGTCTATCGATAGAGTTTCTGGGGCGTCATAAGCAAAGGTTCCGGTCAGAGGGGCACTCAAAAGGAACTCTCATGAAAGATAACAGACTGTATATGGCGTCTTGACCCTGTTCCTGGAACGTTCCAAACAAAGCTTTGGTTCGAGACGGATAAAAATACTCATTTTTCATTTATAAGACAAATCGACGTACCTGTAATTTCTATAGTTTTGTATTAGGGAGATCTTTTTTCCGTATCAACTCTCTTCCTGGATGGACGCACGTGAATACAGCAGTTCGCCGTCGGCCGACTTTTAATGATCCTGTTCCTAGGACGTCCCAAGCTACTCAAAACAGATAAAATCTTTAATGTTCCATATATAAAGTAAATTACTGCAAAAGTGAAGTTTTTCGTATCATCATCATATCTGAACGCCTATAATAGATAGTGCATTTTAGTTAAGGCCGCTGAAATTTAGAGATAAGCACCGAAATATTGCTATTTTACTTTACGGATTTTTTTTTTAACTTGCCATCATTTTTGACAGAAAATGAATTGTAAAAAACAAATCACATCAAAATGTCCCCCGCTACAAATTTACAGTTTATATGCATAACATTTTTTTTTAAAGAAAATGCAGTAGAATACACTTTTTTATAAGTAGAAATTAGTTTTCATGCCAACGAATTTCGGCTTAAAAAATAAGATCTATTGAATGATAGAAAAAAAAGAATAGCTACATAAAACATTATGATAAAATTTTGTCCCAAGAAGGCATTTTTACCATGAGAATAGACATTAAGATGTATAGACATATATAAGATTTCAGCTTGGGACGTCAGGCTCTATAGTTTGACAGCCTGAAAAAACGTACATTTACGCACAAGCCCAGCTAAACTGTCGGTGCTTATTTTCACAGGAAAAATGAGAAGGCAACGAAACCAATAGAAATACAGTATAAGCGTTTAGGCACGAACATATGATACCAAACGTAAATAGGGCAAATAGTCCACCACCCGGAAATAACGGGCCTCATCGTCGGGCAGGCAGACATTACGAACGGGAATAGTGATTTTAAGATTAAGATTAGATGATACCGCTATATATAACAGAATAAAAGTGCACTTGAGTTTGATTATACCTCGGTTTCTTAAGCGTAACAGCGGCAGAAGCGATCTGTTATAACTTATTAGCCTATCAGTTAACTGTTACTTTTCAAAGAGTACCCCATTATTTCTCTACCAGACAAGCATTATTACCGACGCAGTCCGCTCAGTGGCAAAAGTGATCATGATTACCACCACACCAAGCCATTATCTACAACAATACGCGATAAGCCGCTTCGAGACGAGAGCACTTACTTAGTATTTGTCCTATGAAATAGTAATAACAATAATCATTTCCGGTAAATCTGCTAATGATATCGGCGCCGCTGGTGCTGCAGGCCTGTTATGTGTAGCTGCAGACTATGCCGTTCGTTGCCAGTTGGTCTGAATAGGCGAAACGAAGCATAAGGGAAAGAACGGAGACATGGTAAGCTAATTTACGTTGAATTTTTACTGTCGTTGCAGTTTGATTCTCTCTCTGTCTCCTTCTGCATGTTTCCCCCTTGTCCCTTTATGTTCGCCTTTTCAGGTCGATCACTCTGAGCACACGCTCTGTTTCGAATCTCCTCAGATCGCCGGCCGTTAGCGCATTTCTGAGATTCGCTAACATTTTTCTGCTCGTGCCGGCCACCTGCTTTTCCTTGCGTTTCCCTGGACTGGTCTCCCGTTTCATCAGTGACCTGTAGTCGCTACTTAGGCCGCCAGAAACGCGCTCATCGTCGCTAGAACCGTTGCGCCTATTGTCGCTGCCGCTGGATGCCCGACGTCTTTTTAGCTAAGCAGTTTGAACGCTAACGCCATCGTTGCCCAGCAGCAGAGGCCAAAAACGCTGGCTCGAGCTGCGTTGCTAGGGCCATCAAAGCGGCCAGTCACAGCCATTCAACGAGTGAGTGAAGAAGGCGGATAATTAAATTCAGCGTATTACTTTTCATTATCGTTATCTCCATCATGACTTCTCAAGGCCCTTACTCTCTTTCCACCACCACCCACAATGGCCCTCCTGTTTATCTGACGGTTTCGTCTGGTCGGATCAGGGCTGTCTCTTTTGCAGCAACCTCGTTTTTCTCGATGGCGACCAACCACGACTGTCGTATCCAGACCGCCCGTCTGATATGTGACCTATTATATTGTATACGTTAATCTGTGCGTATCCCAGTGGGTATACCTGGACAAAATAGAAATTTGCGCGCGCTAAACGTCGAATCTGAGATTCGTCAATGAATGATAACGTAATTGTTACGAAGACAACGTACCGTATCATGCCAGTTTGCAATGTCGTTGTCGATACCGTTCGTCAGCGTTTCGACACGAGTTTAACATCGAATGAGATAACAACAATATGCAATGTTGTTAATAACGCTGCTGTGATTTCTACCACTGCGACTGCTACAGCCGCTGTTGTCAATCCGATCCGTCGCTGGTTGTTGTTGTCGTACACTGAACAATTACAGACCGAGCCGCAGGCATGATTCAGTAGCCATTCGTATAAACATCCTTTGTTCAGCCGGCCTTTTGAGTCCCTCATTGGCTTGTCGACGGCACTAGCGTCGCGGCGACAAAGTCGACGACGAAGACATTGATAATGGTGATGATTGAGTGCTGTGATGTTTCTCATCGTGTCGTACGCCGCTAGGTTCGCTGGCGTCGTAACAAAATTATGCCATATACGGTCCTATAGACCCAGCTGCCGAAACGTTGCTGTACGTCCGTGCAGTCAGTTGTCCTAATGCTCGTTCTTAGAAAGTGGGTATACTTTGCTACCTATTTAGATAGCTAGCTTACACTAACAAGTGGTATCTTGTCGTGACCGACAACACTTGTTTCTCTATCAGTGTGTGTGATTGACAAAAAGAAAAATGGGATCTGACATCATTACCTTACGCTCTTCCAGATACAATGCGGACAGCGCTGACGGCGGTGGTCACAACAACAATAACAGAGGCCATGACAACGACAAATCGGACAACATAAGCCATGTTTGTACATCTTTAGCGTATTATCGCACAATTCTTTTCGAACACGTTTTGTTAGAAGTATACAATAGACAGAAACGGAAAAATACTAGTCAAATTAGAAAAGAGAAATTTCGTTCAACCGGTCGTGCTGATGGCTTGTATATGATCGTTAATGTGTATATGGCCTGTTTATGCGTCGGTCAAAATATGTGGTACCGCGTCTGTATATCTGTGTCGTGGTACTTGCTCTGCATCATGAGTCAGTACCTTCCTATTGAATCGTATTGGCCGCCTGCATAGTTCAGTTTTCCTTTATGCGCTAGTACGAAGCTTCGTATCACCTGGCTGATATTGATGAGGTTCAGGCCAAGGTTCCTGCTTTTCCCACCCAGTGCCGGCATCCCCGCCGCCCGCATCCCGTACAGCAACTCGCTCACTAAGCCAATACACAGTGTAACCGCTGTATGTAGGTCTGGCTTTATATGGGTTAGATGGTGGACCTCTGCCTGCCGACCTGCCTGCCTTCACGCTTATGGAGAGTCGTGGACGACCAACGGACTGTTAAATGAAGCGCCTCTGCTGAAACCCAAAGAAGCGCCTATATTCTAGCACCTAGCATGGCAATGACCGAAGGTATATCAGCAGCAGCGTTCGCCGTCCTTTACGCCGCCGTGTCTATTACCAACGACAGCCCGATCAGTAGTCAGCTGCCGAGATTTTATGACGGCAAATGTAGTGGCCGAATGGTGGTAGAAGGTCCCATAATGCGCTGGTCACGAACGATGTCGTGGAGTCAGGCGAGCGACTGCGTCACTACTCGACACAAGTTAATAGATTTAAGCCCAACAAGCCTTTTCGAGGCTGGCTACCCTGGTCATGTGAAATCGCCCTTTATTTCATCGAGAGTGCGTCCGGAGTTTTTAGCGGAGTAAATAAGTGGCTTGTCTCGATGAATCGAAGTTAGTAGATGTTTATTAATCTATTTTATGTGAGCCTATAGCGTTGACACTCACTAAAATATTTAATGAACTCGTAGATTATAGAAGCCTACCTTTTTTTCAACGTCTTTCAGTAAAGTCTAAAAATATATTCTATATTTTGACACAAAATCCTTCACTTGAAGGAATTCAGAAGGGTCACTGTCGACGACGACGACGACACATAAAAGCCCCACCATTTTTTATTTCAATGTTTGGCACTTTATAAGTAATTTGTAAGCTGTACGTCGTTTAAAAGCTGCCATCGTCCCTCTATTTTCTCTCTTATGTACCGCGTTCATCAAAGCTGAAAGTTGTCGAAACTGGACACGAATTATATTCTGTGCGGCTTGTACCGTCGAAGTTAAAATAGAACATTATTGGAAGTCAGTCTGAACATATTTTCTTTGAGTCAATAGATTACCAAAGGACAAAGGTGGAGCGACACGGCCATTATCACGAAACTGATAACTGGAAATGAACATCAGTGCGAGCAATTTAGCGTTCTATGAGGATCGATGAAGTAGTTTAAAGATTCCTCAAAGGGTCTGTAGAAGAATCAATTGTACACGTGTGGTGATCATTAGGTGACACTGCTTTCAGTTTTAATGGTCGTTTTTGCATTATGCAGAGATGCGTGCGAATAGAAGTTCAAGTGATTAAGTTTGAAATGAAAAAAAAAACTACTTGCTACTTCGTTCGTCTGCTAGCTAGCTGGCGAGGTATTATTATCCGCTCTAGCTGGCCTTGTTTCTTTCTCGACAAGCGTAACGTCCTGCCCATATGCTGGAAGAAACCATTGCTCCTATGATGGTGCGTATGATAACTTTATGGCCGTAATGTGCCCTGTTCCGCTTTAAAGACCACCCCAATAGCTAACGGAGCAATCTACCGCCGCGTTAAAGGACAACATCGACCAGCTCTTGTAGCTGACGGCAATTAGTCGAGGGTTATTTTTTTTTTAGGGACACATCGTTGTTGTTTGCGCTGTCGGCCTGGTTACGGTGTATTTTCGACGGACATCCATCCTACTTCACGACGGTTATAGTAATACCTTTTCTGTTCTATGTATTTAAGCTAATCATATAACACTACACCCCGTGGCGATTGTTCTTCTCTCGCTGCCTGTGCCGCGTCTACTAAGATACACAAAGGCGACCTATTTGCTTCTATATGTGGTCTACGCGCTTTGGTCGCAAAGTTCAGACAGTATTCATAGTTCAGGTGAAAGTTGAGTCCGTGTAGGATGAAGCTGACAGCTTTGTCGCTTCTGCCTCGGCAGTGTAGGCACCCGCCCGATATAGCGGCACCGTAACGATGACGCATAGCCATTCCGTTGTACGAGACTGAAGTCCACGAGTGCGCATATGTCACTTGGCACACACAAAGTATAGAGTTTTATTCGCTTGCGGGTGCTCACGAATTCTGACACGGTCTAAAGTATTTTTTCGGCGACCAGGCAACCATGATCGCCGCACACAGTCAAATGATGAGGCGACACAAGAAATGTGATGGGAACACTATAGGAGAAAAAACTAATCGAAAGAAGACTTGTATAGGCGGAAAAAGGTTGTTATAACTAAAAAAGGGCGAATAGCTTCCTTGCTCGTCCGGCTGTCGACTAATGAGCATTTAATAGGACGAGTGAGTGCCGCTGAGCACGACACACTCTATTCCTCTTTCTACCTGCGGTTGCGAAAAAGTGAGCCCGAGGAGTCGAAGTCTGGCAGAGTAGACGGGACAGAATCAAGCCAAAGAGCGCAATAGATGCGATCCAAAGCAGACGGAGGAGAAAAACGGAAAGACACTGATACTATATATGAGCACTGCATTAAAATCTCTGAGTGAAACAACTGCAGCTATCTTTGACTACATATTATCGGCCTGAGTCTACAGGGACCACCAAAGCAGTGCTGCAGACATCACCTTATCGTCATTGATAACAGCTACTGTCCAGGGTCCTCTCCTTCGCACGTTTCTCCTCCCGACTTTTGGGGGAAGAGGACTACCGTAGTCGGAGTAATATTCTAGATACTTGTTGTTGTCGTGATGTGTCGCCGAGAGAAATGCTGCGTCCTCCGGGGTGCCCCTATGCTCATCCTTTCAACCGCCCTAACGTGTGCTTTAATAATCAATGCGACGGCTAGATGGATGGCCAAACTAATGGGTTGATCGTTATCACCAGTTCGTTTTGGTACACAAGCCGCAGCGTGCGTGCGTATGTGCCTTCCATAAACAAGGGTGTTCTAGTTGTAGAACTAATATTAACTGTTAACAATAACAAGAACAACAAAAGCAACAATCGACTGCTGTCGATGATTATCACTGGGTAAATGATTGGTTCGAAGTCAAGTAGCAATACAACGCCCTCGAATAGTTCTTGCTGAACTGTGGAGATGTTACAAGTGATCCAGCCACTACATGATAGTAAGTAAAACAATTCCTGCGGAAGATAGCCCGCTAATCAAGTCCGGTTTGTATGTTGGTATCGCCGATCGTAGTGAGAGCCCATGGTGGTGATGCACGCTGGTCTTTCCTAATAACCTAGATACTCAAACAGCGATATGACAAGGACGGCGGCTGCCTGTCCTTGAAGGAACAAGTTGTACCTTGCCTACATACTATATACAATACAAATCAGTGTCCTTAGTTGTGCGGTCTTATTTTTATTGGTTTCATTGAAAGGAAAGCGGACAGAGGCATAACAAGCGCACGCTATTTGATTCATCTTCTTTATCTTACAAGGTCACAGACCCGAAACATCTATCAGGTTACCTGTAAAGAAATGCCTACACTTCATAATGCGTTTATCAAGCGAGAATCTTCTGGACTGAGCACGCAAATCTACTTTGGCAGTACTGTGTAATGAACACCCCGTATCGTCACATTCAGTTTACTTATATATTCGTTATTAAGCTGGTATTTTAATATGCTATAGTATATTATACTATTTCGTGCTGATTAAGGGGGCAATCAGCTACGAAATTTTACGATTGACATTTTCCGCAGCGCACAGATTCAGACCCGCATTTCTTTACTGGAAGGAAACTTCCAAAGAGGAAGCGTCAGCATCAACGACATCAATCGTATAACAGTTACATCTTATAAGCAATGGTACTAGATGTTCGCACGATGCTAGTACTTGGTGACATCTTCATTGAAAAAAACTATGTTTCGTTTCCTATTTTTTCTTGATTACCCGCCGGGCAGAAATGGTGATTTATTGTCAGTTGATCAGGTCAATCGTCCACTGACTAAATCGTGATCATCCGGATAATACGCATCGGCAGGATCGGAACATGATATTGGTAAGGCCGGTTAAGCGACTATGGTCCGCTATGTTGCTATTACTGAATCCATCTTCTTATGTGTGAACGAATCGGCATGACGCACGGTAGCCGTACACCCGGCCTGACCGGTGCCGATCGCTTACGCAGGAAGCCTCGTACCCGTTTGAAAGAAAATCCCGTTTCATTATAGGATAGCCGCGGGATGGCAGATAGCTGCCCTGCGTCCATCTATCGTAATATGTTTAACAGTAAAGGTAAGGTGCCCTCCGTATGTACGTGTGCACTGGCAGAAGGGTCAGTCGGTCGTACTATAATATAATACGTGCGTCCCGGCATGGCTAGCGCGTGGTCGTTAATACAGGTGGGCCGGCGAAATATCGAAGGGACGAACGAGCATCGAATCCGCCCGCTGCCGTCGAATCTGTCTGAGAATGCCCTTATCGCTATTGCCGGTGCATGCGGCCACTGATACTGTTATGTTGGCTGCCGTTTCCTTAAGGAGCGTAACAAAACCAAGTCAGAATAGCTTTAAAGTTTTTGCTGTTGCTGGCAATTGCTACCGTTCGTGCAGGAGCAGCATCATTGAACAGGCGTCAGACACAACCGAAATTCGAAGGCGCGCTACCGTGGTTGGACTTCGTCATAACACCCGTTACCATTACCGCGAATGAGCGCTACTGCGTGTTTGTGTCAGGCCACATATGTTTTGTATGTTTGAAGTCGCACCGCCCAACGCACACGCACATGTGTCCCACGCATGATTTTCGCCACTGCCGCTAGTTGCTGACGCCGATGAAAACATACCTGCTGCTACTTCGTTGGTCAATCGGTGTTTGTATGTAACCTGGACGAAAAAGGCCGGACGCTGCTGGACGTTGTTAGTCACCATTGTTTTTTTTTTTTGTTGAACAAATGTCTAAAGATCTAGAGTCAAGTCTCGCATTGTTGCCAACTTAGATCCACTTCACGCTTAAATCGACAATGACTCTTGCATCAACTATCGCTTGGGCGGCAACAGGGGCGATAGAAATTCGAAAAACGGTAGCCGATCAATATGAAGCGGCGAAGCCACCGGGGGCTACCGGCTACGGTTTGTCTATGATCGGTGATCACGTCGCGGTCGAGTGTTCGTCGACCGATAGAGATATCAAGGAGCATCATCCCAGAACGAACTAAATCCTACATCATAGGGGACAGCCTAACAGCGAAACAAAATAGAAACTTCATCATAAAAAGAGAATCATTCACGGAACAGAAATAGAAATGTTTAGGGTCATCGGAACGAGTAATCGTTGATGGCCCCTGCTGACCAGCCACAAACTATGCATTACTGAAGGAGTTTTGGCCTCTTATACGATACTCAATGAATAAACTGAAGTAAGTTTCAAAGAAAAAATAGATCTGTTATTTGCTATTTAAAGTATATGAAAAGCTTTTAGATCACTAGTAAAAAGTAATGCATCAAGGCGATGGTCCGCATCTGGCCGGCACCTGTTGTAACCTCTTTTGTTAAAATGGAGCAGATTGTACAAGAGGTTCCCTTGTGCGACTAGTATTTTTCAAAATTAATTGTAATAACAATTTGTCGTCAAATCAAGTTTTTCACTAACGTATACAGTAAACCAACTCTAAGAGAATTATCTACGTATAGGGAAATGTTCATAGAAGTTACATGAGAAATCGCAGGGTTTTATCGAGGAAAAGATTATTGCTTTAGCATATTATATTTTGATGCAACAAATATTTTTCTCATGTAAAAAAAGCGCTCGCTTCCTGTCAACGGGCTGGCAATCATTTAGCGCCAAGTTTCGACACTTGCGCATAGGGTATGCCCCTCGGGGCAGTATATTATCCAGTCTTCATAACCTTACAGCATCTTGCACCATTCCCTCGTAAGCTAAACGGTACCGCAATTTCGATGCATTTGCTACTGTTCAGACAGAAAATCGCGTTAACATGGTACGTGCCAATGTGAACAGCTCTCTTAGGTAAGGCATCACTCTCGTCCTTCCTAGAGCTGTTATTGAGCCCCCTCGAGCGCACTCCTCTATAGCGGGTAGTTCTCGTTATGCCGTTTTATCTTCAAGCGGAAGCTGGTTGCTGTGCTACTTTCAAGTCCAATTTGATTTCTCAAAAGCGAATTGCTGAATGTGGCGAATTTTGGGAGATGCCGGGAGCATCGTGCTCGCACATACCACTGGGAGGGGGGTGCGAGCCATTTTGGGAAATCTGGGAGCGCTTTGGGTAGATCATACGGCAGAACGACAAGGGCTGGTGGGAGATTGCCGGCATCGAATAGATTCAGAATACTTCACATTTCGTTTTCCATCCCCAATGTGCCCTTCGTCAGCCCCTTCACGTTCTTTTGATTCTTCCTACTTTCCCACTTTCTCGTCCACCCCTCTTCGCCGGGACTTCATTCTCCCTGTTTTTCTCTCAACTGATACATAACCTGTCGGTCGGTCGACTAGCTGGCTGCCCCTTACCAGCCTGCACTTGCCGTCCCACTGCACACTGTACACATAACACACAGACACATACAGATCACTTCGCAGTGATTTCGCAGTCTCACCTCTTGATGCTGGCTGGCTGGCTGGCTGGCTGGTTTTCTCGTTTTGGCAGAGATCATCTCCTACGCTGTGTCGGACCGCACTGGAACGAGGATAGAATGGATCTGAGATCAGCCGCTGTGTTGTGGGCAGCAGGTAGCAAGCAAGCTTGTATGCCCCGCTGAGAGAGACTCTGAACGTTAAACTTAACTCGGTAACCTGGGTAACGGTAGCAGGCAGGCGCGAGGAGTTCGACATCGGCAAAGTGAAACGAAGGCGCCTGCCAGGTGTGGAATCTTACAGGCGGTACTGAAACCCCCAATGAAACTGCCGTCTTTGCAACCCCCTTCAAAATCGAGAGATCGTAAAGCATTGCCGTCTCCAACAGCGATCGGGCGTGCCACTTGCACCGCTGCCTCAACCGTTATCCGTGCCTTACTCACAACGCAGAACTCACTCGGATCTGTAGCCAACTACTGCGTCGGATCGAACCTTGGGTTCGATGCTTCCGTTGATTTGCTTCCTCCAACTGCACCACAGACTGACAGATTGCCGAGTAGACCGGAAGTGCTGGACTAAGTCTGAACTCGTCGTTATCGTCGTAAGTGTTATTAATCATTTATAGGTTTAGACACTTCAGATGGCAAGACATGTGTAAAAGGTGGGCCCATAGTCTTTACGTAAAGTAATAGAACGATAAATTATTTAAACTATAATTAGAAGCTACAGCAGCGTTCATTACGATGCTCAACGCATAACGCCAATTTTCCTAAGGGTCGATTAAAAAAAAAGCTCTATAAACAGAAAGCGTCATCTTTAGAATGTGTTCAAAATAAGGAAACACATCACTGCTACTGGTATGAGCAGTTTGCAGTAGACTTGTTGTGGGTGAATCTGGTAAAATGCTCGGGAATGCGAGCTATCCTGTAATGACGTTATGTGGTCGCAAATCTCCCTTTTGTTGATCCCGGCGAATTGGCGGGATGGCAAGAGGGGTGTCCAGGGGCAGGTTCAAAGTGGATAAGTTTCTCAGCGATAAAAATCAAAAAGCCGAAATGCCTTTTTGGCTGGTTTCGTCTCTAATCGAATTTGGTTTCGTTTTTTCCTCAGTCCAACACAGCGGCGGCGGCGGCAGTGGCAGCTGCCTTCGCAAGCGATAGCGAGGAATAGGTGCGGCGGGGCCCTCTCCAAATCAAAAATCTCCCGCACGGCCGTTTTCAAGATTACGATTCGCTCTTACTTCGCCACCGTCGCAGTTACCGCGGCGGCAGCGGCTGCCGCTGCGCTAGCAGCTCCTCCACCTAAAGTATTCAACGCGCGAGTAGTCTTGTTCATTCCTTTCGAGCCCCCTAATAGATTCTCTCGACGCGGCTCCCAAAGAGAAGAGCGGTGGCTGTAGCAGTAGAAGCTGATCAGTCACTGTAGGTTAGTGTGATGGCCTTTCACGCAGGATTCATGGGCCAAATCCTTTTTCTCCTTCTCCAAATACCGCTGCTGCTCCATCTGCCAGCAGCCGTGCTAGTAGTCGTGGTTGTTCGAGCTGCGGTAGCACACTCCCTTTTCCTGCTGCCGCGGCTGCTGCTTCTGCCGTTGTTCTTGCTATTTCCTCTCCCGTCGGGCTCAGCGTTTCCCTCATGGTCTTGATCGAGGCCGTGGTCGTGCCATTGGCGCCCGTGACTTCGCTGCCCTGCCCGCGTGCCTCATTCGTGGTCGCGTTGATCGTGACGGCCTGCTCCGCTGGTGGCTAGGTAGATCAGAAGTCAGCCGATCAATTTGGCGTTGATCATTTCTCCCATCATTCTCATTTATCCTCTTAATCGTCATTTTTTCTGTTTTGTTTCAAATTTTCCAACGGATTAAATTAATTCACCAAATTATTCCTTAAACTAGACACAGACTGAAGGAAAAGAGAAAAAAAGGAAATCGTCTTGCTTGCGATGAGTTGGCCATACTTAGCCGGCCGGCCGACCGCCCGACAGACTGCCAAGCTTCATTCTAAGCTACCTTTGAACATGTGCCAACTGCTATAGGCACATACGTCCATTCGGATTCGGACTTCTATAAGTACATACATACACACACATACACACATAGAACGACAACCAGAAGCCATTTATAGAAAACACGTTTAGATATGGATAAAGCATAGTAGTAGTCGAACGAGCAAGACACGCGCCGTTGGAGTGGCCAGCCAGGTACGCCAATCCGCGGTCACATTTTAGTATATGAGGAGAATGAGGGTAGTTTCGTTAATATCTATCCATATAATAAGCTTAATATGCTTTCTTAGCAAATTTCATCCAATCAGGATGTGAGCGAATGGTACAGGATAATGGAACTATTTGCATGCATCAAACACGGCTGAAAAGTAACCACCTTTCCCAGTGTCTATCGATGACTCAATCACAACATTATTCTCTAACCATAATACGAATCCGATACAGCTGATAGGCAAAACCTGTATATTTAAAATTAACATATTTAATATTCAGTGCTAATTGATAAGAATTCTGAGATTTAGTGAAGGAAGAAGGTACGAAACACGAAGGAAATCGTTAATAACTCAGATCTTCGGACTTCAGACGAAATCGGTCGAGGCAATCATTCGGGGTGTTGATGGCCTAATGAAAGCACTCAATAGCAAAGTGACTCATTAACCAGTGCCGGTAAGCAACTCGTTTCTAGCAAAGGCGTCGATTTTCTACGGCGATCTTAGGGTATGAATTTGGTGACGTAAGGCATACATGGTTCATAGCTGAGTGAACTTAGATCATTTATGAAACGTACTCGTACAATTGTCATTTACGTCACGCATTACTTTGAGCCTCATTCGCCTAGACCGATTGGCCTAAGTAATGATTTCGCAATATCTGCCAGTAGTTTGTGTCGTGTTAAATAAGGATGTATCAGTGAAATCCGTGTTATAAAAGCTCGAACTTACTGAATTCTGTTTGTAAGTTGCGCTCTATTTAGTCATGCGCGTTTATGCTTTTATACACACTTGACAATCACCACGATACGATCTGTGACAAACTATGCCACCGTGGACGTACTACGCGCTGTGTATTGAGTGGTAGGTGAAATCGCCACATCAACCAGCCATACCGGGATTAGTGATTGTATCGTTAGCATTTGCTTAATTTTGTGCTTCTTGCTTTCAGATTCGATCACACTTTCATACTGTGTAACTCTGTCTAGGCCTTTGAATCTGTACGCGTTGTATCTTTAACTCTCCTCGATGCACACACCGGCCAGTATACCGTTCGGCGCATTGACCGACACTTGACGCCGACCTATGCGGAAGGATCGAGCGCTGCCGTCTCTCTGTGTCCTGGCGTCTATAGTTTGTCTTGTCCCGATGGTCGGCGTCACATCAAAGGCGAATCTGCCCGCCTCTTCTTCCCGCCTGTAAACGGCCGACGGCAACATCTACGACAGCGGCGGCGGCGGCGGCGGCAGTAAGAGCAGCAGACTCTACGATAAGTACAACGTTAGCAGCGGGACTGATCTGCAATGAAAAAAGCCGAATAGAAGCCAACAGGGAGTGATATCGCGATTATCAATTTTCATATTATCACGATTATTCTTATCAATTTTATCCCTCTTTCCCTTCTCTTCGATCATCCTCCCTTCGCATTAGAGTTGGTGGACATAAAAGACAAAGAAAAACTATTTAATCCTATAAAGAGTTCTCTCGTCGTAACAGATGAAAGGCACTGATGGACGAAGATGATATGGTTTTTTGCCACGTCGTCGATGATTTTACTCAAGTACTGAACTGTACATACTTCGTAGCTCATTTTTGACTTTTGCTCCTATATTAAATAGGTGGTGTATGGTAAGGGTATAGCATCAGCGAGTATTAGTCAAGTTTCCTAACACGATGCCAAATCAGCTTTGCATTATAACCATAGCTGGTTTCTTAAGGCTGCCAGGGCTCCACTTATTACTAACTATTAGCTTTTTTTTCACTAGACAAAATGTATTTATCTCGCTACGGAGCTTGTGTGAAAACAGGAATTGTTGAAAATAATCAGAGGAAAATGGGAATGCGGAGAGACGCGCGTATTTCGTAGAGTTTGTAGAATGACTTATGAAGTTCTTAAAGCAACGATCAATGCACGAGGCCTATTTGAAGTAACCCATTTTGTCCCGAACCAAGCATAAAGTGCTTTTCCGCCACTTACCAGGGTTATAGAGCAACTTGCACTAAAACAATGTCATAACATCGGAGTCTGTCATTTGAGTGTCCATTAGAAAAGGTGATACGCCTTTCACCATTACAGATCTGGTCCTTTTAGTAGTCTATGTAAGTGTTTATCTAAGTGCAGTCCATTCTCGATGCTTCATGAGGGGATTCAACGATCTTCAGACTTAAAGAACGATAGTACTTTGGTAGATTGATGAGGACAATCTATTTTGCCATCTAATCTTGTTGTAGAGCACCATTACGTTGAATATAGGGTGTATTTCTTTTAGTTGAGAAGCACTGACTGCCCTCCAACAAACACATCATCATTGTTGATTGGTTTATAGAGTTCGTGTTAGCGCCAAGGTAAGTTTTAGCAAGACAAAAAGCAACAGCTATGACACTAGCTTTATAACCTATCTTTCCATGTCTCTTTTCCGTTTGCTCCTATGGGATTTTTTCTTCGTGTTAATGTCTGCCTATTCTACTGGATTATATATACATTTATATTTATCATATGTGTTTGTCTGTTAACGACTCCATCGAGTCGGTCAGCCATCATAACTTCCATTATAAACGGGGACTGCTGGGAAGAGCAGCTGTGCTTGTACTTCGATCAGCACCTCCTTAGAGCTGCCCCTCACAAACTGACGTCAACTGTGTAACGAACAACTATTTCGCTAGCGGCAGCTGAACACAGGCGGATATATTATGCCTTCCTATGTTACTGCGTAGGAGCCCACGTAAAGATTGACCTATATTTAGAGTTACCGTAACTTAACTCACGTCACAAGTGTTTTAGCCAGTTCCGAGACGAGTTTCATCGACAAGGCGGGCGACCGTACAACGAGTTTACTACCTGTCTGGCTAACTACTTAACTAATATATAAGTAACATCTAAGTGCAGCTTAGCATTCGTGGGATCATCTGGGCGTTCTGTCAAGTACAATGACGATAGCAGCGGAAGCGTTCAATCCATAGAGCGTGCTCTAAATGATTTCTATAGGGTTTTTTTTGTCATTTGACGGTGTCCTATACTGCCGGCCACCTCGAGGTCTGTGATTGAATCGTGTGGATTATCGCTCTGTGTGAAAAATACGTGTACCACACTTTGTATTTGCACACTGAGCCTCCTATTGACGGTAATGGTATGGACAGAACTGTACATTGCACAGTCGAAGGATAACGATTATTGCCGTCATTTCATCACGCAATAGGCCGACAGCTAACAAAAGTTACCATTTCACAATAAATTCTAGCTTATATTTCTAGATGTTCTTAAACTTGTGTTGGACATGAAATAATACTGCAGCGTAACTATGATGGTAACATGGGTCCCCTAATAAAAAATCGCCAAGGAAAATCTGACAATATTTTCTCAGTTTCTAAGCATAGCGCTATCAAGATTGAATAAAGCAATTCTTACACAGAAAGCTCACTGTATCAAGCATATGAAGTTTGAAGTTTTGAAGTTAGCTTGATCCGAATCGACATTTATTTCCTTAAAACTATCAATAAATAGATCTATTTTCCACCTAAGGCGTAACCTACTTTCAGCATGAATAGTCGTTTTTCTATCTATTCATCAATTAGAAGTGACAGACTACAACTATCTAAATTTATTTCACGTTCAACACACAATAAACTAATTAAGTAAAACTTAATTTTTTAAAGCCGACGACAAAATGAAACGTTTTAGACGTTCGGCTGCTGAATCGCTCAGTAAATCATTGTTCATATATCCAAATTTGAATTAAACTATATGACAAATTACCACGTTCACTACCGCCGTTTTAAACTTTAAAACTTAAAAACGAGAATCATAATACGGCCTGTAGGCCGCTCGTATGAGATACCCAAATTGAACTATGACGGGCGCTAGGTGCCATTGCCTAACATGTGGCTGAATCGCTAGTAACATAAAATTCGTATGAGCCCTTATATTATAGTGAAAATAATAGATTATTAAGGTCAGGATTGAGTAAATTCGAATACGACGAGGCTGAACAGCTATTGCCCAGATGTAACAATTATAGCTCGGAAAAGCGGCCCGGAAATCTGCTGACCAGAAGATTATAGTCCTTATTTATGTAGGACAATAATACAGGTCCTTCGTGTCTCCTTCTGTGTCCTCTGAAGTTTTGCTGTCGAGTATCGAACAGGATTGGTATGACGTACTCTCATTCGTTGACGGTCGCTATCGAAGCCGAGATGAACACAGTTACGCTAGTCATGTTATGTCTATGAGACACTCCCATGATTTAAATTGTAGTACACAGTATGGTATAATTAGATCTGTTTAATTATATGCATCTAAAGCAGCGTGTAAGTGTTTTTTGTCTATTTTACCGTTTAAGTATTCTCAAGCCTCTTATGGAATAAATTGAAAAGATATTTTTGTTATGCACGAAATTTAACGCATGTCCCTTGTCCTTATGAATCCTATTAAGGCATCGTCACAACCTTAAAAATTCAACTTGCACACATAACGACAGCCTTCTTTAATGGGGCGCCCACGTTCCTGACACCTTACAACGTATACAAATATATTACCCATACGTCCATATACTAATAAGCCGCCGCTGAAAAGTCCCGATCCGTCACTCAAAAAAGCGTCAAAATTTTACGGCTCCCTTTGCGTGCGCCGTCTGTCGAGTTTCGTAACGAAAGTTTAAGTGCTTGAAATACGCCTGGCCAGGAAACCATTTCTGCTATCTCAGCCACACAACTCGTCTTTTACAGAAAATTGATTTAAGTCTAGGCGATATAAACAACGGCCCGTTGCTCAGGCGGTAGACGTAACACCTAGATTCCTAGCAAATGTATGCGCCACATAGCATACCGTCATAGCGACAGACAAGTAGATATCGAAGGCAGAAAGTAGAACACGTTGAGATAGCACAGCTAGTGCTTCGGGACTTCATCGGGGTGTCAATTGGCTTTGTTTTAGATGCTGACCATGACAGCTCACCTAAACGAAGTGTTTTGTGGCGCATCCTGGCGTCTGGGCACGGCGGACGGATGTCGTTGACATCAGAATTAGACTCCTACTAAGTACGAAATGGCTCTTGTCCGGGCAACATAAGCAACGCGATTATGATGGTCACAGTACAGTGACTCCGCACGTTGCAGCCTTCGCAGGCAAGTTATACCCCCTAAAAGGGAAAGTTCGCTTTTGCCAACATTGCAACGTTGTTCGTATTCGGATAGCTGAATATAAACGTCTATTTACGATTGATTACAGCGCAGAGGAAGGGTCATACAAATCTATCTTTATATCCAAATGTGGGCTCTTATTAAGTAGCTTTTACTATCATATACATGGACTGCATTCGTACGTCGAGTACGTTTGTGATAACGAAGAGCAAACAATTTGTATACACTCTAACGTGAGGCAATAACTCATGAAAGATTTTATTTCAGTTATCTTGGAACTTTTACGTTTATGTTGTTACGAAGGGTCCTGAACGGAGAAAGAGCACCTAAATCAAACCTTTCACAACTCTACCATTAGCTCCTTAGGGAATATCAGATCATTCTTCTGTGTTGCAAAGCCAACTTGCCTTGGGGCGTATTGTCTGCTCGATGAGATTTTCTTTGATTGTCTGTATTTTCCATAACTATAGAGTTATGGCCATTTCCGGGTATTCTGTACAATTTATCGATCCTTATTGGAAGCGATGCCCATATCGCCAGCCCCTTGCGCACTCGACGTCCTCTGCTTAAAACCTGCGTTCTGTTCGTCGTTCGGTCAGCATTTTTACTGTACCCATATAGGACATAATTATTCTCATCTTTTGTACCGTGTCAGTTTTTACTACTCACATTTATGCGAACTGATTTTCAGTTTACGATCACCTTCAGCCGCTGCCATTGCCACTGCCACTGCTACATTGAAGTGTTCAACGTTTCGTCGTCGTATGTCTGTCAGTTGCGTTGTAAGTACCCGAACGCTGACGTCTTGAAATCCCGCCCCGAGATTATGACACCGTACAGATTGTCACACAGGCCTTACGGTCAGGGGGTTCGGATGCTAGAGCAGACGCTGTTAGATCGAGCTGCTTAAACTGTTGGCACTCGCTATTCAGGTATTAGGAAGTAAGTGTTAGCTTATATGTTGTATATATGAGTTATAGGCATTATGCATTTGTTGCGTTAGCGGTGACAAGGCGACCGGGTAATTCAGTCAGCGAGCTTAAGCCGCTCAAGACGAAGAGTCACGCAATTCTTACGCACATTGCGAGGGTAGTGGCCTCGGCGCCGGCATCGTGCAGCGCTAACCATCGAACGAAAAGCTCGCTGCCCATGTGCCCATGTTTACCGCACGTCTTCATCAGCGCCGTAGAGCGTCTCTGCCAACTTTACAGCCAGATCAAAAGAGCCTTCATGGAGTCAGCGACACTTGGACGGACGACAGTGATTTGGGACGTTTAAAACAATATGCTTAGCCATCAACGAAGACAAACGCGAGATATACGCGCGCATGCACACGCACATACATACATACATACATACATACATGCATTTGAAAGCGATAAAGGAGAAGAGAGAAAAAGGTGTGCAAGGGCGACCAGCGATGGCAGTGCAGATGCACCGAAAAGCCTCCGCAAAAGCGAAACGCATGTCCGCCAAGGAAGCCATATTTTTTAGAAAATCAGGTTGGACAGTGCTTCGTACTGTGGCTCGCGCATGTATCTAATCGCCACGATATAGTGCGCGTTCGTCTGTGCCTGAGCGGTATTTTATTGTGGACGAATAGCCATAGTTAAAAGCTAAGCTTCACCTATTTTAACTTGATTGGTTTGGTTACTCAAACTGTTTATTTATTAATAGCGGCAGGCCTATGCATAAGCGCTTTATGGTTTCTGGCAGTGCGTGCCTGTTTAGCGGCCAAAGTGATGATGTTGCCTTGGGTCAGGTCGTTAAGAGTCCCGTCACTTAACGTTAAAGGAACACTAAATGCCAACCCTGCCACCCTGGATTTCCTCACGCCTCCGACTGACGCCTTCGCAGTCACGCACAGGTCATAGAATAGAGTGATTACCTCGCCTTTTTGTGTTAAACATCGTAAAATTCTTGCAGTATTAATCTGCTGCTGGCATTCCGAGCCTCTATATATATATATATATACATCGGGAAGGCGCACGGTGCGCTTACGGTTGGGAAAAAGTTGCCTCGTAAACAGTAATTTTGATTGTATTTTTTCTTCGACAATGGAGTTAATAGACAAAAAAAATTACACAGCAAAGGCACATGTGTTTTTTTTTAAAATTTTTCTTTCCGAAACGGGCCACGATTTGTGAACTTTTGAACGTGACCAAAGGTGTTGCATCGGCGATTTTTAGGTATTTTTGTAAAGAAACTTTACCTTCGTTGGAGTAACAAGTTGCGCCTCGTTGTTCTCAGCAGAAATCGATATGGCAAACATATATAGCGATCTTTCCTCATTTAGTAACCATGTAACTGAGCTGGATCTTCCTTTCTTAATAACATAAACGCTGCCATTGGGTCCAATGGCAATGTACGGTTTAGCTACCAGCTACAGATTTTCCTCTGGCTCATCTGTTCGCTTATCTAGCGACAACGGGCGCGTGCCATAACATCTTCATATCAGAGCGAAGGCTAGGCGCCTAGCGCTTGGCCTGGCAGGGCATACCTATTCTCCAACTAAGCTAAGCGAACCAATGTAAAAGTGCCTTAGAAGATGCCGACTCACCCAAAGCGAACACAGACAGTAACATCCAATCATTTCGTGTCAAACTCAGCAAAACAAGCACCACCACTGTTACCATCTATCTCTCTCTATATACATCTGCCAGAGTCAAACGATGGGCATGACGATAACGGCAGTACAACGGTAATCGTTAGAGCCTGATAACTGCAAAGGTCCTAGGTTGAGCTTTTGGCGTTACGGTGGTGAAGCGGTGCACTGATGGGCAATGGGCGTATGATGTACAGGCAAGTAGAGCGAATTATCTGTCGTTCATCGTCTAGATGTAGCATCCAGCCAGCCGGCTAGCTATCCATGCCGGTCGTCCACTTTACCGACTAGTAACGCTACTCGTTCAACGGATGCCCTTGGCTACTGCGGCCGTCACCGCTCCGCCATGACGAAACGCACAAAAACAACGAAGGCAAACCACGAGAAGGCTACAACAGATCAGGCAAGTCAACCTAATGAGACGATCGACGATCAGCATAGTAGAGACCAAAAGGTAGATAGATGGTCTTACACATTGTCCGAGCGTCAAACAACCGTAGCAACAAATAGAAGTACGACGTCTAACGGGATGACTTCAAACTTTGCCGGGCAGTCTGCCGAACAATCACAGCTGACATTAGGTATGCATCGATCGCTCTAGCGATAGATAATGTCGTCTTGTTGCTCACCACGCGCGAGTGGCTATACTGATTATTGTAGCAGTCGCAGTCATTTTAAGACTTGCCCGCCTGCATAATCTCTGAAAGAGTGTAACGTCATACAATCGCGGGTCGTGAGATGTCATGACGATATATAACGGAAGAGGAATCGCGGCGGAAGCGTGGCGCCCTTTACAATTTACTTAGCAGATTCGCGGGTATATTGACATGGGCGGATTTGATGACACTTGCCGCGTTCGTATAGATGACTATCCGTAAAGGCTTGCGTTTACAGGTAGAAGCTATACATCGGCACGACCGCTCTCTACGACTACAAAAGCTGATAGTATGTGCGTCGATTTTACTGGCACGTGCCCTAAGACCGCCACGAAATATTAGAGCATCGTCTGCTTATCGTTGTGATAAACATTCATAGTAATACAGACGCCAGTAGTAGACGCACCGAAATAGGCGTACAATAAACGAGTCACTGTGACGTGTGGGCGACGTGACACTGCGAGTCGACACTGGACGGGAGACGCTTCGAAAGACACCAATGGAGTCCACTTTACATTACGGACGCGGAAGTCAGTCTTTTTTTTTTTTATTGTACTTGTCACAGTTGCGGTCGATTGTCGCCCAACGTTGAATTAGAGTGCTGTCTTACAAAGCATGCGCACCCTTTATGATCTGCCAACTCATTGCGGATCGAAGAATAATCAGAGAACGTGTACCTTGATTTCAACAACAAAGCCAACATCAGAGTGTAGGAAGATATGCACTACAATGAATTGTTATCTTGGTTTACACCACCCATACTCGTAGTAGTTGTTTCCTAAGAGGGGCACCGAAGTTGCAAATTTTCATTTAGCAACTGCTTCCAAAATGTGCCACGTCAACTTACAGAAGTTCGCCTATGCCCCGAGCGATACATATATATAAATTTCTTGCCGTCCCGATAAGTAACGATAATATGAAGACGTTCTATATTTTCATTGTATTTGAACATATAAATATGCGAGTTTTTCCGACAAGTTCAACAGCACCAGGAACCGCGTGTACGTCTAGGAAGGTCGGTAAGCACCAACAGAAATGGAGGGACGGAAGAGTGCGGTCAGCTCGCGGGGAGTCGCGGTAGTCGCGGGAACCGGCCGAAGTGTCGTCTGAGAAGCAGACCAAAATGCTACCGTCGCTCTCTCTTTTCGTAACCACGCTGCCTGATGGCTTCCCTGACCTCGTGTCGTCTCACGATATCGCTGCCACCGTTGGTATACCTAAACTGTCCAGTGCTTAGTCGACAAAACTGATTTGGTATCGTCTAGCGGATGTAGCATGCGTTCAGGCTATGATTGAGTTCATCGCCGTTACTGCTATTGTTGTATTCGTAAGAAGCTTTCGGCTCTCTCTAACTATGCAGCAAGTGAACAAGTTTCGACTTTCCCGTATCACGGCGGCCGAAGCACTTCGTAGAAATAAAAGGCTGTCATAAAGCAAAATATTGCAATCTTAGTCATGTGCTTCAGTGGCACATTGGGAAAACAAACGTCACTATCGTAAATGCGTCCACGTACATATCAGGTCCTCGGCCTGGCTACATTCGATCAAACGACTACAGCCATTAGGCGAGTACTAACTAACGGCAGCGGATCAATCTGGTCTGGTCGGTGATCAGGTTTTTCTGAATGCTTGAAACGCAATGCTTCCCACCGGTTACGATAATGGGTTCAGCTGGTGCGGAAACGCTAAAAAGATCCCATTAGAGCTTCTAAGTGGCGGGTCACATGGAAAAGAAAGCAGGTGAGAGATCTGCTTGCGTTATGCATACGAGCGTTGCTAACTATAAAACAGTTTTGTCTGTACGTAGCGGTCAACCCACATCTGACCCTTGATCGGTCCGCGCGAAAAGCTCCTCGTGGTCCGATGTTCCTCATATGTTAAGGACCCACCTAGTCGATCTGCTACAATACGTACGGCTATCAGGACCGGCAAATGTTGGGGCCACATGTCGTCACAGACGTCGTGCGCTAGACGATAGCAGTGATAATGGGTGATTGGAGTGTCAAGTAAGGCAAAATTTCTACGAGACCAAATTGCTTCCCAAGAGAGATGTGTATGTCTATTCTGTACACAGGGTACGATCTGGTCTTGTTGACATCTGAAACGATCGCTGCAAGAACGATGTCCTATTTAGCTTGCTTGTCTGATCCCCTCTTATCATTGATTTTTCAATTTGAGCATTGAAAGTTGCATCAAAGAGCATTGAAGCACCATGAATATACTCCGACCTGAGAATCTTCGTGTACATTTCGCTGTTCAATCATGTATCGAAGCAACACAAAGGCGAACCTGAAACAGACTGCTGTTATCTCTGTGAGAATAGCAATTCAACTGATAATGAAACTGCCGCCATAACAAAATAGAGCACAACGTAAATAGGACGCGTACAGGCCGGTCGTGCTCAACGTAGCTTATGTGTGGCTCATGACTGCTACGAAGTCTCGAAACAGGTAGCCTTTGGGCAAGGATCAAAGCTCTAGCTAAGTCTTAGTCTATATCGTTAACATACCATAGGTATATATTAATGGGTCTTCTTAGCCCAACTATCCAATGAAGCGAACATGTACATAAAATGTAGTAAAGGAAAGGTTAAGAACAGCTCGATTTGACGGGTCTCTTGTTAGTAATCCCTTCTAGACGTAATCATAACTATCGAGCTATCGAAAAAATATTAAGAGTACTTAAGCGAAAATTGACGTACTTTCTTTTACCTTGAAATTGAAGCTAAACCTGCGCTCGTTTGAGCGACTACATTCTGGTAGCAGCATAGCCTTGTCACTGGAAAAGTTCTACGGTTTCGGGCGAAAAATTATGACAAGCGATTCTTGCGTTCCTTCACGAAAACTAAATTGATATCGTTAAAAATTCTTAAATCAACGGTGATCTAACGGTGCCAAATCCGCGCTACGTTACGGATATATTAGAAGGTCCCGTATAGTTTTGTCGTATAACTAAAGATGTACGTGGTCTGGCGTTCCATAGTCTTTTCTGTTCACTGGTTCCGATCAACTTCTTCGTTGGTTTATTGTAGCCTTGTAAGCTGTTCACAATAGAGATCCAAATCGATCGTTCTGCCGAACGGCAGAACCTCACCCTGTACGGTTTCTCTCCTATTCTACCAGACACATAGCTCACCTTGTTTAGCGTCAGTCTGGGCTCTGTCACAGATTATAGAACTTTTCATCAAATACTTTAAAAATGGCTCCATTTCGACGTGAACTATTTGGCGACAATTTGCACGCTACCTAAACGTCAAGCTTCTTTTTATAGTTGGATTGCTTCAACTGCCCCACAACTGTTCGGTGGTGAATGTTTGACCAGACGCCGATTTGTCGGCCACTCACGTGTCGCTATAAAATAGTTCCATTGATTTCCTTTCTAGTTGGACATCCGCTACGAAAAGCATTTTTCACAGCGACATTTCTGCCGAAGGAAAGTGACGAAACCCTTTTTTCGGACTATCCTCGCCCGGCAAGACATTTTGATGACAAACAGCCGACGTCCTTCATGCGCCTGAGCAGCATTCGTGCTTGTTTTATCGTACCTGAATTGAAATGAAAGGCATAACATTGTCACAATATTGCAGTGATTCTCCTCAAGTTCCAGGTCGTTTATTACTGTCGAACGTCCTCAACAGTAGGTGACCCGATGCAGGACTCATACTATCTGAGATACGCGACCCATTTCCATCTGGAAAGAGCGTCAGTACTTTACCTTATTAGCAGGCCACTATATTCGCATCTCCCAAAGCGAGCTACTCTGT
This sequence comes from Varroa destructor, assembly GCF_002443255.2. Classification (NCBI taxonomy): domain Eukaryota; kingdom Metazoa; phylum Arthropoda; class Arachnida; order Mesostigmata; family Varroidae; genus Varroa; species Varroa destructor. The sequence continues at coordinate 9,463,698 of NW_019211456.1, forward strand.
CTATCTGGGATTTTTAAAAGAACGCTTTCCGGCTTCATGCAATCACAAAAAAAACAACACAGATACTACGGCTACGGTTCTCGTATGTTCACCTGGGCATCATTTTCTTGCTGAATTTTTTACCGTACCATGTTGATTTTTTCGAAAGCAGGACGGAATAGCTTGCCTCACCCTATATGAAGCTTAAACCTATCGGTACAGCATTGGTTCGTGTGTAGGTACTTTATCTAGGATTTGAATTTGACTTGCAGTATTGGCTTAAATCGCAATGGTACTGGTGTAAGCCAGTAAATGCGTAGGATATGGATAGTATGAATTGTTGGTTCTGCTCGTGTTTGGGGCTTGTTGGGATTTGCACACGTGTGTCATCGAAGCCCCATAGCAAATCTCAACTTCGTACTGTTGTTTTTCTTTCGTGAAAAGATGACTTGTAATGAGGATTGTTCTCATAGCGTAGCTATTTCGACTAAGTACTGTTTTCTATGGTGTTTCATCGTCGATCTATTCGCTTTGCTTCGTGATCGTATTAGGTCAGTCTATAGATTTTGTCGTTCGTATTTAGAAAACAGACAAAGGTAGCTGGCGGTTGGGCACGAAATGATAACGTTCGTAGTAATTCGTGACGTAATTTGATGAAGTGCGTAAGCTTCCATTGCGTTGATCTAATTGTTTTACGTGAGTGCCCATTGACCCCATGTGGGCTGGTGGGAACCGTATTTGATTTCCAGTCTGAGAAAACTAGGTTACAATACGCCGATATTCAATTAGCGAATTTCTGCCCCTTTTTACCAAAACACATGCCTGAAGAGCTAAGCACGTAAATGTCGTTTGCCTAACACAGGATGGAATGAAGAATACGAGTACTGGGAACGTATCTAACAAAGCAGTCGGAAGCATGAGCTAACAGTTGTATTTATAAGTTTACTGAGCATTGGAAATTAATGGGCAATTTGGCAATATTGTAAAATATTATCTCAGTTCAACCTGTAAAATCCCATAAGGCCTGTTGCGAGATCTATGCATTCGGGAAGCCTATAGACCTGATAAGGATTTTACAATATGTACACGTAGACAACCTACGGCAGTGACAAGCCAACAGTGGCCTAAAATATTGTGATTCGTGGATGGATAGATAATTTGGCAACGAGGGTCCTATACGTAGCCTTTTTAAAGCGTTAGGCTTAACCTCTGGGCACCCTGTTGTGAATAGTCACTATATCCTAATAGATTGATGACACTTCTGTTACCTGAAGCGATGTTCGTTCCGATATAAAAACGGAGGGCCCAGTTATTGCATGTCTACTGCTTTGATGCATAGTTCGTACTTCATAAATATGGCCTTCTAACTTTCACTTAAAGTTCTTAGTTGTTGGGTGGAAGGACCTTAATAGTATACGTTTTTATCTTCAATCTAGAATGCATTTAGTTCGTATTGGTAGTTTGTCGATATCCAGTGGCTTGATAATAGTATGTTTTTGCTGTTGAGGCAGTAGCTTTTTATGGTGGTTGGTTAATCAAAATCACAACAACATAAACGATTTATGTTTCGCACTGCCAATTTCGTCCTAAGTTCTTCAACGCTAGCCTCAGTGCCCAGTAATCGAGGGCAAGTCACGAGAATTCACTCGCGGACTGCAGGAGCTGCCAGCAACTCGTCTTCTTCCGCCTCATTGGCTCTCCTTATTTTTCCCTTGCTCAGCTTATCAATACGGTAAACTCTGTTGGAACATGTCGGATTGTGTCGGATTTGCGAGCCGCCCCCGTGCTTCATCCACCCGATGTCCCATTCCTCTCGTTGTACGCTACCGGGCCCACACAGCCGCTCTTCCCACTGCAGCACTCGATATTCCCGAAGTGTTGCCGACCGCTAGCGACCCTTAGCGCGCTTTCGACGGTTCCTGCCATCTTTCGAAGTCGTCTTCTTTTCTACCACCACCATTCCAACTCGTAATCGTTCGCGCAGGCGGGTTACAAGATGGCAGCCACACCAGGCTAGCTTGTCGTTGTAGTTCTCTGCCTAAGTTGCGCTCTGGGCAGCCTGAGCTGTCCTCTCCCGGATCTCGAGGACGGCTCACCTCGCGACGAGGCAAGCCTGTTCACCCCTTCGCCCTTTTCTCCCCACGCTTCCTCAAACTACCGGCAGCTTCACAGCTGGCAGCCGTGTACCCGCGAGCTTCTACTGCAGCTTTGGGGTCGCTAGCGTAGCAACCGCGTGAGCAACCGAGTCTCGGCAGCGATCTAGCGCCAACTTAAACTTTTAAATTGGTCGTCCCTCCCCACCGAACCTCACTCGATGGGGTGGGGGGTGGGGAAGCAGATTCTGGACCGGGTTTCCCGCCGGTAGAGGCGTCCTACGCTCAGTCGAGGTTCGGCTTTGCATAGCCGCAGGAGCCTCCCCTGCCAGCAGTAGCGTCGACAAGAGCAGCAGCAGCGGCATAATGGTTTAAATCCTTACTTGCAGCCACTACTAAACCCACAAGCAAAGCCTGCGGCCGACACAGCCACAGGCGAACAACCACAGCGAGCCCCCTGCGGAAATTCCGTCTGAAAACAGGTCAAACCGAAGCTTGGCCACTTGCACCTTACTGAGCTAGTAGTGGAGACATCAGGAAAAATATAGCAATGCTCTTATATTCGTACCTTGCTAGAATCGCAGCATTTACAGAGCTACATAACTACATGAAGAAGAAAATCGGATATCGGATCTCGTATCTTAATATGTTATCCGATGATACAAGGACACTCGTATACGATATAATGTGTCCGCAGTTCTAAGGTCATTAAATGACTACTGCATATTTTGTAAAAGATTAGCATTTCGAAAGCATGGAAGACCGTGTTTCCATTAGTGACTAATTGGAGATTGCTGAGTTCGTTGGGTACCGGACGACACATGGCCTATAGAATCTCAACTTTGCGCTTAAACTTTCGCTAGAGGTTTGGCAATTAACCGTATTCGAAGATAAAGGATTTACTGACTTAAACATCTGGCGTTAGGCTTGGAGAAAGAGTAGGGTATTGGACGCGGCGGCTGGACTGTTCTAATGGCGATTTCGAGAAGGCGTAAACCCGTTGACTTCTGTTGATGCAAGCGAAGTAACGGATGATGCGGCAAAAAATGCCCGTCAGCCAGAACTGGATAACAGTTTATCTAAGTTCGCCTTACCGACCGTAAACGATATACTAACTTTACGAGGTATCATTAACTATTTCTATACGAGGTATCATCAACTATTTCTATAGTTCTGATGTGTATGGAGTTCCGCAAGCTGCATACTGATGCACGAAAAACGATAAGCCCGACCACCTTCCCATTTGTCGTAAGCATTCTAACGAATCGTTCAGATGCCTCGTTTTCGTCTGTGTATTACTATGAGAAAATTGAAAATAGTATTGGCGGTGTCGCCCAACCGCACGAACAGAGCCAACTCCCATCGAAATCCTATCGTGTTGCTGCTAATCATTCACCAAATCAAACACATCGGCCGTGACATAATAGACGCCTCAGGCTGTATCTTCTTTTCAATACTGCTGCTTGCTATAGCCTTCTTCTGTTGGCCGGGTGTTAGATGATCAATTGTTGGCGGTTCTAACGAGAGGTAGTGATTCTGGTACAATACGAGCCGTGGCGGTGTCTGTGACTTCTAGATGCTTATTTGCGAAACGTACGTATTCAGTAGCCCCGTAGCCACGGAGCTCAGAGGCGATACCTATCTCTCGTCAGCAGCACAAGTCGATGCCAATGAAAAAAACGTCTCTCTGACACCGAGCTAGTTACTACCGGCCTGGCAACGACGACGGCCACTGTGCGGACAGCATACATGTAACCGTCTCTCGCGCTGCCGGAGAACAAGTGGCTTGTAAGTTGTTAGTGTCGTTGTTGCCTCTGGGAGGTCGCTAACAAGATTGGACCGGATCACGCATGCTTTCAATTTGTTCACTCGGAGATCTGCCTTCTCAGTGTTCGCTGATGATTCGTACATACGAGACGAAATAACGTCAGGCGTCAACAAAAACCCATGCTCAACTACTTGATAGAGGCACTAACGCATATAACTGCAATAACCGTACGGTTCGTGCGTGTACTTGGATGTCTGTGCCAGCCAATGTGCTGTGTGTGATGATATGTACACGTCGATGTATGAACGGAAACGGGCTCGTTGGCGGTAGACGGACGGCTGCATTCAGGGAGAAACCGTCCAGGTGACTTGACATGGGAGCAGGCGAACCGACTGGGTGGCCGGCTGGCTGGATGCTGCCCTATTTGCAGCACGACAGCGTTCAACTGAAAACAATGCATCACGTGACCAATAGCGTTAGGCCATTTAACGGTTAATTAAAACCAATCAATCAACAATCGCAATTGTTCTCTCAACATAACACGAATTAATTAATAGGAAAAATAAAAACGGTAGCAATAATCCGTGTTAGCTTGATGAGCCGACAATTATCTATTTACAAATAGAGTCGGGTTGGTTCGTTTGATTTGAGACATCGTCTAGCACCCTCAGTGCAATGCATCGAGATAGATACTGAAGTCGTCTGATTTAGTCTGGACTCAACGACATCTTAATTGAGTGACCATCACATGGTTAGCGTACCACGTAGTCAAGCCCGCCTAGCTACGGCAAGCGGCGTTAGAGTTCGGACTAGGTCTCAAGTGTGGTGAAATTACAAAGAGAATGTTGATGAAAGTAAAATAACAGGAAATGAACGGAAGAATATCCTATTATGAGCTTTGTGTATAGGATACCTCAGCAGTTTTGCCCTCTTTTTGGGCACTATTTTTGGACGCCGTATAATGCACGTCTCTAATATATCAATAAGCCTGTCGTCGATAGGTTATCGTAGTTTGACCGGCTGGAAGAGCATGCTCGATGGTTTACATAGCGTAGACTCTGTATTAGCACTAAACACGTGTAGATACGGAGACAGGCTCTACGACTTTTTCAGTAATGGCTAAAACACTTCAGTGGGATGAGATAGACGCTAGTCATATGCAACTGCATGGTGGAATGAAGTTGAGAACTCGAATAAGTTAAAAATCCCTGATTCTCGGCCGAGTATCACATCGGAAACCTTGATGGTTGTGAGTTCGGCGTCCTAGCCACGATTAGACACCGGTGATTTCCGAAGTGCCCTTTCGGCACTTCGTGAACGACATCTGCCGAACCATTACGGTAGATATGATAATTGTCTGCTTTAAATTAAATTAATGAAAATAGATAAAGGTAAATGATTTTCTAGATACCGGCTTCCAAAAGCATTCTAGGCTTAGTATAGGTAAAATTAACCGTTCGATCAGAATTATTATTATATAATGGCATTCAAGAATTGCCAAGTTACAATTGACTTATTTTCTATATAGACGATTGCTATGCCGCTTGATTTGACAATGGCAGCATTATTAGGTAACTTCAAACCTTTCAAAGGATGCCGAGGCTAATACAGGTTAGTCTTCAACATATAATTCCTACCGTATCATCTGAATAGATTCGAATAGGAAATACATCTACATAATATTACATATTCTTCACAGTTCCTATAGCGATTATTAGACCGTAAGTTTGGGACAATTTTATCGGCGTTGGCCGTTGAAGCTTGTAATAGACAGCTAGTACTTGTTAATATTTTTCTATTTCAAACAAAAAGGCCGTTTGCGTTGTGATAGCAGAAAATTTGTAATCATAAAAACGAGCATGCCAGTATGTCCTATGTCGAAATCATCTAGCATCAGCCTAACCCAAGTTCGTCCTACATCATAGTTTCCTGCCTCGTTTGTCACCGGGACACTGCCTTGCACCGAACATAGCGAGGCAGCGTATCTGTGTGTGTGTGTATGAACAAATCAATGCTTGTCCACTAGTCAAACAGCATAGATATTTTCAAAAAATTACTTTTTCTACTGTTACTGATCATCTATTGACGGTGCGAAAACTCTGCGGGTGGTGAACGATCGCCGAAGGCACATACAGGTGGAGGCCGCAGTTTCTATTATACCGAATCGTAACAAGGCATCTATCCCGTTGTTTCTCTTGTCCTTTAAATGTTTCCCATTCTCTATCGACTTTTCATCTTTCGCTAACGCAGATGCGTACCATTACCATGGCATAGTCCACCAGTGTTGGCCTTGCGGCCGCACCTATTTTACTCATCATTGTGATTGTAGTTCACTTTGATAGATAAACTCATTATTCCTAGCAGCGGCCGCATGCCGTGTGGACGTTCTGCTGCGTCCTGTGCGGTGTGAGGTGTTACCAAAGAGTGCCTATCATTATACTCCTTTCATTACCGCCACGGAGAAGTTTCAATTTCTGAAGTCGAAGCTAGCTAGCTAGCCAGCAAGTTTTGGCTTTACCTTTCTAGCTAGACCGACTGGTTTCGTTCATCGTCCTTTTTATCTATCTTTTTGTTGTCGTCGTCGTCGTTTCCACTATCTCCTCCCCCTATCCGTATCTTGAAGCTTCCCGGTTGCCGTTTGTCTAGAGAACAGCGATTACTCTAGGCACATGAACGAGGAATGCACAGCGCTCAGCGTGTAGGTCGTCTTCCCGTCGTCGTTGTGGCCACGACGGTCTCTGTGCGGTTTGTTTACCGTGTGCAAGCTGTAGTATGTGAATGCTGCTGTGCTGCTACTGATGGTCGAATCAGAGCTTTTATGAACTAGATGATAGTCACACATTTACATTGGTGTCCACAAAGCGTTCACTCTGTCAGAAAAAAAAAAAGCTACGGCAGTAGAGGTAGATTTTTAGCTGTCGACTGTTGCTACAGATGATCACGGAGATCCATCTCGTGAATGCCCAACTGAATATGTCTAATCTGCGTGCGTTACGGCACCAAAAGGGTGAAAAGTAACCATTCAATGGACAGCGCGATCACGAGTAGAAGGAGAAGCTCACCTTGAGGAAGATGTCAGACAGAATACGCACACTCAAACATGTATATATATATATAATTGACATACGTCAAACGGATAGAACACGAGAACATAAGTGCGTCGTCGCCGATGAACCAATCCAGTCAAGTATAATTTAGCTAGGGTAATGGAACAATCCCTTAGCGTCCCGATGTTGACAACTTTCTATGCTATAGTACGAAAAACAAACAGTCGAAAGAACGGGCGATGATACGGTGAGATCAACTACAAAATGCTTGACTTGCAAAGAAGACGCTGCCCGTCTGGCCTTCGGGGACAGCCTGTTCACCCAAGATATGAGCATTTCACATAGACCTCAAATTTAATTATTAGCTGGTAAAGTACGATCAGAATTGGTTATATTTAGTACGAAATATCCCATTATCTACTGATGCCCGTGTCGACAATGATTAGCTTTACCAAATCCATCCATCCATCCATCTGTAGCAGTATGTCACTAGCGGATAAAAGACGTACTAGTATTGCTAGGCCGTGTTGAATGTATTTTTTTCTCTATTAGGAAAAATGCACAAGGAATAACTTAGACTGATAAATCAGTTACAAACAGTTTAATCAGCGCAGCTGCTCGGATCAACGACAAACTGCATAAAAAAAAATCAAAACGTAAGTTGTACCGAACAAACGAAGACAAACCAGCTGCAAGCCATATTAATGCTTTGTCATCGACAGCTTCGCTGCGATTTTATTGTCGATCTCTTTATGCCGCTCTGGAGCGTGTATTTTACCGCTACTAAAGTATAATTTTCAATAAGTACATGTTTACTTCTGGTTTGCGGCTGCGTTCGTATGTGACTCAACCATGAAGCTTGTCAGTGGTTCTGTCGCCAGCATCATCATCATCGTGAAGATATCGTGATCGCTGAAGCTCTCTACTTTTGTTATTCCAGCCTTAGTTCCTTTGACGCTTAATTGAACATGTGTCCCACAGCAGTCGTCATCGTAACGTGCTACTTATCTGTCTTGTTTCCTAGAGCAGCGAAGCCAGACTGGATGGACGCACAAGTTTTCGCAGACATGTCTTGCTAGTCGATGCTATCGCTATTGCTGTGGCCGGCATCTGAATGGTCGATAGCCAGCTAGCTGCATATGTAAACCTAAGAGCATTATATGTATGAAGAGCGTAATAGCCAATGATGGTGACGAGAACTGCAGCCGCCGTCGAAGGGAACACCGGAAGGAGTTCCCAGTGCCGCGACAAGCATTGTCTCTAGTCCGCGCGATGTATCCGCCTCTGAGCAATGTTATCCATATCGTCATTAGGTCACCATGATCTGTTTTGGCTGGCCGGTCACACAAATATATACCTAAGCCGCGCCGGGAGTGAGAAAACGATGTCGGTGACATGACAATATTGCCTACTGAAGATGGCACACTGCTGGATGAGTGGCTGACGAATCACATCGTCAAAGCTAAAGTATACAATGGCGACAGCCACTGCAACGGCAGTAATAATGCTAATGGTTGAAGTAATAATTGTAGGCAAACAACGCTGCCACCGATCATTTGTAGCTGGCGGCCAGATGGGCTGAGCGAACGAGCCACCGAGCTCCGAACGGCAACAATCCCAACGCACAGTTGCCATCCACTGCTATTACTAGCGTCGCTACGACGTGCGCTGTAGGACCGCCTCTTCTTTTCTTTTGGCAATATATTACATTAAAGTCGTTGTCGCATCGTCATCCGCCACCACTACCAGTGCAGCAGCGAAGAACGGTTCGAGTACGTCGTCAGCCGCCGCGGCCGCCACCGCGGGAGTAGCTCAGGAAATGATCACGGATAATAAACACTTGAACGAGAAATAGATACACAATCCTACACGAACGTCAACAGCGGCAGGGCTATTGGCACAGCAGTAGTAACACAAATGTCGAGATAATGACACAGGCCCAATCGCACTGACGATGGGAGCCACCCAGGCACCCTAATGGGACAATGGCACGGAGGCTCTCGGTAGGCAGGACAAGGCTAGAGACAACGGAGGAGGTGGTTCAGTGTCACTCGACTGTCATACTGTAACAGCATTGACTGATTCGCGTCGTAGTGAAGCGTAGAAAGATAATTTGACTGAAAAAAAAAGGCTATTTGGTTGTTAAATTTGTCGTTGATTTTCGTAGGCAAGAGCGGTATGATACGCGTTACGCGGTGGCCTATGCCGTTGCTGCGGGCTGGGTCGACCGAATCCGAAAATACGGGATGATGCGAAACGAAGCGCCGCATAATATTTTTCCTTGCATAAGATGCAATTAAGGTGTCGCAAAAAGAACCCATGACTTGGTTTGGTGTGATGTTCGTCTAAAAAATAGTACACTATCACGCTGACGAAAACAGTAGCAATCAAAACCCCTTGTAAATCACCTTAAAGTTAACAGCAGTTAACGCAGCCTATAGTAGTAACCTGTACCCGTGATGGCGTGCTGGGTAACGTGTTAGACAGCTGAGTCGGATAGACGTGGTGGTCTGTGTTCTAGTCCGGGCGTGGGCATATTTCGTTTCATGCTGGGAGGCAGCTGTGTGATACAACGTCTAACGGTGATACCGGGAGTAACAATCGAAACGCTTCCGTTAGCTCATAGCGGGCATCTTTATTTAGCGAACGCCCCTGGAGAGCGATACGTTCGGATATCACGCGCAACGTCTTTTTCTATCTATGGTAGGCTTTTGAACAAAAAAGATCAGCGAATAGGGAACCGTAAGCACATAACAGCTCAATATAACTGTAGAAGTGATCAACTAACTTTAACTTGTGGTCATCACAATTATCAAGTTGTCTGTCACAGCTATAATCATCCTGTAATGAATCGCTCTCGTTGACATTGCCCCAGATTTTTTTGTGTATTCTGGATGTCATATCGCTCATTGTGGTGGTAATTAGATGTGATGCTAAATTTGATTACGCTCGACGCCTGTCCTTCGTGGCACACTGCAATGTCATAGAAAAGGAGGCCATCTATGTTCGTGAACGACACGTTCGGGGAGTTTGCGCCCTTGGTATGATGACATCAAGTGCCAGCAATGATCCCCAGGCTGAAGCTAGAAAGAGTAACAAGCCCTACTGGATGGTAACGCCCCGTGAAGCTATCGAACTTACGCCCCGCGAACGAGTTGAGCGTTAGCGACAATAAATTTCACCTATACATAAGTGTGCTACGGTTTTTAATAGCTACGATAACGACCGTAACAACAAGGGCTGGCGTACTCATTGGCTCTAACGGAATATTTACAAATAAACGTGTTTTGGCTTTGGAGGCTTCATTTTACTGGACCCACCGCGATGAAAGCCAAGATCCGGCAGTGAGTCGTCGTACATGGGTCAGCAGATGTCTACAAGCGCCCACTAGCGCAGGAGCGTGATGCATATTGAATTCTGTTTCACTCGTCTTTTACTGCTAGACGCAGAACTAAGCGTTCACTTTGAATGTACACTGTGCCAATGGAAAATCTAAACCTTGTGTACTTAATCAATCGACTGGAAAGTGGTCCGGTCAGATTGTCGGCAATTAGACCGGCCAGATCAATGCAGATCATTACTGCATGTCGTCCTCTTCGATCAACGCAATCAGGTACGACTATTTGCAATGGGCCAAATGTCAATGTAGTTCCCATATAAGTGACCCATTCGAGCGGAGTCCGATGGGTCATATATCTTCAAAATCAGCTGCAAGGTGAGTGCTATCTTAGTTTGGACGACAATTCGACAAGACAATTTACTGTTCTATCTAATAAAAAGAAAGCAACCACGTCTTAAGTCGTTAGTCCTTTGCGTTTCGCTCTTTCACAGCCTTCACACATCTTTTGACCTTTTTGGTACCTATTCTTTTATATTGCCATATGTCCCTGTCGGCCTTCTAAGCCGCCTTATCACTTTCCACTTGAAAAGGGAACCGACGTAAGCGTCGTCGACATAAAAGGACCAAGCCGCTGCCTTCTCAGCAACTCCTAATCAACGAGGTAAAGTGCGCCTCATAAACGACCATGAAAGGATCGATAGATGCTTAATCAGTTATGCTGATTAAAACGCTCAGTTTGTTTCGGCCCGGTCGTCTAGAAGTTTACTCAGACTTCAGGACAGTTTGTCACACAGCTGAAATTCTTTGACAGTTTATGAAGAAAAGTGATCGTGAGGTACCCGATCATTTTCAGATGAACCGCGTATTAGCGTAGCAAGACCTTATCTCCAGATTATAAGAGAAAGCCTAATTGGCGACGGTCGAATACGGCCCGAATAAACATGTCTAGCTTGTTTTTTCCTACATCGCAATCACTGGTGCAACGGCTTTACGAGATTCTATAAAACTAGCCATATCGTAACTAAAACTAGTAATCTAATAAGAGCTGTATGCGTGTGGTGATATGTTATGGTGCTCACGTAGGGGCTTGGGCATTACAATAATTATTTTAGAAACTACCGACTACAATAAAGATCGGTTAATTCGATGTTAGTATCGGTGCGTGTCCTCGTGCCTACGTCACCTCGATAAAGATATGGTAATTCCCGCTTGATCTCTGACTCACATTTGGTTTGGTGCTGGCCTTTTCGCTGTGACGACTACGACGTTAACGGTGGTGTCGATGATGATGGTCAAGATGAAGATAACAATTTTATTAAACCTGCTTTGCATGGATATGTACGTACAACTGAAGACAGGGTCGCCTACTAGCACGAATCAGCATAATTTCCTTAGTGTCAGCCAGGGGGCGATTAAGGGACAATTCAGTTAATCAAGCGTGACCAGGTCATCGTTTCCTGTACGGGAGGCCTAGTGTGGATAGGATCGAGTTGTAAATCAACTATCAACACCCGATCGACAAAAACTGCGTGAAATCTACCAAGGTAGCATCACGCTTAACTACCGCACATTCCGCCACCGATGATGTTAGTCCAACGCATCCCTCCGTCCGTTACCATTACCGGCCAGAATTGATGACGACTCTGCAGATTTTATGTGCGTATAGTGTGCCGATTGGCCTGTTCTCCATATACTGCTGCCTTTCAAGTCGAAATTGGCATAGAGGTTATGCATACTAGATTATTATGAGCAGGAACCATTGTTCAGCCTGTTTAACATTTTTGGACCAATACGGAAGGCCAACGTCGGAGCTCTTTCAGGACTGGAACCTGTAACACATAGGCTCAACCTTCACTAAGGACTAGCGTCCCCTATTCGATATTTGTATAGTCGAATACATTTTCACTGCTGTGGCCGTTAACCTCGAAATCAGTCGAAGCCGAGATCAGATGAAGCGTGATAACTGACGATAGCCCACCGGCCAATTGAACAGAAGGGTACGAACATATCTTAGGCAGTACCTAAGTGCGGATAGGCACGAGTTTGACCTTTCGGATTGTTTTTTTGTTTGTCGATATGGCTGATTATTATAGCTTGTAGCCTACGTTGCCTGGTCTGAGCTAGCGCCACAGCTTGTATTAGACTGTGAGCCTCTTAAGGATATTTCAGTGTGAAATATAGGCAATATACGTAGATCCAAACTGCTGGATGTACGATATCATAGCACTACGCGAACGTCAACATGGGGAAAGAGTCGAGTTAGCTGAATCTTGTGTCGGTAGCATCATCCGGGACGTCGGAATTTGCCTTCACGATGCCATCTTTGACATCTGCTCGAACCTGTTTACCTAAATATATGCTTGTTATACATGAGATACGTAGTTATTGATATGTCACATCGATACATATTTGTGTATGTGTATGTGTATGTAATGACGCGTCCGTTAAGACGCTCGCACACGTATGTGGATCTGGGTTGGACATGTATAATACAGTACGTAGAGGGAAGCGCCGGTAAAAACCTACTGGCAGAGTTAGGTAGAGGCTAAGGCGTTTACCGTTTATGATGGACAGGTCTGTATGCGCAATAAGATAAAAGTTTTAAGGGGCAACAACTCTCTATTACTGATCCCGTTTTCCCTACAGGACCATCAGAGACGTGTACATAGCGCGCATTACTATATAGCAAATCCCATAGATTGACATTAAACATGTACATGCTAGTCTTAACGTTGCTATTCAGTATACGTATAAAGGTAGACCATTTTTAGAGAAAATTGGAAGCCTACTCTACAGAGTAGCGATCTACAGAAAATAAGTTATGCGTTAAATATTAAACGATGGTATTTAATTTGAAAGCAAGTAAAATGTGCTCGCTCCTTCTGAATTAGGCAATAAGACGTTAAATATGCTACGCAATTATAGGCGGATCTATGCGAAGTTTTGATATAGGCCTAAGACCCAGCTGGTGCAAATGGTGGACCAGTTTGTCTCAAACGTGCTCTGCTTCTAGTCCATAACGAAAAACAACCCAGTATGCGTGTACGGTATTTAGCTCAGCTAGAACTTTCCCGTACTTCGGATATCGGTAAGAAATGTAAGAGCGCTGTTTTTTATGGTTACTATACTACGAATAGCCTATAATAATGGGAAAGCCGCATCCGCGTCAAACGGTATGACATTGTTGCTTTGCTTTTTGACGTAACACGCGTTAATGTAAACCAGTTATCAATAGTTATAATAAGTGATAAGCTTTAAGGTGCCAATGCACATTTCAAGATTATGCAAGCAGATTACTAAGAAGCAACGCGACATAAATAAGAATTAAAAAAGACAAGCAGTATCATGTCTAGAATAGGGCACACGAAATATATGCCAATTTTCGTTCTATGCGATATCGAATCAATAAGCAGATGTTATCTTGAAGTCTGCTCTCAGCGGTAGTCTTCTTGGTCGGAAGTGGCCTTTTCTTATCTTTGATCCGGATACCTAGAGAACCCCTGGTGACTTTGAAGTAGTGAGGTAGTGCAAGAGAGGGCAGCATGTCACTCTCGTGGACAATCAACGAACAACGACTTCAGTCGTCGGAGAGCAGCAATCTGGTCTAGGCCAAGTCGGAAATCGGGGTACGTGATCTTACAGCTAGATCTGGCACCTTAATGGACAGACGGCTCACGAGGCCAGTTTAAGCGATTGCGGCCGGATCTTTCTGTGGACAAGCCAGGTGAAGAATTTAGATGGCGGTAAGATAATCTAACGGGATAATCAAATTGACCATCTCTAGCAAATTGCATCTACGGATGGATCTCACTGTCGAATCACATTTGTCATGCGAAACGGTGCCCACTATTTAATACATGAAGCTTAACCATCGGAGGTCGCACTGGGAATATAGTTCCAATTAAAGCTTTTCACTGTCCATACTTTTATTCAAATGCTATCTTGTCGTATACGGTATCTCATAGTTGAATAATTTAATTGACAAACGACAATGTACAGGATAGAGGCGCGAAGAACTTGATGACTCTGATCGAGCAATCATCATATCGAACCCTGTGTACTACGTTCTTCGATTGCGCCCAATCGCTAATATGTTTTGTTTATGGTAGGATAATTTTAAAATAGACTAGATAATAAGAAGGTGGGCGTTAGTGGTGGTCCACTATGGGGCCATCTTTACCTATTTCGTCAAATCAAACATTCATTCAGATGTCTTATCTGCAATCGGTCGTTGCATAGTAAGTTTACTGTCTACCGATGAAATACGAGTATATATTATAAAGCCGACATGTTCTCACATAATAGACCTTGTCGCGTGTTTCTATCTAGCTGGCGGCCATCTGCAAAATGTCTACTATATTTACTAAAGCCTTCAAAAAGCCTGACCTTAACTTGGTTTTCAGTAAACAATTATATTAGTTTGAAAAAAATTTGGAAAAATATCGATTTGATAGCTTCACACCTTCAAGACGCGGCTTAACTTACCAACATCTAACTACTTTACCGGAACTCTTGGACTGTAAACTTTTGCTATCGTTACGTCTCGTAAAGTGTTTTTATAGCACACCCTTCGTGCATCCACGAAAGGCAGATACGATATCGATGCATCGTTTATGCATGCATTTAATCGTCTCGTAACTGCGAACAAATTAGAATGAACTATTGATAAATGGACAAATTTTCTGTTCAGCCGATCGCCAGCTAAATGAGCAGCATCATCCGGAGGGATGAACTTTCTCTCAAACTAAATAAGAATAACCCTCGGTGTTCACCCCAAAGTCAGTTGTGTGTAGCTCCGCCAGTTGACAATGGGTGGGGTGGGGTGGGGTGGTGCGTGGGAAGTGTTGCTACTGTATCTACGCAACACTAACTAAAAGTCAATGTTTGTACTATATCTAGATGCATGTATCTACAAGATGAGTTAACAGTTTTTCTGGGTTCCATAACGTTATTCCGCTTGTTCGAAATGAACCTAAATGTTCTTGAACTGGTTGGTGAAAACTCGCTAGGTAGATGAATATTGTAGTAGGGGTAGTAATAGTGTACGCGAGTCTGTCTCTGTGGTTGAATAGGCCACAGGCCTTTGCTTTAGCCACCGACAACGCCGCCGCCCTAACCTCAACTCGTCTTCAAATCCTTCGGTTCGCTGTACTCCGCAAATGACGCCGGCGGCGGCGGCGGCAAAGAGTCTCATCCGCGTGATACCCAGCAGCGACCAGCCACTCCATCATCCGCATGGACCACACACAGACGCACCTTCAATCACGCGGTCGACATATTGGCTCGTACATGGCTATGTTCCTTCATATTATCCAATGTGTTTGGGGTCGTTTACAAGGATCTATGAAAGAGATGAAGGGAAATACAACAGCACGATTTCGGGGGAGGGGGGGGGGGTAAAAAGAGAAGTACAGGGTAGGGAGAGAGAAAGAGAGATTGATTATGATTCAACGTGCTTAGTTATTACAAGTGCGTATCGTATCTCCGTATATGGGTGTATGTTGTATATGCATGAAATATATAACCATCGAAACGTTAGTTCCATTTCCGTAAGCAAAACACTCCGTTATTGGTTGCACGGAAGCGGCGATGGCGGCGGTATTTTGTCGCGGTTGGTTCATCGTTAGCAATTCGCTCAGGGCTAAGCTCTGATGTAACCCATAGCTGGCATAGGCTAGAAATAAATAACTCTTCTATTGAAATTGCGACTTCCCCTAATATGCATGACCCCCAACCTGACATAGGCGACTTTGGTTTCAGATGTCCAATGGCGTGCCTGTTCACAGGCGGGCGAAAGCAAAACAATAAATTTGAAACATTTGTGTTGACTGAACTAAATTTTTCGAACGAGGATCGCGCAAACGACAGTTCCCTCGTGCGATACCCTCGCACCTCTTCGCTGTTCTTGTCTCGGCCTCAGACTCATCCTATGGGAGCCCGCAAGGTTTGTACTTCGTACTTCGGCCCAGCTGCACGTAGCACAGTTATCACCATAAGAGATGTATAGTGAATTCAATGTCTAAAAATATATTAGCGGCCAGATTATTGCTAGCGTGTTTCATTACCTAAACTCTTCTTTTTCCCAGGCTTCTAACCCATTTTCGGGGCCGAAAATTGTAAATCGCCACTTGAAAGTAGCTCGCAGCAGAATTCCTATATATGATACATTGTACTTTTTATGTGTTTTAAATTACATCTAATAACAACTTTATTCCAGTATCAATGGCGTTCTCGATCGTATCTTCATTTATATGTTACTTTAGCGTGTTCAGTTTCAAAAAATCTCTATCAGTCCGCCTAGAAAATGTGCCACAAATAACTGTGATACGAACAACGCGATCCAAAGTTTCGTTAATCACAGCACTTTAAGATCGTATGTTGATAATACTACACGCTAAGTGAGTAACTTTGTTCTTTCTTGTCCTTGACAGCCGTCGGCTCGCGTGAGCCTGATTGCACTTCTGCTGTGCAAAAGGCTGCGTTTTCTAGACAAGTTTAGTTAGCGAAGTCCCAACTGTGCGAAGAAAATTGGAAGAGCCTGGGGAGGTGGAGATCGCAAAGGAAAAACGCATAGAGGAAACGAGGCTTCTACCTCGCACCCTGACGTTTGTTCCTATCGGAGCTATGGAGAGGCCTGCACGCCACCCGACGTCCTCTTACTTTAACGAATCTCCTCGTCGATCAAGAGTTTTTCCCCGTCCACCGACCCGTCCTGTTATACAGCTATTACTGGCCAGCCGAGTTAGGCCCTGTGCGCAAGACTGACGAGGCGGATACAAAACTGACCCTAGGGTTATGCTACTGTGGGCCAAAGATTCGGCCTAGTATATGCTAGGCCGTGTGTGATCTGCCAGCTGTAGACGCGCACACAGATATACAACCCGCTTAACATAGTTTCTTGAAGAGTCGATCTTTTCTGAGGGTCCGATGGGGCACATTAAGATATTTCATTGATGATATCCAGCAAGCACCTGAGCAGAAAACTGACCTTCCTATTCGACAAGGCGAAGCGTCTACTACAACATACACCTAGCACTATATATAATCCGTGATTATGGTATATGCATGAAGTTTATAACCAGGATTTATTTAAGTGTGCCGTTTAACGAAAAAGAAACAAATAATAAAATTCGCATCTGGAATTATAACTCCTTGTCTGGATGATGGCACCATCGCTGTAAAGGGGTAGTCGGGTAGTGTCACCATGTGCACTAACGCACGGTTTGTTGTTAACTAAACAAAAATTCATCGATACATGTGTACTATATACAGCAAGATGTTTTCAGATTCTAGGTAATCCGATAGGTAAATTTTTTTTGTGTTTGATTACATTCGTTTGCTCCAGTCGGAGGAGTATAATGCCATAAAAAAAAAAAAAGCGAGAAACTGGTTTATGCTGTAACGATGTCTTTACGCCCCTGATACGCTTCTAGATATCAAAGAGAATCCATATGGGGAGGAATACGAAAGAATGACTGTCGTACAACAACAACGTTGATGCTAATGGTAGAAACTACACACATCGTTATTGCTATCCGTGTCGACGCAGTTGTTTCGTGCGCTAGGCTGTCTTCCGTTCGATCTGTCTTTCGATTGGGGATTTGTTCGTGGTTCAATTGATGCCGCTCGTAAGCTACGTGCCTTTGACTTTTGGTGTCACTCGAGCGACAAACAAACGATTGGACAAGACTTTGCCACTAGCACCGATATGAGGAAAGGACCGATGACGGCAACGACAGCGCGCTGAAGTTGTCCCGTCACGCCGCCAACAGCAACAACAACAACAACAACACTTTACTAACAACACAACACAAAGCTAACGACACGACAATTCGACAGCGAAGACATAGCAATAGGCATCAAACAGACAGAACAGGAACGAGCGCCTTTGTTACAAGGCCCATTGAAGCTTGTTCCTATTTTCTAGCTATTCAACGCTAATCAAAAGCAGCCAAGACGCTATCAGTAGAAAGGCCCGCACTAACTGATTTACCTGATGTGTCTGTAAGGAATAGGTGAAACAGCAAAAACCATCATGGATGGATATATCGAGAGACAGATCTCGATGCGACAACGCCAACAACAACTTTAATCAACTAGATTCATCAACAAAGAAAAAACCGGACTGCGTATCGTCAGATGACAGCTAAACGGAATATAAGTCTGCTCATCATTCGTGAGTACGTGTGTCAGGACGTGCGTACGCGCTTGCGCGAAAACAAATCTGTCGCAGATTGGAAATTAGTCACTGTTCTCAGGAGGAACAGGACAAAACGATATCGGCGCCGCAAGCAGTCGAAGCCTCGTTCCTCTGATCAGGTGACTACAATAACAGACCACGGCGGCCTTCACGAATGCTTAGCAATTGGGTGATGATGAAGTGTGAGCACACGGCCTATAATCACACATCTGACATTCTAAAAGCTGTTAGCTGCTTACGAACAGGAGTTCTAACCAGCGGTAGTACTACCAGCAAGACGCAACAATTACTAAAAACACATTTCGTGACGCTTTACGCTATCATCTGCTGTTTGTCTGACGGTGTCGTAGAAAACTCAGGTAAGAGATAGTGTACAGCCGGTGGAGCTATAAAAAAATCCAAGTCAGGGAATTTGGAGGCGATTTGTAGATTGAACACGGCTGTGTGGGCAATGGTAGGGGGTATTGTTGGGGCGGCTGGCTGTTTGCTGCTCCGTGGGTCAGTATTTTTACGTGCGACTTTTTTGCTCGCCAGAAAAGTGGGCGAAATGTCCAACGCTCAATGCGCGCAAGGAGGCCTCCGTTTTTTGGACACGAATCGATCAGTCGAAGGCGAACATTTGAAAAAAGCATACTCGAAACGCCTAGAGGAAAAACCAGCTAACAAGATGTGGAACAGGGTATGTCGATGGAGTATCCGCTCGTTCAAGTTCGTTGAGCGAATACTCCGGTTTTATCGCTGGACCCTTTAGTTTGTATGGACGACTCATATACCGACGTTTACAAACAAGTGTACAGCGCGTAATTACGATTGGTAATTAGAACTTGCGTGTTTGTGATCGTTTGTTAAATAATCAGCAGCATCAACTAGACTAAAAGCCCTAGGCATCTATCTAACTTCGCTGTACGACGACTCGTATACCATGTTATGATTAACAACAATCACCAGTCAAACCATTATTTAGGACAGTCGAGTGTGTTAATATAAGAATTTTGAACACAAGACGACACCTCCACTGTAGCGTCTGAGACACTGAGCTATTCCGATATGTTCGATTTCGACACGGATAGTTCCGCTATCGATCTCAAATAATAGGCCTTATTGTGCGCCCAAATTTCGGTGTAGTTTTTGACGCTCAGCCAAAAACATTCCAGATAAACTGTTCGATGTTTACTATCATGATCAGTAGAACGAACGTCACAAATCTTCTTCCCAAACAACGTAAACGAATGATTTGGCCGCGGTGGTATTTGATTCTGTTTCATGCGACCATTAAATCTGTGGCACCCTCAGATCAATCCGTCTCTTCTGTAGTTCATTGCGGCTGCATTCTACACCTGATTGATACCGCTTCTTGTGACAACTGCGATCGACACGTCTCCGGAGAACTTACCGCCGAACATCGAGACGCGAACATCAATTGTCATTAGGTCTGACAGTACCGTCAAACGCCATTCTCGGACTTCACGCGGAGGACGCTACGCGAGAGAGCCAATTGAATAGCTCGAACCGAAATTTAAGGACACCTGAAGCGCCTACCTTGGCTCTCTGAGCCCATTTTAGAAACATTGATCTGGTTAGCGAGCTAGTCAGCGTAAACTTGTTTGAAATGCTTAGGGAAACGTTCACTTTGTGAGCAAGCAGGACGCACGTAGTAGGAAATTTAGTGATATTGATATTTACACCCACAAAAATCCTCTCTTAATCCTCTCTCGCGTTTAATGGGAAAAAAAATATGGCGCTAGCATTCGTTGCAGTTCGTGTCTCAAACTTTTCTTTAATTATATGAATTGCCTAATATTTTTAACGTTTACAAAATTATTGTTATTGTTTTTGATTAATCTACACTATGGCGTAGCTCATTGCATAACGTTAAGTTGCATAGGTATTTTTTTTGGCCCAATAGTACCGCGTTCGAGCCTATGGTCCCGGTGCTTTTAAAATGGGCCCTATGATCGGACGCGTAGACGCTACCAACAATAAAAAAAAAACGACAGATTCGTTCTTGAGAGCTAACTCTATATGGGTCTGCTAGGACGAAGCTGCTTTTTGACCTCTCTAAACTAATCAGGGCTGTATTTGAATACAAAAATGACATCCGAGATTTTGATTCATTCGAGCGTTACATACTCATTTATTTTTAAAGGAGCGCCTCACTTTATAACTGGTCAACTTCTTATAAGAAATTCTCACGTCTATACAGACTAGTATGATAGTAGTGATGTTTCTTACTATAAATACTACTACCTAAGCATCCCCTCGCTTCCACTGTCGAAGCAGTAAATCAATAATCCGTCATGGCTAATTATGCGAGTGTACCTAACTAAGCCCATTGGCATTGGCGTCCGTGAAGTGGATCAATCTATGATCTAGTTAGACCGCCTACATAATCAAAAGTAGCTTGCTCTCCCTCCTCTGTAACACAAAGTGGCCGTAATAACGCTAAATGGAAATTCAGCTTTGATGACGTTGAATACATTATAGGCACCGAGCTAGGCCAACATCATCGGATGACAGGGCCTCAATGAAAGCAACTTAATTTCAACGCTTTATTCATTGGACATCGTTTTCTCTGTTTTAAGTTACGCTTAACTAGACGTTTCTATACCGTGGTCTTCTGCTCTCTTAAATGATGCTTATTTAGGTAACTTCAACTGTTGCTTCGGCTGTAACATCGGATTATGTTAGCTATGGCCGCTTCGGCGATAGTTGATCTACCACCTAAATTACTAGATAGCTAGGTTCGTGCTCATCGTGTAAGTGTCAATAAACCTAATTAGCGTAAAACATCATCAGATTCGAACGATATCAGTGCAGGGTTATATCATACTGATCGTTAACCTCATCGCAAAGATTCGCTCGAGGAGATCTGATATGAGTAACGAACCGTTTGCAATAATACCTCGTACATCTGATCTCCAATAAGATATCAGACTCATTTGTAACGAAAGGAAACGTTTACCCTTCTGTACGCTTGTGTTAGCATCGACACGGACACAGTGCGTTTGGCTCTACTGATGTAGTCCGTCCATCAAGTGAAGCCTTCGCCAGCGCACGAACAGGCACTCATTGAATCGCTCAACGGGACGCGTCAAGCTACGAAGCAACGAAAAGTGGCTGACCACGGAAGAATGCTGGCTGTGACACCACAAACGAACGCTGCGTCATGTCATGGCTGGTCTCGGATGCGTGTGCGTGTCACCGTCATTGCCGCCCCACCGACGCTCCGACGAAAACAAGCCTTTGTCTGACACACCATTGACATTCGTAGGCATCCACAGGTTTTAAGATTAGTACTTTATTACGGAATATCTTAAGATAGAGAGGCGTTAGGTATATGGTCGGAGAGTCACAGTATCGACAAATGCTGATCAGAAAGTTCTGCGCAGATAGATACCTACCCATCTATGCGTACGCGCAGGTACAACGCACCTAGTGATGTAGAGCAGAGTAGCATCGTTGTGTCTGTACTTTCAAACAAAATGGATGGATGGGTGACACAAAAACGAGAACAGAAAAACGTCATATAAGTACATATGTGCTTCTGCACGTCCGGCGAGTTGCCACAAGGTACGGCATGCAAGGCGCTAAGTGACACGCAATCATTTAGCCTTCTATGCAGCCGAGAAAACCGTAAATGCAGGCGCTTACTCATACCGCAGGGGCACTATGAAATGCTGTTTGTTAAGCGTTTGGGCTGGCTATTTTGATGGACAGAGCAGAAATAGACGGCCAGCCTATACGAGCTCGTTGAGTGCGGCAAGGTTGCAGGACAATTTATAAGTCTGCTTTGCTATGGACTCTGTGCAGCTATGTCGGTCCCGTCACCGATATTCATGTTTGAAAAAATTCAGTGTTTATCTTGAATAATTATTTTCGCTTTTCCTTACAACGAACGAGCTTCTTTTGATAAAATTAGCTCATTATAGATAAAAGCGATTTTTCGTATAAACGTATTTTGAGAGAAATTTACGCAATCTGTCAATCGATACAAAACAGTCACTGAGTGTCACGCTATGACATTGGAAATTCAAATTAAGTATCCAAAATTAGATGTAGCATACACTCTTAATGTTAAATTGTTATCGATTGTGTGTGTATGCACAAAAGGCTTATCATATGCACGCGATTTTGTGCGAGCATGATAAGAAGTTAAATCGTAAAGACAGCTAAGATACTGTGTTTATACGACGTACGTTTTATTAGGGTTTCTTACACCAACGTATGACGATAGAGATATCGTTCACTTTAAAAGAATTTCAATTATAGTTCGTATCCGGTTGAACAGAGTCGGCTTGAGCTCAAATAGATAGGTAAACCATGTTGCCACTTGTCAATAGGGTGTGTTTAACGATTTATTGCTGACAAAAAGAAAGTCATCACCAGTAGCATTGCTTCTCTCCATAGCTAAATCCTTTAAATACGACGTCTGTCTTTCTCGACATGTTCGTCCAGCTATCTACGAGTTGAAATAGTTGTATCAACGAAATACGCCACTAAGATACACATCATGTTACAGGAACCAGCCCGACAACCTGGTCGACGATAGGTAGGGACGATAGCAAAAATACGTCTCCGAGAGATTGCTCCCGTCGTACACTGCAGAATATATGTTTATTTACTTTAGTACGTGACTACGACGTAACTGCCGCAATGTATCATGGCAATGACATCCGCAATACAGTATAAGGACACGTAAGGCAAATTTAGATTCGGTAGACATGACATCTATAGATTTATGTGAACAGGTACAAGCTATTGAGTGTCGCCGACACTACGCTGGGTGAGGCGGTAAGATAGTTTCTAATTAAATAACTCGACGATTTTTCACTTACGGAACCCTGTCCCTGTTATAGATTCGATGCTTACTTAATTCATCGTCCGTTAAAGCAGAAGTATCTAGGAAAGTTGAGGGAAGAATTTGGACAGATCAAGCATTGTGTATAGGTCACCAACAAAAGTTAATTGCTAACTTAGACAAGGTACTATTTCTTTTTTAACACTTGGCCACAGTTTAAGAACAGGTTATCGAAAGGTTTCACCGCAGTTATCTTTGACCCGCCGAGGTTAAAGATCGTTTTAGGGGGGGAGAGTAGTCCAATATGTATATATATATAATATAGTAGACAATATGTAAACTATGCTTTTTCATGTTGGTAATTATTATTTTCTTTACATTTTTTTTACGACACGCAGTGTGAAACGTAACGGACGTTTTACAGCGAATCGTAGAAGTCTAAGTAGAAGTAAAAGTTGGATAGTAGCTTTGTTTATATATATTTTGTTTCGCTTGTTTAAATTAACACTAACGGCATCATAAGTTCCTCCCCAACACAAGGTATCCAGGGAAACTGCCTCATTGAAAGACGGTCGCTAATAACTTTCGTTGTGTCGCGTTCCTTATAGATCGTCGAATCCAACTATTAAGTCGGATCATTCGTAATAAATTTGTTGAACTAGCCGCTCACTCGACTGGGTCTCATCCCGTTTTGCCTGGCATTTGACAGCTTTCTGGGCTGCCATCGTCTGTGATATGAAAAGCATTGGTCACATTCACTCGTTCATTCAATCCAGTCCGAACCAAGTGAATTTCTATCCGTCGTTCGACGCTCCCATGTTCGAATCGCGAAGATACTTATCGTGGTTGTCCGTCTTCCATGTTTGTTAAGATAATCTCTATATAATACGTGTATGGATGTTACACTTTGTACATTCATGAGGTGTAACCATTGGGTAGATATAATCTTTACTCATAAGTGCACATTTATCAGATCGTGACCCATCGACGCACATATATAGCCTGCGTATGATATAAGGATTTATGTGGCCCTATTTGTATGAATTAGTCTGATTTGTATTGACGCTAAGTGACTGTAGGGCATGTAGTAACGATGAAGTATATGGACCTATACACAGCTCGCTGATAATGGTTCCGAAAGGGTCAATATTTCTTGGTGCAGAAGGGGTCAAAACGGCAACAAAACGCGCGCCAGTAAATATTGCCTCATGAAGCTTCAACAGGCATATCGTACAGACACACGGGGTAGGTGCAGACGGCCCAAGTGGAACACGTAAAAACACAAAAGAAAGGACTAGTTTGTAAGCCGTACAAAAACATATGGGAAAGTCATAAATATCAACACAGATGATGAGAACGTAGAAAATGTCCAGTCACTAAAATCGACTGTGTACAAGACCAGAAATTGACAACAAACGATGTAAACGAAATTCCGAACGGTCTGAAGGTCGATCAAACGCTGGACAGCCACCGTACTAGGTTTAAAGGTAGGTCGTCACCAATGGTTGAATGTATCTGGGCATCCCATTTCTAGAATACTTGTCGAGACGAATTAATTTCAATGACAAGGTACCGCGAAATTGACTTTTCAAACAATTCAGAGATGAATACTTGTAAAGCATTCCTTTAAAGAAGGAGATTTTTAATAACGTTTTGTGGATTTATCCCCCAACAATTTGGCAAATGTAAATAAACTAATGCTAATTAACAACAGTAATGATGTATAAACCTCGCTGTTTGGCATATTGTCCTCTGTGACGATCAGCAATTTGGGTCAGTGATTTGTGAGAAAATCAAAGGCTTACTTTAAGTGGGTTCCCGCACTTTATGCCACTCGCAAGGACGTATATGCTTTGATATGCCCATCTTACACTCAGAGCTAAGCGTACTGGCTGCATATGAGATAGCGATGAAGATTCTTTAACGCAACTCTAGCAGGTGCCGAGTTAATTTGTCCTACACGGTAATATGTGAAAAGCATTGAAATAGATAGATATAGTTAATGATATATGTAGTCTCGTCAGTATTGATATTCTGTTTACCGGTGAGGTCTGTTCCTCACCCAGTTTGATACTGACTTTAGCCAAATGAGTAATGTCTCTATGACACTGGACAAACCAACTTGTATCCCTCAGTAGCAGCCTTTACTTACCAATTCTAATTAGATAAGGTAATACAACTGAACCCTGTACATGCGTCAACGTTTGAGGTAATCACGAGTCATATAAGCTGTATTCGTGCGGCGGCAAATCTTAGCTGATACATTTAACTACCCCAGTGGATTAATGCGTCGTTAAGGCATCAATCTTGTAATGGTGCAATAGAAGTTTTGCCATCATTTTTCATGTGGAAAGCATTTTCGCCAATACAAAAATTGCGCAGAGCTCAGACAATCGAGCAACGATGAGTTGCATCTGTTAAGCTGAGTCGTGCTAGACAAAGGCTCGTCAAGGTCCCAATCAACAATTTCCAGCAAAAAAGGCAAGCGTCCCCAGAAGCACAAAGCAGAGCGTATTCCCTTAAGGAAAATTACTCGCTCACTGTCTGGGTGCGAATGCGATTTAACCTGTATCACTTTGTGCTTCTCACTTCATTTACACTTCAGCTTCCTCCCTCTAGCTACTACTAATACTTTGTATACAGCGCTGTCCTTCGATGTGTTTATGCGCCGATCTTTTATCATATTATAAATTCTCAGGTTGGAATTGTGGGACGCAGAAATTCCGTTTCCACAAGTAAATTGTCCGCTGAATTTTCTGGATAAATTTGATACGTCCGTTTAGATGCAACAATCAGCGGCCATCCTTCTCAGCGGCCATCCTTCTCAGCGGCCGAATTACCGGCAAGTAAACAGAACAGCGTCAAACAGTAACGTGACTGGCTCTCGTAGTCAACCCCACGGCTGTTCTATGGCTGCACGACACGGGTGGCTGTAGATCATAGATATAGAACTGAACTTCTCTAGTTCTGGTCCCGCAGGTCCGCAAATACTCGGTGCCGTCGCGCAGTTGCTGTTCTTCGATTGCTGCTCGTCAACTGCTGACAATTCTAGACCGTGCAGGTGGCGGCGGAGAGAAAATCATTAGAAAGCGCAATCGCCGAGCAATATGATGAACGTCGTAAACTGGTCAACGTCATTTAAGCAGCAGCAGCAGCAGCAGCAGCAGCAGCAGTGGGTGGTAAGGCGGCGTCACTGCCTTTCGCCGAAACCCGAAGGGTTGACTTGATGGTTAGTGGAATTATTGTTCGATGGCTGGCCTGTTGACTTGTCGACTGATTGAGTAGACAGCTAATCGGTTCATCCTCGTCTGGAACAGAGTGAAAATAAACATTAAACCATCACCAAGCGGACTCATGCTGAGCCTCATGTGGAAATGATGACTTTGTGCGCTAAGTCAGTCACTATCCAAGAACGGGTCACAATTCAGAACGAACGCGAGCGACATGATGAGGCTGCAATAAAAACAGCATTAAACATCAACAGCTATGGCACAATAAACGAAAAGGGCCGTACACGGATGGCGTATATATACGTGGATGTCCTTAGATAGCTAGGAAAATTAAAGTTGAACGGATACACACTGATATAACGATAGATTAACAAATAAGTATAAATTGCAAATGGAACAGGTGCGATCAGCATCTATGAAACATGTAACATACAGAGCTAGATACTGATAAATGACAAACTTCATTTATAATATTAGAACGCTATCTGTATAAGTTGTGCTACACTGTGAGTAAGCAAAATTTTTTGCTTAGACGTTTTGAAAGAAAATTTGAAAATCATTGTTTGCGGCAGCCTGAGCTTGGGGAAAGGCATGAAATTGTTATTAAATATGGCGAACCGGAATGATAGAATCGATGAGTAATTACGCTTGGCTAGGTTACGTCAACCCATCATCCTTTAATGGAACTATGTTTAAGCTGTGGTATTTTGCAACAAGTAATGATAATGTACGAATATTAGCGGATCAATGAACATTTACCCTATAGTAATCAATGTAGACTTACTACGTTTGCTTCTGAATATGATTAGCTTTTTGTCGTACTTCATCGACTCCGATGCGTCGGTATTGACATTGGGTATATTCAGGCATATCTAATTTTATTTTCCAAAAGAACTTCAATTTTACATCATTCGTACTTCAGTGACATATGAAACTCACCCCTTTGCAAGTCTACTAGTCGGACCCAGGCAGCATGATAACCGTATTTGACATTGTACTTGTTTCCTGTTTTTGTTGGAATAACATTGGGCATTTTCGACTACTTTTTACTCGCTTCCTATCATGTTAACTTTCGATTCTCATTTGGTCTTTATTATGTCATGGACGCGAGGCGAAAGACACCTTCCTGCTTAGTTAGCATCAAAAAAAGAATATAACAATTATTACATAAAAAAATAATGATAATAATACTTATTATAATGGAAAAAGAACAAGAAAACAAGTGCTATGAAGGTAGCGGCTATAACGATTTCGTCTGTTATCCTTCTCTGCGGCGGTCTGCTTTGAAGCCTAGCGGCAATAGTGACCGAAGCAACAACTGATACTGCGTCTGATATATCAGATTTTTTACATAACGTCAACAGAGCGGGAAAACAGGCCGAGCGCACTTAATTTACCATTCGGTCGTTTGTACTGCCTAAATAATGTCGGTTACTACTGCTGTCGGCGGCCGGCCCGTACTGTCGCATTATTTTTACTAGTATTCTCCTTATTAGTTCTTTCGTTTTTACGATAAAATGTCATACATCTGTAAGTGGGGTTCAATTTTGAATATACGAAGGGTTATTGCGTGTCGCAGTATTTAGTAAAAACTGAATCTGAAAAGGCATTGTGTGTGCATCAACAAATCTAAAACTTTACGTTACATTCTAAAAACATTGCCAAATACGCCGGCACCAGTAGCCGTGCCGCTTTAACTGGGGCCATTCAGTGATGTGACCCCTGCACTTTTCTAGGTACTGCCATCCAAAA
The DNA here is from genome assembly GCF_002443255.2 of Varroa destructor. NCBI lineage: Eukaryota > Metazoa > Arthropoda > Arachnida > Mesostigmata > Varroidae > Varroa > Varroa destructor. Next base: position 9,491,905 of record NW_019211456.1, read on the forward strand.
AATCATCAGCAGGTTTTTTTACGGATAAACCCACAAAAAGGAAGACCACTTACATTCTGTTCATATATAAATCTACACAGAAACTGCTTTTTTCATATAATTGAGCCTTGCAGATTTTTTTTTACCCTTTTCATATCAAACGTTTGAGCATTAACAATGTTGTCAGTTAAACCGAAAATAGAATAAACAATAACCATCTTTAGCGATTCCAATTGTTTGAATTCAGATTTTCTAAAAAATATCTCCAAGTCCACGAGCTTATATAAATAATATCATCCATAGATATTGGCGAGTCCCCGGTTTTGTTCCTCTCAAGGTGCCTTTTTCTCGCGCATCTAATCACGCGCGTGCCACTGGATCTTGAGCAACATGTGATATGTGCCTGATTGACAATAAGCTGTTCCACAGTTCGACAAAGCTATCCGTTTAGAGTGGGGCATAGGGTTGTGCCCATACGGATGTTCGAAAGTGGCCCAGCATGCATACCAAAAGAAGAGCTCAGACCCGGGGCTTCATCTTTCAGTTAGTACGCCAAAGCCTCTCTCGAACAAGCTAGTTTTTTTTTTTTGAGTAATGATACATACGGGAAAGACTAAGTTAGTCACGATATGAATTGCTCAATTCGACAACGAAGACAAAGAAGTATATTCCAACTTCTTTTACTACTTTTGGTCAGTAGGAGTAGTTGTGGTGCTCTGGTAGCGGATGTAGTAGAAAGAGCGCGAATGGCAACTGGTAGAAGCAGAAGCTACTATCTCTTAGTCGTCCATTGCAACGACTGGAGTCGCCGCCGCCGCCACCGTCACCTCGGATCACCACTAGCTGATGCCAACTCTCCAATTGTTCATGGCTCCCCGTCTCTCGACGGTCGCTGGTTCTCGGGGCCGCTTCGCTACTGCCGTTTGATGTACGTAACAGGAACTCTCTAGCTTTCATTGCTCTGTAAGTCGATAGCTTTCGCGGCTAGAGGAGGTTGCCAGGACTCTGCAGTTAGTACCAGGAACAGCAACAGAAATAGTGATAGCAGTATAGGCGTACAGCCATAGCCGGCTGGCAGTGTTGCGGCGCAGCCAACAGCGCCGGTCAAGCAGCCCTCCAGCAGCTCCTCGTTCCCTCAGCACAGCTACGCAGACTACGGTGGCAGCAGCCCTAAGTGGGGCGGTGCTTTCGTCCATGGGCGGAGCCAAGGAAAGATCATGGCGGATCACCCGTTGTGGTGGTGGCGGTGGTGGTGGTGCTGCTGCTGCCGCCGCCGCCGCCGCCGCCTTACTGCTGTCGTTTGTGCTGCACATGACTGTGTGTGGGTGTGAGTCTGTGTTTGTTCGCCGCTGCCGCGTTTGCTGATGATGCTAGCACAGCGGCTATAACCATGGCTACGGAGACCCGAGAGCTGTCTGTGCTTGCATTGCTATTGCTGTTTCTCGTGTGGCACGGCGCCGCCGCCGCCCCCTACCAACTAGCCGCTCCAGCTGCTGCCATGACCGGTACCGCTTCTATAATAGTTTCTTGTGCCGCCTCTGTTGCCCAAACCCCTGGTAATCTCGGGGCTGCTATCCTCTTGCTGCTTTAGCATATAGCGCGCGCGTGCTCGCCACCATTGCCGCAGCCGGTGAAGGATGGAAGGATGAAGTCAGCACAGCCATTGCGACGGCAGCATCAGTAGCCGTCGCCGCTGAATTACCGCTGCGTTCAATAGCACGAGAGAAGCAAGCGGCCGTCACCGCTAACCAGCGCAGTGAGGTTCGGCTGCTTCACTTGCTGCCAGTAACTAACTAATTGGGTGCTACGGCGCGGTATCATCGTTGCTACAGCTCCTACTGCTGATACCGCCATCGCCAATGATTCTACTTCTATTACCGCTGCTGCTGCTATAGCCATGATAGGCGCCAGCAGCGCCGCCGCCGCTGCCGCCACCGCCGCTGCCGCTGGCGCCGCCGCCGCCGTCGTTGTCGTCGTCGTCGTCGCCGCCGCCGCCGCCGCCGCCGCCGCCACCGCCGTCGTCATTGTCGTCGTCATCATCTCTGTCGGGCTGGTCGGTCCGTCGGCGCCTGTTCGTTCGTTGACGGACGACTTGTTTTAGGCTCGTGGAGTCGCTACGGCAGCAGCAGCAGCAGCAGCCGTCACGGCGGCCGCCGCGGCCGTCGACGCGTTAAAGCTAGGCGGGGATCGGATGGCAGCAGCGGCGCCTTGAGGATTCGTCCCTCGTTCGCTGCTCTCGTCGGCTCGTTGTCTCGCACGCGCACCACCGCCTCTATCGCCAGCAGCGTTGGCGCGCAGCGCTGCCTCCGTACGTCCGTCTGTCCGTGCGTGCGTGCGTTTCCTCTGGCCGGCTAGCAGGACAGATAGGCACACTATAGCTGGCAGTTAGCTAGTCACTAGCGATCGTTCTGTTGTTGAATGGAATATAGCAATCGGTGGCAATTGTCGTGAAGGAACTAGTGAGTGGACCGAGTGTGACGGGAATTACGACTAACGGAGTAGTCACAGCAAAGCTACCATTGTCCGCCTGTTGAAGTGATCTCTTAACTGCGTTTCGCTGTTGCTGCTGCTGCTGTTGTTGTTGTTGTTGCTGTTGTTGACTAACGGACATACAAATGGACAGACTCACTGACACTGACCGCAGTACCAAACAACTATCCCATAGTTAGTTACTTCGCTGTCCGTTAAACGCACCCAACAACTGCCGACTGTGAGTTGGAACAAGTTGAAAAAGAGGATCCAAAGCGAGAGCCGTCCGTTCTCCAGTGGACCGGCAGCAGCAGCTGTTGCTGCTGGCGAACACAACAGCACCAATTGGAATAGCACCAGCGGCCGCGAGTACCCGGCAGCGCGGACGCTCCGCGCACTCTCCGCAGAGTACAGTCAATGCTGGCACAGGCAGACAGGCAGTTCATCGACTCCCTAAGCAAAGACAACACTGGAGAGCAGTTAAGGCAGAAAAAACGACGTTCGATGCTAACTGAGACGACGAGTCGGCGTCGCGTCATTTTCACCAGCTGCTGCTGCTGCTGCCGCCGCCGCCGCCGCCGACACCTTCGTTGTTGTTGTGGTGTCGTTTCAGAAGGTTCCATGTGCACCAACGGAAAGAGCGTACAATATGAGTGAAGGCGGTTACTGCTGGAATAACAGTAAAGCCGTAGATCACGGCGGCAGTGTCAGTGCCTGATGCGAACAGTAGACACTTGGAAGAATGAATAACAGCACAAGTGTCAGTGAATGCGGTACGCAATTATCCTTTTAAACACTCATTAGGACGCCTGTACGTTTCGTAGCGGCGTGAAAAAATAGCACAAATTTCATGACTGGGTGACGCCAGCTGTTTGACGAGCTTGTACCACAACCGCTGCCATCATACGACTACCATTACTATCGGCGACCAGCAAAACAGGCCACGCGACGATCTTCCCAACCTGGTGTCCTTATTCCAAGGTGTTAACGATTTTGTCGTTGAAAGTGATTGTGCTAATAACAATAATGGTCGACAATTCGCAGTGACGCCAGAAACAAAGAATTTTTCCAAAGAACAAAGATCGCCCGGTGCTGTTGCAAGTGGCATTCTTTGAGGGAGCTGTTGATAAAGGTGTTTTGTCGCCGCTGCCGCCGCCGCTGCGCGGAATGAAACAATGTAAACGTGAGATAAAAAAAAACAAAGCGAATTGGCTTGTCTTTCCTAAGAGCGAGGGGTTTTTGTAGGCAACCAGCGTCGACATCTTTCCTAGTTTCTACGAAAGCAAAAGAAGCGTGCAGCAAAGTCTTCTACGGCAACAATAACCATTAGAAAGCCAAGAGCAAGTGCTGAAATAGGCGCGCGGAACGCGGAGTGCCAAACGCGGACGGATTATCCATCCATTATTATTCGATCTCACGGTACACGCCGTGTCTGTATGGGCTGTTGTGAACCGATATAGGGACGCGCACACGTGAACGTAAAGAGAGATAGAGAGGGAGAGAGAGAGAGAGAAAAAGGAAGCAAGTTCGGCATCACTCAGACGCTCTGTGTGAGGACACGCAGCGGCAGAAAGCTTCGTGCTTTGTTGTTCAGTAACGCTATTAATCAAAGGAGTTAAATTGAAAAGCAGATTTGTACTGCAGCAATATAGTTCGCTTGTTTGCCTATTCAATCAGTCGTTGTTGTTTTCATTGTTACAACAAAGCGTCGTTGAGCAGTACGGCCGTCATTATGGCCATCGTAGCTGGTAGCTTGTAAGCCATCGTTTCTGTTGGGTGTTTCTTTTCACTCGTGATATTTCGTCATCGACGTTGTCCATAGCCGGTATTAGTGGTGATAACAGTGCCAACGTTCTGTGGCTTTGGTTTTTGTAGCACTTTCTCCGCCTCACTCACTCGGCCACCAATAGCACATACTCTTATCTTTCGTTAACAACGACGACAACTTCCGCCGCGATTACTTTCTCCCCTTTTCCAACGGACTCGTATCATGTGAGTCGTACGATAGGTAATTTATTAATCGACTGACTATTCAGCTGAAGACAATTATGAAAAAAGGGAAAGGAAGGTGCTACTGATGGCAAAAGAGACAGCAATCGCTCTTCAACTGTGGCATTCACGAGTTCATTTAAATAGTGAAGACAAAGAAGCGGTATTACCCTTGACCACTGGTAATCGTCAGTAAGTGATATCGCGTCGAACACGAAACGGACACAGAGGGGTGCAACGGGTCAAAAGTGTATGCGGGCAGCATCGTTTGTGTTAGACAGAAGTGTGCTTATTATTGGGCGATGTTGGAAGCGGACTCAAATCCTTCCCCCAGTGTTCCGGGGGAATCTCCAGGAAGCGGTTCAGTACCTAGCGCCTGTTCACCTACGTCACCTGCTGGAGGACCACCGCAAAGCTCAAGCCCCGCACACTCCTACAATAGTAACACCCCAAACCATTTGTCGGCTCGGGCCAAAGACTTCAGTATCGACTCGTTGATCCTACGAAGGCAGGATTCGAGCGAACGCGACAGCACTAGCCCCTGTGACACCAATAGGCCAACGATTCCAGCTACAGCCTGTGGAATGTTAGGTCTCAGTAAGTGACCGGTAGTGTCGTTCGTTGTTGTTGCTTCTTTTGTAGGTTGTTTATGCAGTAACCACACACAACATTAGCCTTATACGATATCAAGGTAAACAATATTCGACAGCCACGCCAATATGATTTCTTTAGAAGAATACGAAACCATTCCATCACATTGTTTAGTGAGATAGCTGCCCTTCACCTCTACCTAGAGATTAGGAGGGTCCTTAGCGTAATTTAACTGAATGGAGATCCTGTTCACTTCGACAGCTTCTCTCACAAGTTCGACATTGTATCTGCCTGCCTATACTGACCCATACTAGAGGTCAAAAGGCTTGCACTAAAAATCGTGCGGGCTGATAAATCCACATTGACCTGTATATGCAGTAAACATTCGATCAAGCTATCTGCTTCCTATTACTCGAGCTGCTTTGATAAAGCCTTTAGTTAATCTGTAAATTGAATGTTCCCAGATTAGAGTCCGCTTTCCTATCAACGTTTCTTTATCAATTTTTTTTTACTCGCTGGTTGTACACAGTGAGTATTGCCGCGGGATGTTAGATTACGCTTATTTGAGTGATAAGTATTATTATATAAGGAAGCATGTTTTCCATAGATCGCTAGTTTCATTAGCAATTGTTATACTAACTTTACCTTGCCTTACAGTTGAATATTATAGTGGTTAGAAATGTAAGTTGTTATATATAAGAAGATGCAAATGTTTCGTGAACACTATGTCAACATTTTGTCATCGAAAAGTGTGAGCCTATTCTCAATGTGTCCTGTTAGATTTGGCCTAGTTCAGACGCCGAAAGTCGTAGCTAATTGACTGCTGGCTTTTTGTCTAGCTACGTGTCGTATTCGACTGTTATGATTTCAAACTGTTTAACGATAACAAATGAGTAGTGATCGTAGATCGCAGAGTGGTAACGGCCAATACAAATATACTCACCCAGATATCTCGTCAATATTAATAATGAGGCAGAGTGTGAACATTGCGTTCGTATTGCGGCTTCCCCCCCCCCTCTCTCTCTCTCTCTCTCTCTCTCTCTTTCTATATATATA